>NC_089838.1:70013267-70326267 GCF_035609145.1 Eleutherodactylus coqui | reverse complement strand
TTGATTTTTAGAGTTTTCATGAAGCAATGCTCCAATCTGATGTGACCATTTAGGGTTTCTACCCTTTCGATGTTGTGTTGGAGTGTAATGTATCCTGTGGGCACGTTACATCCTTGCAGCAGTGATTATCATGTTACACACAGATATAACGGTTACCATGTTATAGAACATTAGTTATTGCTAGGTTATGTGAAACACGGCTCATGTTTCTACATCCCCTGACCACAATTTTCCAAGCCAACGCACCTTCATCTACACAATGACTTTATACCGCTGGCAGGTTTGGACACTATTTAAATTAACACCGACAGTCACGTAATTCGGCGTAAGAATAAAGAAAGGTGTGACAGCATATGTGGAGCAAAAAGTACAAACGTTCTTTACTCCTCCATACAAACCAGCAACATTTCGGCTAAGCAGCCTTTGTCAAGGAGATAGACATGTTTAAATGTATATAGCAGTGATAAACCAGCAAAACCCATTTAGGCTGAACCATCAGGACAAAGCAGCGTGCATCATGGTAGAAACTCCTCTGTAGCAGCATCTAGCTCCATCATGGCACCACTTAGCATTAATTAGCATTCCTCATTTTTAAGCATGCAGGTGCAAGAATTATCGAACCTTGCAAGATTGTGAGCAAACAACGCCACCAAATTCCAGGGTGCAAACGTGCAAATTGGCTGCCTAATCTCACGGGCGCATATGTGTTGGCAAGAAATAAGTCTCGCGAGAATATGGCTAGACAGCACATAAAGTAAAAATCATCTCAATAATGTTCACCTGAGCGACATACAGGCGAATCAAAACCTACCTGATCGCTGGTGGGTGACGCCACTAGAACCAATCGATCAGTCAAACATTCACAAAAAATCTCTTTATGTACATACAGATAACCAGCAAAGCTGAGATATAATATATGGGACTCACTCAATGTAGGTACAATAATGATTTTTTCATATGTATACCAATACATCAGCACTAGCAGAGTAAAAATCGGAAGACTATATCAGGCTGGTAGCCAGACAGTGCACACGCGCCACAGAACATCCACCATGATGTCTAGAAAAAATGCAAAAATAATTAAAATTATGTATAAGCTCAATATACCAAATCATAGCAACAAGTAACCCTCGATCTGTCAAGAAGAAAGATCCATCTTAGTTCCTTACTCTTGTGAACCCTAGGCATCATGTCCATGGGCGGATGGGATTTCGCATGCAGGAACCTACAGCGGAATCCAACCCTGCCTGTGGAAGAGGATACTGTGGATTCTCTACTCATTTTCTCCTCTGCAAATGTGTGCGGGCATTTTTAAAAAAAATCTCCTGTTTTCCCATAGGATCCGCTGCCTGTCCATAGTTTTAGCTGCTGGTGGGCCATGGTCCGAACGCCTTTCATTGACTTCAATGGAAGCTGTCCATGTGGGATCCACTACAAAATGGAGCATACTGTGATTTGTTTACGGACTAGAAAGTCCGCAAAACAAATCTGTATGCTTTAATTAAACTACAAACGCCCATGTCTCCCTTGGGCGGCTTGAATTGTGGATCGTCCATGCAGGTGCCCCACGCGGATTCCACAATTCAAACCTGCCCATGGACATTACTGTTGTCACCACCTCTAGTTGAAGGAGGTACATGATCTAATGCACGGAAACATAATTGATTCACTGAGTCCCCTTCATCAGTGTAGTGTCTCGGGATTGGCAAGTCATTAACACCTGTATGTATAATGCTCTTATACTTAACGATCCTGGAACGCACTTTCATCATCATCCCCCCACACACCCATATAGAAGCCCACAGGGGCATGTGATATATACTATATAGGAAGAAGTACAGGTATACCAACTCTAGATATTAAACATTTTGCCTGTGAATGGGTGATTGAATTTATGGCCTCTCCGGAGGTTATTACAGCATGAACTGTTGAGGCAGGGAAAGTCACCAACTCTAGGTGGGAACAAAAAAAGAATGTTTAGATGTGCCTATCACCCTATGTGTGGACCACACCAGTTTATCCTTTAAATTGGAAGCACATCTGTAATCCATAATAGGGGAGACTGTAAATTCCTCGACATTCGCTCATCCCTTATCAAGTAGGGACCAGTGTTTCTTCACAATATTAGAGATTCTTCCACTGATGGAACTAAAGGTAGAAACAAGTGAAATACGACCAACCTTCTGTGCCTTTACTTTAGATACAAGTAACTCATTCCGTTCAACCAATCTAGCTCTTCTTGAAAATTCCTGGAACAATCCTTGTTGAAACCCTTTTAGGGCGCCCACCCACTGGCGTTTTTTTTTCCCTGCGAAATTCGCAGCATTTTTTTTCTGCAGGGGTCTATGGGACTTGTAATGTTAAAATCGCGATCTCGCAAAATCGCAATTTACCGCGATTCCTTAAACAAGATTTTGTGCATGTCTGTCTGTGCACCAGACTGTCAAATCTACACCAACTATGAGCTGGCATAAATGTTATAGTCCAGAAAGCTGGCGTATGGGAGTTGTTAAATTTCCACCATTGTGTCTTAAGGTCTAAAAGGGGTTAATGCGATGAAAAGGAAACATAAACATAACTGTTTATAATAGAATTTGATATTTTTTATGTCATATTCACTATTAAGTGCTAACATTATATATGTTACAAACAGCTATTAGACTCTGTTTACATCTGTGCTCAGAGCCTGGCAGGCTCCACTGTAGATCCGGCATAAAATCCTGGAAGAACAAGTCCTGCATGAATGACTTTTTCCACTGGTAAACACTACCGGGCTGGACAGAGACCACATGGACCCCATTATAGTCAATGGGGTCCATTTGCTTCCATCATATAATGGATCTGTTTGGCCAGGGGCCAGACCACGTCAGTTCACAGTAGGTCAAATCAAACTGGAAATTCACCAGTACCCTTAAAACTGCTTTTTAACATGGTCTAAGAGCCATAAAGTCCCTGTATAACACTATTATCACCTAGGAGTATATCTAAAGGGTACATTACACTATAGGGTGAATTTAGGCAATAATCATGCTGTATACACCTGACCGCTGACACGGCACTGACCGAGAAATCACTTTGCTATAGTAATAATATATGTATTCTATTATATATATATATATATATATATATATATATCTTGTTATATAAACCTCTCTAAAGCTGACCTACTGGTATTTCCATCTCAGTGTGTGGTACCACCATACCTCCCGGACAGCACGCCCGCTACCTTGGGGTCATATTCGATGCAATCTCACCTTTACCCCCTATATCCAATCTCTGGCCCAAACATTTCACCTGCACCTCAAGGACATCGCAAGAATCCGCTCTATTTTCACCGTCGACATCCTAAAAATGCTCACTGCTGCCCTCATCCACTCCCGCCTCAATTATTGCAACTCTTTGCTGATTGGCCTCCCCCATGCCAGACTCTACCCTCTCAAATCCATCCTGAATGCAGCAGCCAGGCTCATCTTCCTGTCTAGCCGCTACTCGGATGCCTCTGCCCTGTGCTTGTCACTGCACTGGCTGCCTGTCGAATACAGAATTCAATTTAAACTCACTATCTTCATCCATAAAGCCCTCCACAGCGCAGCGTCATGTTACATTGCCTCCCTCATCTCAATCCATCACCCAGCCCCAGCTCTCCTCTCTGCTAACGAAACTAGACTGCGCACCCCTCTAATTCGAACTTCTCATTCCTGCCTCTAAGACTTCTGCGGTGCAGCACCAGTCCTCTGGAATGCACTACCACAGGGTATTTGGGCAATTCAGGACTCACAAAACTTCAGGCATGCTCTAAAAACGTACCTCTTCAGGGAACCATACTGTATCACCTAAACCAAACCCCTCTGTACTCTACCTGATAACATGCTCCCTGACCTACTGACTGCAATCCTTGCCAGCCACCAACTGCCCCTACAGTAATAACGATTCTGCCATCACACGGCTGAATGTCTGACAATTGTTTATGTGTATAGCATCCCTCACTCTCCACCTCACCATACCGCGCACATCTCCAGGTCCTTTACCTTCTGTATCACCCTATTATTTGTGGTATGTAAGGTCTTTGGAGCAGGACCCGCACCCCTACTGTTTCCAATAACTGATTACTATGTAACCGTGGCTCTGTAATTTTTGTACTTTTGTCTTTCTGTATTCCCCCTGTCTTTGTAAGTGCTGCGTAATGTATTGGCGCTATACAAATAAAGATTATTATTATATGTTTCTCACATCAGCCTAGGCAAACATATATATATATATATATATATATATATATATATATATATATATATATATATATACGTATATCTTCCTTCATAGTAAATAACTAGCAGCTAAGTGGATAACTTGTTCATGTTATACACTGAAATGTATTAGATTCTTATGCTGTCACTCCTACACACAGTTCTCTCTGCAGGGGGGGGGGAGATGGAAGAGCCAGGAGCAGGAACTGAGCTCCCGCCCCCTCTCTTCCTCCTCTCCACCCCTCTGCGCTATTTGCAATGAGGAGAGGCGGGACAGGGGCGGGACTAATTCGCCCCACTTAGCCCCACCCTGCCCCACCTCCTTTCATTGCAAATAGTGCAGGGGGGCGGAGAGGGGGTGGAGAGGAGGCGGGAGCTTAATTCCTGCTCCTGGCTCTTCCATCCCCCCTCCTGCAGATGAGGACGACGTATATCGGCTCGGCGTGAAAACCGAGCCGATATACGTTCGTGTGAATGCGGCCTTAAGGCGTTAACTTGTGTCAGTCATTACAAACTGAGCCAATAATGAGTTGTTATGATTTTGGGGGCATGTACTTCTATTTACTACGTCATTTGGTATATAGATTCGTAAAGTGATGCTATTAATAAATCAGAAGTGTACTGATGATTGACCAGCATTATGTCACTGTCTGTTACTTTGCATGCATGCACTTCTGATTATAATCAATTTGGGGCAGACAGTGAAGTCAATGGGATATGATTTATTCCCATTACAACTTGTTAAAGTTGCTTAGTTTTTAGCAAAACTAATAACCAAACAACTATTAACCCATATAAACGAGAGCCGCTCAATGTTTGAGAGACTTTTGTTTAGGGCTTAAACAGATGGGTGCGTGCACTAATACGCTCACAGCTACGAAGTATATTAGCATATGAACTGTTTTTTATTTTAACTATTCAAACTCTGCGCTATTGCGCACGAGTTTAAATAAATAAGTGGAAAGATAGGTCTTGCCCTATCTTTTCTTGTAAATAGAAAAGCTATGTGAGAGAAAGATAGGGCAAGTCCTATATTTTCTCTTGCGTAGTATTAACGAACATGAATCCCAATAGTTAAAACGAAACCAATAAAATAAATGGTTTTGTCCCGTTTTGCATCTGTGATTCTGATGGCCACATAATGGTCCACAAACACACCCATGTATTTAAGCCCTTACTGTGATTGGAGGCAGGTAGGCGAGAACAATCCTGGCCCACTCCACTTCTATTCACTTAAATGACTTATATGCTCTACAGTCTTCCTTTGTAGAGGGACCTTTAGTAAGGAGCAAAAGGAAGGAAAACAAGAAAGCAGATTTCCTTCTTCCTTCCTCCTCCCCCTTTTTCCTCTTCTGCTACCTCCTTCTTTTTTCCTCCTCCTCCTCCTCTTTCGTCTTTCTTTTTTCTCCACTTTCTTTTTTTCTCCTTTTCATCTTTTTCACTTCTTTTTAAAAGTAGGAAAAAGAAGAAGAAGAAAATTGTAGAGAGTTTTGGGCTAGCACCAAACCGTACTTTTGCAAGTGTATAAGTTTTTATTACTTTTTTAGGCAAAAAAAGTTTGGGGACGGAGAGGGCAGGAGGAGAAATCTAGGGGTGGAGTCAAAGGGGAGGGACTACTTATGACATCCCTACATCAGACCTACTGAAACATTAAAATAGCCCTAGTTGTAGTCACAGATAGGGAGGGAACAGACCATGGAGGGTCTGACCATTAAGCCAGAAGAGGTTATAGATAAAGGATCCTGATCGATGTTTGAAGGATTCATGAATGAACTTAAATATGGAGTACAGATAGGTAGGTAAACAAGGTGATAATGAGCTTAGTAATAAGAGTCCGTTTACACCAAATGATTTATCTTTGAACCAGAAACGGTGTTAGAGTTCGCTCATTCACTTGTGCAAACTGTTTATACCGGCAGATAGATATTGGTTTAAGAAATCATTCAGTTGTTCACATTCACTGTAGCAGTGAACGACTGAAGGATCGGTATTTAAGCCGAACGATCAGTGAACGAGCCAATGATGATTATTATGCCTGCATATAATGATTAATGAACAAAAGGCAAATGATTTATCGCTCGTCGTTCCATTGTTGGCTGTGATTATCGTTCAATTTCGCTCATTTGAATGATACACCTTCCATGTAAAATGGCCTTTAGAGGTTAATAGAGTGGCAGTTGGTATTTTATGGCATAATTACGCATTACGTTATTTTTAAGCAAGGTAATGCACATGCCAGAGCCAAAGCCAAAACTGGATCCACTAGGGAAGAAAAGTAGAAGTCCATCTTTTATATTTCCCATTCCTATTGAATCCACTTCTGACTTTGGCTCAAAAAACTGCACAAAAAGCTTCAGTGGTGTCTTTCTCCTCAGAAGAAGAAGACAAAACACGGTGTGTGAACCCATTTTTAACCATGTGTTTTAGTGGTGTATTTCTGCGTTTTTTTTCTGAATAGGCTTCTCTATAAAATTTCAAAAATATCAAATAAACTACTGGCGAGTCACAATTTTTTTAAATTTAGGAGAATGGAAAATTATGTCTTGCTAGTATAGAATGTATAAGCAAATGTTGCCAGAGAAGGAGCGGCCAGAGCCGTGCAAGGTGTGCACCAAAAGGAATAGAATTTTCTGAATGTTCTCCTTCGGTGAGTATCGGCAAGCAGCAGTTGGACTGGTTCCTCCTTTACTCATACTGGCAGCTTTCCTGACATGTCTGTCTTAGTAACTACTTATGTTGCCTATAAAATAAAAACACTCAATTGGCCGTTCCTCTGTTAGAGATCCCCAACTACTAACACATTGGACATCCTTTGGCCTTCAGAACTGCAGTAATTCATCATGGCGTCCATCCACAGACATCAGAGATCCAGGGTGTGCCAAGAAAACCTTCCCCACATCATTATTCCACCTCCGCCTGAAATACTGATACCTGATAGGAAGAGTTCATTTATTCATGCTGCTTGCGCCAAATTCTGATCCTCCCCTCAGCACGGTGCAACAGAAATCTGGATTCATCTGAACAGATGATGTTTTCCACTATTAATTGATACACATTTTGAACTCTTTTGCCCACTGGAGTTTTGTGTTCCTATTTCCCTTAGACACAGTGGTGGTCATCTGCTGTTATAGCCCATCCGTGCTAAGAAATGATGAATTGTGCTTTTTGGACATATTAAGTGGAGCACAAGCATTGTATAAGGCTGTAATTGGCTGTAATCGCCTGTTCATCAGAACAATTCTTGACATTCTCCTCTGACCCCTTTTGGTGATGAGTTGTTTACATCCACGGGATCTCCTTTTACTGGATGGTTTTCCTTGCTCACTCTATTCTTAGTATACTATCCAAACCACTGCATGAGAAAATCCCACAAGGTTGGCAGTGAGATTCTGGCCCCGGATAGACTAGCACCAATAACCAGGCGATGGAAGTCACTCAATCCACATTAGATTGGAAAATCTAGTGATCTAACACTGAGCCTGATCCATGGAAAACTTGTTAAGGCCCATTTAGATACAACGATTATCGCTCAAAATCACTCAAAGCCGTCTTTTGAGCGATCATCGTTGTGTGTAACTGTACTGACATCTTGCAGTTTTCGTTAAACCATCGCTCATTGTTGTCTTTCAGCGTGCTGAAAGACAATGATGAGTCTTAGCAGGGATTCACAGCGGGATACAGCTGATACTATTGATTTAGCTGTATCCCGCTCCCCGATGACAGGCGGAGTATAAAGAACGCAGCTTTCCAGCTGCATTCGCCATACCCCGCACGGAGTGCTCGGCTGTATAACAGCCATGGAGAGAACAGTTGGATGCACAAGACAAGCAGGGCCACCCCGCTTGTCTTCTGCATCCTCCGCTCGAAGTGCTCGGCTGTGTGACAGCCGGGCGCTCCCAGCGGGGAACAGCTGGATGCAGAGAACACGCGGGGGGGGGGGGGGGGGGGGGCTGGTGGGCGCTTGTTCTCTGCATCCTCCAGGGGCACAAAGTGATTCGTCAACGTTTGAGCGATCATCTTGCGATGTAAATGACACAACGATTATTGCTCAAAAGACATTTTTTGAGCGATAATCATTGTCTAAATGGGCCTTTACTTGATTTTATGCTGCACTTAGGGTCACAGGTCTAATTTTCATACAGGGAAGTCCAATCATGAGATGGCCAGGGTCTCTGATAAAGAGGCGATTCAAAGTAATTCTTGTATTATTTCACTAAACCAGTATTATTTGACTATAATGCATAACACGATCAAAGGGGTTTACCAGGGAAAATACTATTGATGATCTTTCCTCAGGATAGGCCATCAATAGTTGATTAGCTGGGGTCCACAACTTGGAACCCCGGCCAATCAGCTGACTGGGAACCCACGGGCTGCTCCACAAATATAGTGACAGATACCAGTTCTATACAGGTGCACTGCAGACTGTAGAAGTGATTAGAGTACAGTTATATTTAGTGACTTACAGGTAACATTCTCTTTGGAGTTAATTTTCCACCATTTTTTCCATCAGGCCCGACCTGCATAGAGATTTCTTACCTTTACGATTTGTCTCTGCAAAGTTTGCAACACAAACATCTTTGGGTCTTTGCTTTTCCAGCACCTCACTAACCCTCTACTGACCTACACGAACGCTGCTACTACCCCAATTATGTGCCCATTGCTGCCTTATCTTCACAATCACACCTGCTGTGTGCCACAGTGCCTACAAATACTGTACTTCAGAAATGTTGCCATAACTATAATTAACCTCCCAAAATAGTGCCACACAGACAGCACCTCTAAAAACAATAGTAATAGATAGTGCCCCTTAGAACAGTGCCAAAACACATAGTGCCCCACATCATCCTACGGATGGGAATAGTGCATCACACTGTAAAAGTGCCACCTCTTATATTCCACACATTAGCAGCACTCCTCTTAGTGTCCCATACAATAATATTTACCCTTTTGTGCCCCTACATAGTTATATTACCCCTTTTGTGCTCTCACATAGTAATAATGCCCACAGTACTTACTGTGATCCTTACAAAGCAATGATAGTGCCCTCTTAATAATAATGCCTCCAAGTGCCTCCTTAATAGCAATAGTGCTCTCTAAATAAACTCACTGCCAAAAAAAATCCCACACCTAGGAGGAGTTGTTGGAATTGAATGAAACTTTTGCTGTGTGATTGTAACGTTGATGTAATTACAATATCAGAGCAAAAAGATCATTTATTGCAGAAAACTGAACTTGTGAAGGGAGCCTCTAGAACCCTGTTGTATCACCTCTAGCCTGAATGCAAGATGTGATACGGGGGGCATGGAGGCTCTTGTACCCTACTGGGCCATCTCTAGCTTCGATGTAAGATGTGATATGGATGGGCATGTAGGCTCTTGTACCCTATTGGGCCGCCTCTAGCTTGGATATAAGATGTGATATGGGTGGGTAAGGAAGCATACAGGTTCCATATGGTATCCTACTGCATAACGGTCCACATTTGCTATAACTGAGCTTCTAGATCATGCAAACAGGTAGTTTGTCGAAGTTGGCGTCACATATGGTCCCATACATGTTCTATTGGTGATTAATTGGGTGACTGGGCAGCCACGGAAGCCTGACATGAGAGGCAACACATGTGGCTGCATGATATCATGAACATATTGTTGAGCTGTCATTGTCCCTCGTGCCAATACTAGGGGGTACCGAATGTCATATGTGATGGCCTCACAGAACATCACACCAGCAGGGGGCAATGTGCTGTACAACAGTAAAGGCATGATTGATGGGCTTACCCCTAGGTCTCCAGACATGAACACAGACATTGTCACTGCCCAAAGTACACCTGGATTTGTTGCTGAAGACAATCCGGTTCCACACATTCACAATACCGCTGAAAACAGAGGCAACAGTGGGTTAATGTCAAACGCATTACATGTAATGTGCATCATGAGACCAAATATCCTTCAGTCAAGAAAATGGTTCTGACAGACACAGGGGCCAGTAACAATGTGCTACCTGTCTCTGGATGGCGGACAACAAAACATTTAGAACGGCTCAAGTTTGTCAGACAATCCTCTCTACTGGTGGTCTGAGCATCCTGAGCCTGGTCGCCTTGTGAGCCCTCACACATCCACTGGTCCTAGCACCAACTAACAGTCTTGTCAGAATGGCCCAGTGGCGGGCAATTCATCAATACGACCATCCAGTTTCTTGCATTGTAATATTGCGCCCCTCCCAAATTGCATCATAGAGGTATCTAGTGGTCAACAAGCTATACACAAGTGGAAAAAGAGGTCACTACACACAAGGAGCCTCTGAGAGCCTTTTATAGGCCAAGGGTGGAATCACTTTAAGGGTGAAGTCACACGAACGTATATCGGCTCGGTTTTCACGCCGAGCCGATATACGTTGTCCTCGGGTGCAGGGGGGGAGGATGGAAGAGCCAGAAGCAGGAACTGAGGCTCCCGCCCCCTCTCTGCCTCCTCTCCACCCCTCTGCACTATTTGCAATGAGAGGAGGCGGAACGGGGGTGGGGCTAAAGTCCGGGAATTTGCCCCGCCCCTGTCCCGCCTCTCCCCATTGCAAATAATGCAGAGGGGCAGAGAGGAGACAGAGAGGGGGCGGGAGCTCAGTTCCTGCTCCTGCGCTCTTCCATCCTCCCCCCCTGCACACGAGGAGGACATATATCGGCTCGGCATGAAAACCGAGCCGATATACGTTCGTGTGACTTCACCCTAAGGGTCTCAGGTGGCAAGACTAATCTTGTTCATCTAATCACGCCACAACTCTAATCATTTACACATCCGCCTGAGATGTAATTGCATGCCAGGTTTTGCAGCAAAACGACAACTCCTTCTAGGGGCTTAATTTGTTTTTTACAACGTGTAGTAATTATGCACCTTAATAATAATTGTACCCTCAAGTGCCTCTTTAATTTTAACAATATACCCAAAATAGAAATTATGCTCCCCAAGGCTCCGTTTAGTAGCTTTTGTGCCCCCAAGTTGTCCCCAGTAATAATTGTGCCCCACAGGTGATCCTTCAATAGTAATTGTGTCCCCGAAATGCCAAAAAATAAAACTACACTTAGCTAATCATGACGGTGCAGAGTCCTTTTCTGGCCCAGCATAGGTGGTGCAATAGAGTGATGTCATCGTCGGAATGCTGAAAATCGCAGCCTCAGGCTCAGCTCCTGTAGGTAGCAGGATGCCGGTAGACGGAAGTGACAGCACCACAGACCAGGATGCCAAGTAGCTTCAAACACCTACAGGGGGCCCAACCCGGGGAGCATCTGCCTCCAATGGCCAGCCCACCCCTGGTTTCATTTATACAAGTTGTGTGGCCAGTAACTGGTGTAATTCTGGGTAAGACTGTGTGCGGCTGCAGGGGATTCTCTGCAACTGGACCACCCAATATCATGTTGTATTTCTCACTGTCAATCGCATATCTGAGCTAGAAATGGGGTTAGCGGCTCGTGTCTCTGTAATGACGCTATTATGTTTTTCCTCATGTTATCTTGTACACAATAAGTATCTCCATTAACCATATCATTTTTTTCTTTAGGTTTTTATTGCCATCTACGATGAATGCCCATGTGAAAGAGGGCTTGTTTGTGAAGTAGATGGGAGCAACACAAACTCAGATTTCAGAATTTGCAAAGACCCAAACAAAGCTAAATAAAATGAACCCAACAGCTAACAATGTATTGGGGTTTCCAGACTTCTGTTCTGTATATAAAGGTTTTCATCACATATGTGAGAAGTTATACTACTTCTAATAGCAGTATGTTTTGTCTTTCAGTTCTTCATGATCTTCAATTTTTCAGAATCTCTGATTCCTTCAGTAAATCCAAAAACATTCATAGGACACTTTTAGTGCAGATGTCTCTGTGGTGGATTCTTTTGTCACATGTGAGAGCATCCTAAGTGCATGTTGCCCCCATATACATCTAGCACTTATCCAGGAGACCTCTGTGGGCCTCAGAGTTCAGTAGAATGGGGGTTCCGACTACCAGTCCATTCACACACCTCTTCCCCCCTAAAAGTATGTCAGCTGTACTGCACTAAAGGACATTGCTTCACAGTAAGGGGTGCTGTGCAGACAGCGCCCCTGCAAGTCTCCTACACAGTGGCATAGCAATAGTGGTTGCAGAGGCTATAATTGCACCTGGGCACATAGGTTAGGGTAGCCCACGGGCCCCTCTAACCACTAATATTGCTAAGCTTCAGTCCAGACGTATTGCAGGGTTTTTTTTATTCTCTACTAGCTTACCCATCGCGCGTTGCTGCGAAGACAGACAGACATACATTCATTCGTTTTTATATATCTAGATAACAACCAATCACAGCGCAGCTTTCATGTTACCTCAGTGGTATAATATATAACAACCAATTACAGCGCAGCTTTCATGTTACCTCAGTGGTATAATATATAACAACCAATCACAGCGCAGCTTTCATGTTACCTCAGTGGTATAATATATAACAACCAATCACAGCGCAGCTTTCATGTTACCTCAGCAGTAAGAGAAATAACAACCAATCACAGCGCAACTTTTATTCTGCCTCAGCAATATAAAAAATAGCAACCAATCACAGCGCAGCTTTCATGTTACCTCTGCGGTATTATATATAGCAACCAATCACAACGCAGCTTTCATGTTACCTCAGTGGTATAATATATAACAACGAATCGCAGCACAGCTTCCATGCAACCTCAGTAGTATAAGAAGTAGCCATCAATCATAGCGCAGCTTTCATGTTACCTTAGCAGTATAAGAAATAGCAACCAATCACAGCACAGCTTTCATTTTACCTCAGCATTCTCAATATCCAGCAATTGTCTTGCGAAACGTTCGGCGGATGCATCATTTTGTAGTAGAACACGCATCCCGTTGCTCGTAATGCCTTTTGCTTTTGTGCTTGAGATGGAAATCAAACAATCTTTGTCTGGGGGGGCATAACTGTCGACGATGCTCGCACGCGCGCCACCTATCGTAGGATAGATGTACTATGCCAGTAATCTTCCCAGGAGTGTACTCAACAACTTCCCAAAGTCTCATGGCAATTGGATGAATGGTGTAGTAATGCATAAAGGACAGACAGACAGACATACATTCATTTATATATATCAGGAAGTGAGAGAATTAGATTCCGAACGTAAAATTTGGACGCTAATTGTTTTGCGCTTAGAATTGAATAATTGACTTGGGACACATTAGCGTTTCCTATTTATGACATAATCAATGCCCGTGCCAAATTTCAAGTTTCTATGTGAGAAAATTACATTCCGTACGTAAAATTTGGCCGCTAATTGTTTTGCGCATACAATTGAATAATCGAGTTGGGACCCATTAGCTTTTCCTATTTATGACATAATCAATGCCCGTGCCAAATTTCAAGTTTCTATGACATTGGGAAGCGAGAAAATTAGATTCCGTACGTAAAATTTGGACGCTTATTCTTTGGCGCTTACAATTGAATAATCGAGTTGGGACCCATTAACGTTTCCTATTTATGACATAATCAATGTTCGTGCCAAATTTCAAGTTTCCATGACATTGGGAAGCGAGAAAATTAGATTCCGTACGTAAAATTTGGACGTTAATTCTTTTGCGCATAGAATTGAATAATTGAGTTGGGACCTATTAACTTTTCCTATTTATGACATAATCAATGCTCGTGCCAAATTTCATGTTTCTAACCCGTCGCACGTTGCTGCGAAGACAGACATACATACATACATTCGTTTTTATATATCTAGATAACAACCAATCACAGCGCAGCTTTCAAGTTACCTCAGCGGTATAATATATAACAACCAATCACAGCACAGCAGCTTTCATGTTACCTCAGCAGTATAATATATAGCAACCAATCACAGCACAGCTTTCATGTTACCTCAGCAGTATAAGAAATAGCAACCAATCACAGCACAGCTTTCATTTTACCTCAGCAGTATAAGAAATAGCAATCAATGACAGCACAGCTTTCATTTTACCTCAGCATTCTCAATATCCAGCAATTGTCTTGCGAAACGTTCGGCGGATGCATCATTTTGTAGTTGAACACGCTTGCTCGTAATGCCTTTTGCTTTTGTGCTTGAGATGGAAATCAAACGATCGTTGTCTGGGGGGCATAACTGTCGACGATGCTCGCACGCGCGCCATTTATCATAGCATAAATGTACTATGCCTATAATCTTCCCAGGAGTGTACTCAACAACTTCCCAAAGTTTCATGGTGATTAGATGAATGGTGTAGTAGCGCCAAAAGGACAGACAGACAGACATACATTCATTTATATATATCAGGAAGTGAGAGAATTAGATTCCGTACGTAAAATATGTAAAATTTGGACGCTAATTTTTTGGCGCTTATAATTGAATAATCGAGCTGGGACCTATTAGCTTTTCCTATTTTTGACATAATCAATGCTCGTGCCAAATTTCAAGTTTCTATTAAATTGGGAAGTGAGAGAATTAGATTCCGTACGTAAAATTTGGACGCTAATTCTTTGGCGCTTAGATTTGAATAATCGAGTTGGGACCCATTAACTTTTCCTACTTATGACATAATCAATGCTCGTGCCAAATTTCAAGTTTCTATGACATTGGGAAGCGAGAAAATTAGATTCCGTATGTAAAATTTGGATGCTAATTCTTTGGCGCTTACAATTGAATAATCGAGTTAGGACCCATTAGCTTTTCCTATTTATGACATAATCAATGCTGCTGCCAAATTTCATGTTTCTACAACATCAGGAAGTGAGAGAATTAGTGGCAATGATGGAAATCGAACGATCTACGTGGGGGGGGCGTAACTGTCGATGACGCTCGCAGGCGCGCCATTTATCGTAGCATAAATGTACTATGCCTGTAATCTTCCCAGGAGTGTACTCAACAACTTCCCAAAGTTTCATGGCGATCGGATGAATGGTGTAGTAGCGCATAAAGGACAAACAGACAGACAGACAGACACACAGACAGACATACATTCAATTTTATATATATAGATTACATCTTATGACTTGCAGTGAATGTAATAAACAATGACATACAAGCTTCCATGGACTGCAGGTCCCTGTGTGGAAGACTCACATCAACTTGCAAATGCAGACAACCTTCTTCCTGTCACTGCAGAAGGTCCCTAAGGTGTTGTCTGTCAGAAATCCCTCAATGTGTAATGTGCCCCCCCCCCCTTCCTCACAGCCTTTGAAATATCTACATTGAATAACCCTCAAGGGTGACTTCACACTTGCAATTGCTATATGGCTGCTGCCTTTTTTTAACGGGACTGTCAATGGGACTTCCTAATGTTAAAAACGCATCGCACAAAAATCGCAAAGCACAAACTTACAATATTTGTGCGATGCGTTTTTAACATTAGAAAGTCCTTTTGACATTCGCATTAATAAATGGATGGGTTTTTACGCCCAGCAGATATATGGTGTCCCTCTGCAGGGGGAGGAGGCTGGAAGAGCTGGGAGATGTGCACTGAGCTCCCACTCCCTCTTCGCCCCCTGCCACTATTTGCAATGGGAAGGGGCCGAATGGGGCGGAGCTAAATCCCGAAGCTTAGTGCTGAGGAGTGGAGAGGGGGCAGAGCTCAGTTCCTGCTCCCGACTCTTCCAGCCCCCTCCCCCTGCACAGAGGGACACCGTATATCGGCCGGCGTGAATACCCAGCCGATATACGGTCGTCTGAATAAGCCCTACCCACTAGCGTCTTTTTAATGCTGCGATATCGTTGCATTTTGTTTTCTTTTCAATGGGACTTTCTAATGTTAAAATCTCATCACACAAAAATCGCAAGTTTGTGCCTCTGCAATTTTTGTGCAATGCGATTTTAACATAAGAAAGTCCCATTGGCATTTGCATAAAAAAAAAAATGCAGCGGTATCACAGCGTTAGAAAAAAACGTTAGTGGGTAAAAGCCCTTCGGTTGCCTTCAGACTTGGTAGAAAATCACTAAATTTTTGAGCAATGTGAGTGAAAATGCAGAATTGTGAAACCAATGATTTTCAATGGTTTCATTCCCATTTGCGATGTTTTCACTCATGCAATCTGGAGTTAAAAAAAATAAATTAATCGCAGCATGTCCTATCACTCTGCGTTTTGCTTCTTTTTATCCCCCATCTTTCCCTATGGAACCTCCTCAGAATAGCAAAGCACGAATTAGCAATTTTTGTGCAATGCATTTTTACCATTAGAAACTCTTATTGTCTATCACGATAAAAAGGCGCGAGAAAATCGCAAGTGATAGCAAGAAAAAGCATAGCTGACGCTCAGACATCTCATGGGCAAAATTGTGTTTTCACTGTGATTTTCTAGGGACGATATCGCAATCTCCAGTGTGAAGGACCCCTTAGGCCGGCAGCGCACAAACGGGTTGGATTACGCATGCGAGAGCCAGAAGTGGAATCCATCTCCGACCGCGGCTGGCGACCCTGCGTACCCGTTAAATTCTGTATTGCGGATGACCGTGGACACTCACCGTCGGTCATGCACACTATAGATTTTTTTCTATTTTCCCCGTGCTGTCGCTAGTCGATGCTGCTGGTGTCCACAACCTATCCACAGTGTCAATTGCAGATGGGCTGCGGATCGGACGGCTTCCATTGTAGGAGCCCCTGCTCCTACATTACAAAGTGCCCTATGGATGAGTCCTATAGAAAATTGTGCCCCAATATATACTGACCAGTTTACTATTTTTACCTATTCCTATTTGGAGTTTAACTCTGCTTCTAGACCACCCCCCGCCCGATAGTCATCAGCCTCAGGGAGGTTTAACATGGGCAAGAAATGGCGAGTCAGTAAAAAAGCTGAATATGAAACCAATGATGTACAAGGGTTTCCTTCCCATCTGCGATGTTTTCACTCATGCAATGTTGAGAGAACAAAAAATCGTGGCATGCTCTATCTTTCTGCGATGTGCGTTTTTTAAATCTCTCATGTTTCCCTATGGAGCCTGCGTTTTATCGCATTCGTTGCGTTGTGATTTTAACATTAGAAAGTCCTATTGATTTTTGCATTAAAAATTGCGATTTTTAACGCGGGCGGCCGCAATGCGATGCGAGATTATTCTAATTTTAAAAAAAACATCGCCCAAAAATTGGAGGAATAAAGACGTGATTTTGCCGCGATTTTCTCACGGCAAAAATCGCAATTCCCCGTGTGAAACTAGGCTCATACTGACTGGCACGATTACATCATCACATCAAACAGCATGCGGCAATGCAGGGTGTCAAATAGGTGGCCTCCCCAGACCAGAACACTAAATTAATTCAGACCCCAGACCAGAGCCCTAAATACAATCAGACATCAAGCAGACAAAAAGAATACTTTGTAACAGAAAGAGGTAAAAAGTCCTTCAGTCAATCCAACTCTACGCTTATAGGGATGAGAAAATAAAACGTTTCCTGGATGTATGGCAGCCATGGTTAAATCATACTCAGCCAGAAGAGGCATGCAGGCTATTGGGGGAGCTGACCAATCCTGCGAGGAGGTAGAGGCTTTAAGGTGTGAACAGACAGAAGACTCTGGTGCCTCCTGGTATAACGATAATATGTCGCAGTAAGAGCTTATCAGTTGTGGGATTGTTTTGACAATAGGAAGGAATGGATCTACCCCCCCCCCCCCCCCCCCCCCCATCCCGCCTTCCTCCTCCACCCCCTCCTTTTCTCTCCCCACCAGTTAAATTTTAAATCCAGTTTCCCTAAGGCTGGGTTCACACAAGGGCAGATTTGCTGCGGTTTTGCCGTGGTTTGCCGTTGCATATCCGCACTGCGGCAAAACCGCTGCGTTTGCAGTGCAATGCAGCACAAATGTGTTTGGGTAAAAAGCTGTTCTCACCGGACGGATTTTTTCTGCACAGCCGCAGTGCGGAAATGTAACTGTGGCGCGGTTTTTCAAGACGCAGCATGCCCATTATTTGACTTTTACGCAGCGCTTTTTTGTCCGTAAACCTCTATGGACGGAGCAAAATCCGCACTAAAATACACAGCAAAAGTAAAAAAGCGCTGCAAAAAAAACGCTTGCGGATTTTTCCGCAAGACAAAAATAACCTTTGAAGTGGTTTTGCCGCAGAAGCAGTTCTTCTGCGGCAAAGCAGCAACAGAAAAAGCGCAGCAAAACCGCAACAAATCCGCCCTGTGTGAACCCAGCCTAAGAAATCTTTGCTTCACATTTTACTATTATTGGTTCAAATGTTGATGTTTCTGATAATTATTAAATGGCGGAGGGAAGCAAGTCAGGGGTCAGCAATCTGTTATTAAGTAACATATTTGTTGTATAACGACTGCTGTGAGATTTGTACGTTAATGTTTTATTACTATCTATATATATATAAAATTGAATGTATGTCTGTCTGTGTGTGTGTGTGTCTGTCTGTTTGTCCTTTATGCGCTACTACACCATTCATCCGATCGCCATGAAACTTTGGGAAGTTGTTGAGTACACTCCTGGGAAGATTATAGGCATAGTACAAATATTCTATGATAAATGGCGCGCGCGAGCGTCGCCGACAGTTACGCCCACCCCCCCCCCACACGTAGATCGTTCGATTTCCATCATTGCCACTAATTCTCTCACTTCCCGATGTTGTAGAAACGTAAAATTTGGCACGAGCATTGATTATGTCATAAATAGGAAAAGTTAATGGGTCCCAACTCGATTATTCAATTCTAAGCGCAAAAGAATTACCGTCCAACTTTCACGTACGGAATCAAATTTTTTCACTTACCAATGTAATTTGCAGAAGCATTGATTATGTCATAAATAGGAAAAGCTAATGCGTCCCAACTCGATTATTCAATTTTAAGCGCCAAAGAATTGGCGTCCAAATTTTACGTACGGAATCTAATTTTCTCGCTTCCCAATGTCATAGAAACTTGAAATTTGGCAGGAGCATTGATTATGTCATAAATAGGAAAAGCTATTGGGTCCCAACTCGATTATTCAATTCTAAGCACCAAACAATTAGCGTCCAAATTTTACGTACGGAGTCTAATTTTCTCACTTCCCAATGTCATAGAAACTTGAAATTTGGCATGAGCATTGATTATGTCATAAATAGGAAAAGCTAATGGGTCCCAACTCGATTACTCAATTCTAAGCGCCAAACAATTAGCGTCCAAATTTTACGTACGGAGTCTAGTTTTCTCACTTCCCAATGTCATAGAAACTTGAAATTTGGCATGAGCATTGATTATGTCATAAATAGGAAAAGCTAATGGGTCCCAACTCGATTATTCAATTCTAAGCGCAAAAGAATTACCATCCAAATTTCACGTACGGAATCAAATTTTTTCACTTACCAATGTAATTTGGCAGAAGCATTGATTATGTCATAAATAGGAAAAGCTAATGGGTCCCAACTCAATTATTCAATTCTAAGCGCCAAAGAATTAGCGTCCAAATTTTACGTACGGAATCTAATTCTCTCACTTCCCAATGTCATAGAAACTTGAAATTTAGCACGAGCATTGATTATGTCATAAATAGGAAAAGTTAATAGGTCCCAACTCGATTATTCAATTCTAAGCGCAAAAGAATTAGCGTCCAAATTTTACGTATGGAATCTAATTCTCTCACTTCCTGATGTCCTCTATATATATAAAAAGGAATGTATGTCTGTCTGTCTGTCCTTTTTGCGCTACTACACCATTCATCCAATCACCATGAAACTTTGGGAAGTTGTTGAGTACACTCCTGGGAAGATTACTGGCATAGTACATCTATCCTACGATAGGTGGTGTGCGTGTGAGCATCGTCGACAGTTATGCCCCCCAGACAAAGATCGTTTGATTTCCATCTCAAGCACAAAAGCAAAAGGCATTACGAGCAACGGGATGCGTGTTCTACTACAAAATGATGCATCCGCCGAACGTTTCGCTAGACAATTGCTGGATATTGAGAATGCTGAGGTAAAATGAAAGCTGTGCTGTCATTGGTTGCTATTTCTTATACTGCTAAGGTAACATGAAAGCTGTGCTGTGATTGGTTGCTATATATTATACCACTGAGGTAAAATGAATGCTGCGTTGTGATTGGTTGTTATATATTATACTGCTAAGGTAACATGAAAGCTGCATTGTGATTGGTTGTTATATATTATAAAGCTGAGGTAACTTGTAAGCTGCACTGCGATTGGTTGTTATATATTATACCACTGAGGTAATATGAAAGCTGCGCTGTGATAGGTTGTTATCTATATATATAAAAACGAATGTATGTATGTCTGTCTTCGCAGCAACGCGTGACGGGTAAGCTAGTCTTCAATAAAAATCATTGAACAGTACACATTCTGTAAAGTAAGGGTCCGTTTAGACCTGCTGACTTCATGTGAATGAGCGATGATGTCAGAGTTCACTCGGGCAGCCTGCTTATACAGCAGATACATCGTTGGCCCGAGAACTCATTCAGTTGTTCATTCACTATATAAGTGAGAATGACTGAACGAGCGCTATCTATACTGAACGATTAGTGAACGAGTCAACGATGATTTTTATGACTGCAGAAAGTGAATGATTAAAGGGGTTGTCCCGCGCCGAAACTGGTTTTGTTTTTTTTCAACCCCCCCCCACCCCCGTTCGGCGCGAGACAACCCTGATGCAGGGACCTAAAGAAAAATCCGCACCTCGCTTACCTGAATCCCCGCGCTCCGGTGACTTCTTACTTACCGGCTGAAGATGGCCGCCGGGATCTTCTCCCTCGGTGGACCGCAGGGCTTCTGTGCGGTCCATTGCCGATTCCAGCCTCCTGATTGGCTGGAATCGGCACGTGACGGGGCGGAGCTACACGGAGTCGGCATCCTGCACGAGCGGCCCCATTGAGAAAAGAAGAAGACCCGGACTGCGCAAGCGCGGCTAATTTGGCCATTAGACGCCGAAAATTAGGCGGGCTCCATGGAAACGAGGACGCTAGCAACGGAACAGGTAAGTGAAAAACTTCTTATAACTTCTGTATGGCTCATAATTAATGCACAATGTACATTACAAAGTGCATTAATATGGCCATACAGAAGTGTATAGACCCACTTGCTGCCGCAGGACAACCCCTTTAACAAAGAGCGAATGATTTTTATGTGTTTACACTGAACGATTATCATTCATTTTAGTTTGTTTGAACAACGCTTTTCTGTGTAGAAGAGCATTAAGAATGATTTCAGAAAGTGAAGGCGACTGACTACAAATTATATTCTGCAGCAGAACAACGACCTCAAACATACAGCCAAGGTCATTAGGAACTATCTTCAGTGTAATGAAGAACAGGGGGTCCTGTCAGGGCCAGATGAAAGTTGCCCAATGTATGGAGCAGTTTACTATGCTGCCTTCTCCTCCACTCCCCTCCCCCATGGTAATGGTTGATAGTGTGGTGCTGCGCCAAATGTTTAGGCCACGTCCCTTTTACAGTAACTCATGACCTTTGTAGACCCTCACAGTAATAGTGCTCACTACTGACCCCTTCATAGTATATCTCTAAATAATAGTTACCAGCTCTATAAGGTTATACTGATTACAGTGCAGTTACTTCAAGTGATCACAGGTGGCGTCATCTCTGATTGGTGTCATTCTCTCTCTTTTCTTCTCTATCTGTTCCCAGACCACCACAATGACTCCTCCCAGCTGCAGCTTGTCTCTGCAGAATTTGACACAGAAATCTTTGCCTCCTTGCTTTTCCATTACCCTCCCAACATTTTCCACACCTCTACACAATCCATAGTGCCCTGGATAGTAATTAGGCCCCACACTTCAAGTGCTGCTTTTAGTGCCCTCAACACAGTAAAAGTGCCCCACTTTCTGCTCCCATCAGTAATAATGATGCATTTTCTGTTCCAATAAATAAAAATGCCCCTTTTCTGCCCCATGAGTAATAACGTTCCCTTTCTACCCTCAGAATTAATAATGCCATATTTGCTGCCCCGTAATTACGATAATACTGCCCCTCTTCTGCTCCTGTAATAAATAATGCCCCTCTTTCTGTCCCATTAATAGATAAAGCCATCACTTCTACCCCCATATGGAAGAGTGACAACTTTTCTGCTTCCTTTGTAATACATGCCCAGTGCTAGTGCTAGCCATTCTCTGGTCAGTGCTAGTTATGTCTCACAGCACACAGCACATGGGAAAAAGGCAGAGGATGAAGAGCGGTATGGACTGGCATGGGGGAGTGCTGTGCAAGGCAAGTTCATCACCGGGACTGCCCTGAGCACAGGGGAACGCGGGGCCTGAAGCCAGTGCTCCATTAGCACTATTATTAATCCGACCATGGGTCCTGGAAGTGATGATATGGCCCTTCTGATCTTAACATCATCGAGTCTGTCTGGGATTACATGAGAAGGCAGAAGGATTTGAGCAAGCCTACATTCACAGAAGATCTGTGTTTAGTTCTCCAAGTTTTTTTCTAAAAAAACAGCCCTGCCGAGCTCCATCAAAAACTGGGTGCAAGTGTACCTAGAAGAATTGATGTTTTTTTTAAAGCAAATGGTAGTCACACCAAATATTTACATAATTAAATATTTAAATGATTTACAGTTCTCTTTTTTTCATGCAGTTTGGTAATTGACAAATTGACTTTGCAGCATTTTTCCCCCCACCTGCTTAAAACTTTTGCGCAGTACTGTACATTAAATCGGATGTTCGCCACCAACCTTTTTTATTGTGCTTACAAAAAAAATAGGGTATGCACACCCAGGGCCCCATAGAAGTCTGTGGGAGATGCACAAATGCACAATATGCTGCACAGTTCTGTGATAAAGAGGACCACATTAGGCTAAATAGTGTGCAGGTGTGGTGTCCGCGAATATGTGAACAAGTCCTGCGTTCTGAAAAAAGTACAATACTATGTGTCGATACTGAGGCGAGCATATTGGCGCATACACTAATCTGAAGCTGCTTTTACTATAAGACAGGGCTAGATTGAGGTCTGTGCACACAAAGTAGAGAAATACCATAATTCTACTCAGAAATTTGCAAAGTGAGGACGGTGCAGGAATATGGCAGCAGAAACATGTCAAGTCCTTTACAGCAGTTCAACTTTATTGTACATATTCTCACACCATGGGATGGTGCATTCACTTCAGACGTTGCATACAACAGGTAACAGGCCTTATGGCCATGAGGGTTAAAGGGGTATTGCTATTGATGATCTACTTTCAGGATAGGTCATCAGTTGTTGATCGGCTGGGTTTCACTGCTCAGGATCCCGGACAATCAACTGATCTTGCGGCCCTATGTCAGTGCTGCGAGCTGGACATCATCATCAGCAGATATACCCAATAGTGTAATAGACGACTTTACTCCCATTGAAATTAATGTGAGAAGCAGTCTACTTTACTTCCCTCCTGACCACTGATGGCAATGAAATCCAGCCCCTCTGCACAAACAGTGGGCTGAAGGATAAGCCAATCAGTGAGGATCCTGAAGGGAGGACTATCACATCAACTATTGATGACCTACTTTTAAGATATGTAGCAATTCTATGTAATAATCGGTATGCTTGCTAAGACAAAGCCACTGGAGCCTTGAACTATGCAAAGATGTTACGTCACGTCAAGGCCCATTTACACGCAACAGTTATCCCTCAAAATTTGTTCAAACGAACAAATTTGAGCAGTAATTGTCACGTGTAAATGCAAAGCCATCGTGCACAATTCGTTCATTTGTCATTTATCCCTGAGTTTCAGCCCGCATAAAAATAGTCATTAATTTGTTGTTATTTAAATGCAAAAGCAATTTACTAAGTCATTTGAAAGACAACAAGATTGGTGGGGACGGGTGATTGTTTGCCAAGCTACACACAATGACTACTTGTTTACTCATGCTGGCAGAAGACAATGGCTTATCTTCACACTAATTAAAAACCTGCAGGCTAGAAATTCCTCACAAAAACACCCACACATCTGAGCAAAACAACATGTACAGCATTTACTTTAGCTAATTAGGGAAATGGAGAGGACTTCAAACGATTATCTGGGGGAAGAAACAATGATGGAAGTGCGCTCCAGGATCGTTAAAGGGGTTGTCTTGCGCCGAAACGTTTTTTTTTTTCCATAGGCCCCCCCCGTTCGGCGCTGGACAACCCCAAAGGATGTGTTAAAAAAAAACAACATTTTATTACTTACCTGAATCCCCGCTCTGCGACGTCTTCCTTCTTCCTTCTTCTTCCTTCACCAAGATGGGCGCCGGGATCTTCACCCACGATGCACCGCGGGTCTTCTCCCATGGTGCACCGTGGGCTCTGTGCGGTCCATTGCCGATTCCAGCCTCCTGATTGGCTGGAATCGGCACACGTGACGGGGCGGAGCTACGAGGACCAGCTCTCCGGCACGAGCGGCCCCATTCACCAGGAAGAAGACCGCACAGCGCAAGCGCGTCTAAAAAAGCAAGAAGACATCAGAATTAGACGGATCCATGGCGACGGGGACGCTAGCAACGGAGCAGGTAAGTGAATAACTTCTGTATGGCTCATATTTAATGCACGATGTATATTACAAAGTGCATTAATATGGCCATACAGAAGTGTATAACCCCACTTGCTGCCGCGAGACAACCCCTTTAAGGATAAGACCACTCGAGCTTGATAAAGACCTGTTTACATAAGTCGAAACGTCACCAGCTGTTTTATTACAGAGGATTAAAGAGTAACTTTTTAATACATCTTATGCTGCTGGAAATATGTATTTTTGCTGAATGTGATGAGGGTCTTGATGCTGACAGGTTCTGGTTTTTGCATTTCCCTCCTCGCCTAAAAAAGGTTTTAGAGCACCAGAGGACAATTTTTGCCTTCATTTGCTGCTGTGTATCTACTTTTCTACAGTGATATTTCACTGATAAAGGGCACTCAGTGAATCGGTTACGTTTCTGTGTTATAGATCATGTACCTCCTTCCATTAGAGGTGATGACCGCATTAGGGCTCACAAGAGAAAGGAACTAAGATGGATCTTTCTTCGTGACAGCATGTCCCTGAAGGGATTAAATTTAGTATATAATATCTATCCATATATTTTAGATCAAAGGTTCCTTGTTGCTATGCTTTGGTATATTCATTTTATACACAATTTTGCAGTGTACAGAAGTTTCTAGACATTTCTGAATGATCTATGAATATATATTTTGCCTATGTGTTGTCAGTGTTCCCTATGTGAGTGAATTTGATGGGCATTGCATAGCTGCAGCACTGAATGGGTTACTGTCTGGGTTATGGCCGGAAAATGTATCTGGCTGTGTGTCAGGTGACCCTGTTTTATATATGTGTTTGCAAGATGCATGAGAGAGGCTTTTTTGCTTTTGCTGTCTGTCTGTCTGAGAGTCTTGTTCTTGGAGGGCAAGAGAAGAGTCTGCCTGCACTTAGATACCTTCAGTCTGGTTGCAGTGAAGATGGAAGAGGCAGAGTGAATGCCAATCTACCTAGGCCTCTATGCTAAAGACTTGGAGAACTGCAAGTATGCAAGAGCCCCACCGTGCAGCGCTGTGTGCTTATCTTTGAGCGTGAGTGTGTACCGGTATAGAGTTGGAGAGAGAGAAGGAGAGTGGCCAGGAACAGAACCCCACAGATAACTTGGTCTGTGGATTCATCTGTCATCCCATGATTTCTCTCTGTCACACCACTAATTCTCCTGCACTAGTGTCCTGACGGTAAATGCTAATTGTTGTGAACTGTTTTCAAGTTGTTCTTCAAGTAAACAGGCTTTACTGACCGTTCCCGGTGCAGCCTTGAAACATTAACTCTGTGTGTGTGGATTCTATTGACATCTTCGGGATTCACCGCAGCGGACAGAATGGTGATGTCACATTTACTGAAGGTAAACCCCAGTTGGGTTACCCCTTTTAATCACCTGTCCTCGGTTCCTTGGATGGGTCCCCATGCTACCCTCAGGGTGGGAGATGGTAGAGCCCTGTGACAAGGCCCAAACTCTACCGTGCTGTCTCCTAGGCTGAGGGCCCGCTCCTCTGATGCTGCAGGGTGGAGCTTTCTTGGTGCCACGAACAGTATAATCACTTTGTGCCCGTTTCCCAAGATGGAGAGAAAAGTGGCTCTCCTGTCATTTCCCAGACCGGATAAGAAAAAGTTTGCACCCGTGTCTGGAGTGTCCACAAAATCCCTAATTTGCCAGTCTGCTGAGCCTTCTGTGGATCTACCGGAGAGACAAGACTGAGTTCCTACAAAAAGTAATGTAGAGTAAGGAAAATCCCCCACCTGAGTCCCATTCCTATGTTGCCAAGATGTGCTATACCCTGAGATGGGGATGTGTGGAGTTGTTGGACCCCGTTGTGTTGCCTAGTTTGCATGTTCTAACTGTTGCAGAAGAGTTAGACTTGGACCCACAAGATGGCGCCCAGCCTTCTCCCTCAACCTGTGCTGTAAAGCCCATGAAAGATTCACACCACAAAGTTTCCACCATGGCTAAGAAATAAGTAGGGGGGGGGGGGGGTTACTCCCACCATGGGACAGCAATCAGAGACAGAGGACTGCCCAGAGGAGGAGACTTTGTCATTGGTGAGTGAGCCACTGGATCTTTCTTTTCAGATCAGCACGAGCACTCATCAGGAAGAGATGGCCACCAGAATTGTGCGTGGAGCTCCTGCCGGTTATCCTCCCACTCAACCCCGCTTCTATTGTGGCAACGAGCCAGAACTTCAGGAGTTGGTAATGCTGTTACTGATACCCGCCTCCCCACCAGCTACAACCACTTCCCCACCACCGGAGAAGCACCAGGAAGAGCCTTCAAGATGGGACTCTATCCGGCCCAAAAACCTGGTGCCGGCAAGGAAGAGATCTCCTCCAATATCTATTTCCTTGGGGGAGGAGCAGCTGCCAGAGCAACTCGTAGAGGTTCCACAGAGTGGGCGCAACTGACCTTACATGTCACTATCCACAGAGACAACCGGGAAGCAGGAGCAGCCACTCCTCCTGTGTTGCGTCTCCTTGTTCGGGACTTTGAGGACCCTGGAGTGCAGTTCTGCTTTGGTGTGCAGTGCTATCCTGGAATTTTGGATAAAAAGGGGAGGAAGACCTGAGAAAACTTAGAACTCAAGGTTGGATTTCAGAAAGGCAGATTTCAATAACCTTAGAAAGAGGGTAGGAGGAATCCAATGGCTGAATGTACTTAAGGACAGAAATGTGTAAGAATGTTGGGAAATATTGCAAAATGAGATTCTCAAAGCACAATCGTTAACAATCCCTAAAGGAAGGAAGATTGGGAAGCATTTAAATAAACCAGGATGGATGAACACAGAACTTGCACACATGCTAAAAAAAGGAAGAAAAACATGTTTATCAAATGGAAAGAGGGAGGGAATATCTAAAGAAAAATATAATGCGGTCTGTAGAAACTTTAGAGTAAGTGTCAGAAAAGCTAAAGCTAATAATGAATTGAGGCCAAAAGCAATAAAAAAAGGTATGTCAAAAGCAAAAGAAAAGTCAGATGGATGGAACATCAGCTGATCTTCCCTGTGCTATTGGGGGAATAAAGGAATGCAGCCTATCTGTAAGCAGAGAGATGGTGAGGGAACACTTAGCTAACTTAAAGGGGTTGTCTCGCGGCAAACCTCAAAATTTTATCTTACCCCATTCCCCCTGTCAGCCCCCTGGCATAAAATAGCAAAGTAAAGCGGTTTTTAAGCCGCTTGCTACTTACCGATCCGACGAAATAAGGACTTAAAAAAATCTTCTCCCAAGATGGCCGCCGGTCCTTTCCCAGGGATGCACTGCGGTTTTCTCCCATGGTGCACCGCGGGTATTCTCCCATGGTGCACCAGGGGCTCTGTGCGTTCCATTGCCGATTCCAGCCTCCTGATTGGCTGGAATCGGCACACGTGATGGGGCGGAGCTATACGATGATGCGTAGAAGGGGGTGGAGCCAGAACGCCACTCGTGCCTGGACCGAGCAGAAGGGGAGAAGACCGCACAGCGCATGCGCGTCTAAAAAAGCAAGAAGACATCAGAATTAGACGGATCCATGGCAACGGGGACGCTAGCAAGGGAGCAGGTAAGTGAATAACTTCTGTATGGCCAATATTTAATGTACGATGTACATTACAAAGTGCATTAATATGGCCATACAGAAGTGTATAACCCCACTTGCTGCCGTGAGACAACCCTTTAAATGAACTCAAGTCTCAAGGCCCAAATGAATTACATCCTATGATACTAAAGGAAGCAGCGGAGGTAACTGCTGAACCGCTCGCCAAAATCTTTGAAAATTCCTGGAGAATAGAAGAAGTGCCAGAAGATTGGAAAAGGGCAAATGTTGTCCCTATCTTCAAAAAAGGAAAGACGGTGGATCCAGAAAACTACAGGCCTGTGAGCCTGACTTCTATACCGGGAAAGATCTTTGAACACATTATTAAACAGCATGTATGCAAGTACTTGGATGAAAATGGAGTAATTAACCAGAGCCAGCATGGGTTTGTAACAAACAAGTCATGCCAGACGAATCCAAGTTCCTTCTCTGATAGTATCACCGACTGGGTTGATCAGGGAAATGTGGTAGATATAGTTTATCTTGCCCTTACTATACTATACTTGTTGAAAAAATGACCAAATATGAGATTGACAAGGCAATTGTTAGGTGGATTCACAACTGGCTGAGTAATTGTACTCAAAGAGTGGTCATAAATGGCTGCACATCCAAGTAGAAGAATGTATCAAGTGGGGTACCACAAGGCTCTGTCCTACACCCAGTGTTGAACAACATTTTTATAAATGATCTGGAGGAGGGAATTGATGGGAAACTGATCAAATTTGCCGACGACACAAAGCTAGGAGAGATAGCTAACACTAGAGAAAAGAAAAAGAGTATTCAAAAAGATCTAGAAAAGCTTGCACAGTGGGCAGTGACTAACATATGTAAAAGGAGAAATGCAAAGTCCTACATCTAGGCAAGAAAAATAAAGAAACCACATACAGAATGGGAGGAATTGGGCTAAGCAGCACATGTGAAAAAGACTCGGGTATACTAATAGATCATAGACTGAACATGAGTGAGCAATGTGATGCAACAGCCAAACAGGAAAAAACAATTCTGGTATGTATTAGGAGAAGCATAGAGTCTAGAACACGTGGGGTCATTATCCCCCTATACTCTTCCTTAGCCAGACCTCATCTGGAATACTGTGTCCAGTTCTGGGCACCCCACTTTAAAAAAACACATATACAAACTGGAGCAAGTTCAGAAAAGAGTTACCAAGATAGTGAGCGGTCTGCAAATCATGTCCTATGAGGAACGGTTAAAAGATCTGCGAATGTTTAGCTTCCAAAAAAGAAGGCTGAGAGGAGACTTAATAGCGGTCTACAAATATCTGAAGGGCTATCACAGTGCAGAGGGATCAGCCCTATTCTCATTTGTACAAGGAAAGACTAGAAGCAATGGGATGAAAGTGAAAGGGAGGTGACACAGATTAGATATTAGAAAAAACTATCTGACATTGAGGGTGATCAATGAGTGCAACAGGTTACCACGGGAGGTGGCGAATTGTCCTTCAATGGAAGTGTACAAACAAAGACTAGACAAATATCTGCCTGGGATGATTTAGTGAATCCTGCATTAAGCAGGGGGTTGGACCCCATGACCCTGGAGGTCCCTTCTAACTGTACCATTCTATGATTCTATGAACGTTCTGTGCCTTTACTTTAGATACAAGTAACTCATTCCGTCCAACCAATCTAGCTCTACTTGAAAATTCCTGGATCAATCCTTGTGGAAATCCTTTAGTCAGAAACTTTGAGCACATCTCTTCCAAGCGTTTGTCAATAACTTGATGATTTACGATGTCTCACCCGAAGCATCTGACTCCAAGGAAGTGAGTCCAAAATAGTCTAGGGGTAACAACTCTGATATATCAAAAGATCATTCCTCTCAGTAGATTTAACAAACAGATCTGTATTTAAGCCATCACCTTGTCTAGAGACCAAAACGTCCAAAAATTGGATGCTTTCTGTACAGAAGGATGATGTAAATTTTAACTCCGGGTAAATCCCACCAAGTTCTGCCTGGAATGCCAAAAGCTACACCTGCGAGCCCTCCCATATAATGAAGATGTTATCTATATATCACCGCCAGGTTCTGACCTCACGTCAGTAAGAAGAGGTATAAAGCCATCCTCAAATTCCCCCATAAAGATGTTAACATAGGTGGGGGCCACATTGGACCCTAATTATTCTAAGCTCTTTCCCCTCATTTGGCCTAAACCCCACCTCAGTCTAGTTATTGACACCTCCATATATGGGACACAGTGTCCTAAGCTCAAGAGAGCTAGAGATGTCAATCAGTAGGCAGAGGGCAGGGTTTAGGTGAAATGAGGGGGGGAGGGCCAGAACCAGGTGGTTCACATCTCACTTGCATATTAAAATATGGTGATACTAGGGCACGAGGTGTAAATTAAAGAAATTGTCCACTATTAGAGTATTGATGACCTATCCTCAAGATAGGACATCAATAGTTGATTGGTGAAGGTCCACTGCTTTGCGTCCTGCCAATCAGCTGTTCTCGGGGCCTCTAATGGCATGTACGGAACAAGCTAGCAGGTAGCAGGGCCCAGGTTGGTACTGCAGGTATTCAATTCAATGGGAGCTGTTCCTGCATTAGCAGCCAAGGCTGCTGCAATGTGCATGGCGCTATCTGCTTCCTGCTCCGAGTACGGTGTCAATCACATGATTGAAAATGAGAATCCTGATTGCTTTCCAAGGTTTGCTGCTGGTAAATCTAAAACAAGCTCTATAATATCCAGATTTTGTGCCACTAAACTGGAACCCAGCAAGTTGGCCGGTTATCTTCTTGTCGGCAAACAACACAGCACACATTTCCACATTGATAAAACTTGAAGAACAGGCTGCAGGCAGGTTTATTGCGTTCACAAAACTGAGGCATGCTGGGAAATGTAATGCTTTTTAGCAGGTCACATTATTGTGGGCTAAGTTATATTTAGGAGGATCGGCAGAGGACTGGGTCACTCTGGACGCAACTTTATAGAAATGGCACACAAGAGGATTAGGACCGTCTTGATGTTAGTGTCTCTGCTGTCCTCTTTCGAGGTGGCTCAGCCCGAACTTATCCTTGATCTGGTAAAGTAAATTCTATTCAAGATTTTGTACTTTTATGCATTCATTTAGCTATCTCAGGCCCTTATATTTTGAATCTATCTATCTATCTATCTAGTAAACCTTTTGAAGCACTACAAAACAGGCCAGATTTTTATAGTTGTGTGGAACTTTTCTATCGTTAGCAAATATGATCCTACTAGGAAACATCAAGGGAGCAGAGGGCAAAAATGAAAGCTCCAGCTGGGGGGCTCGATTATTAATTGCAAAACGAAAAGTGCTGTATTTAGATTTTTCATACAGTTGCTAGCACTCTAATGTCTAATAAGAATGGAGGTGGCGGAGGAAGCAGACTTATTGTACTCACAAAACATCTAAAAGGGCATGAAATATAAAACCAGGTGGGCACCAATGATGGTATAGCTCATGGCCTGGCTTGACTTTTGCTTCTTCTGGCAAAACGCAAGGGGGAAAACTTCCTTAGACCTGCATGTTATATGCCCTGGAGTAGAGGGCACCAAATGTATTAAGAAAAGTAGTAACAACATTTTATATGTTACAAACAGCTCTTAGACTCTGTTTACATCTGTGCTCAGAGCCTCGCAGGCTCCACTGTAGATCCGGTATAAAATCCTGGAAGAACAAGTTCTGCATGAATGACGTTTTCCTCTGGTAAACTACAACAGGCTGAACAGAGACCAAATGGACCCCATTATAGCCAATGGGGTCCATTTGCTTCCATCATATAATGGATCTGTTTGGCCAGGGACCAGACCAGGTCAGTCCACAGTAGGTCAAACCAAACTGGAACTTCACCAGTACCCCATAAACTGCTTTTTAACATGGTTTAAGAGCCATAAAGTCCCTGTATAACACTACTATCACCTAGAAGTATATCTAAGGGGAACTTTGCAATATAGGGTTAATTTAGGCGATAATCATGCTGTATACAGCAAACCGCTAACACGGCACTGAGCGAGAAATTGCTCACTTTGCTATAGTTATAATATATATATTCTATTGTATATATATCTTGTCTATGTTTCTCACATCAGGCTAGGCAAAAGTGCGTATGTACACTACCGTTCAAAAGTTTGGGGTCACCCAAACAATTTTGTGTTTTCCATGAAAAGTCACACTTATTCACCACCATGCGTTGTGAAATGAATAGAAAATAGAGTCAAGACATTGACAAGGTTAGAAATAATGATTTGTATTTGAAATAACATTGTTTTTACATCAAACTTTGCTTTCGTCAAAGAATCCTCCTTTTGCAGCAATTACAGCATTGCACACCTTTGACATTCTAGCTGTTAATTTGTTGAGGTAAGCTTGAGAAATTGCACCCCACGCTTCTAGAAGCATCTCCCACAAGTTGGATTGGTTGGATGGGCACTTCTGGCGTACCATACGGTCAAGCTGCTCCCACAACAGCTCAATGGGGTTCAGATCTGGTGACTGCGCTGGCCACTCCATTACCGATAGAATACCAGCTGCCTGCTTCTGCTGTAAATAGTTCTTGCACAATTTGGAGGTGTGTTTAGGGTCATTGTCCTGTTGTAGGATGAAATTGGTTCCAATCAAGCGCTGTCCACTGGGTATGGCATGGCGTTGCAAAATGGAGTGATAGCCTTCCTTATTCAGAATTCCCTTTTACCCTGTACAAATCTCCCACCTTACCAGCACCAAAGCAACCCCAGACCATCACATTACCTCCACCATGCTTAACAGATGGCGTCAGGCATTCTTCCAGCATCTTTTCATTTGTTCTGCGTCTCACAAACGTTCTTCTTTGTGATCCAAACACCTCAAACTTGGATTCATCCGTCCACACTTTTTTTTAGTCTTCCTCTGTCCAATGTCTGTGTTCTTTTGCCCATCTTAATCTTTTTCTTTTATTGGCCAGTCTCAGATATGGCTTTTTCTTTGCCACTCTGCCCTGAAGCCCAAAATCCCGCAGCCGCCTCTTCACTGTAGATGTTGACACTGGTGTTTTGCGGGTACTATTTAATGAAGATGCCAGTTGGGTACCTGTGAGGCGTCTGTTTTTCAAACTAGAGACTCTAATGTGCTTATCTTCTTGCTTAGTTGTGCAACGCGGCCTCCCACTTCTTTTTCTACTCTGGTTAGAGCCTGTTTGTGCTGTCCTCTGAAGGGAGTAGTACACACCGTTGTAGGAAATCTTCAATTTCTTAGCAATTTCTCGCATGGAATAGCCTTCATTTCCAAGAACAAGAATAGACTGTCGAGTTTCAGATGAGAGTTCTCTTTTTCTGGCCATTTTGAGCGTTTAATTGACCCCACAAATGTGATGCTCCAGAAACTCAATCTGCTCACAGGAAGGTCAGTTTTGTAGCTTCTGTAACGAGCTAGACTGTTTTCAGATGTGTGAACATGATTGCACAAGGGTTTTCTAATCATCAATTAACCTTCTGAGCCAATGAGCAAACACATTGTACCATTAGAACACTGGAGTGATAGTTGCTGGAAATGGGCCTCCTTTCACCTTTGTAGATATTGCACAAAAAACCAGACATTTGCAGCTAGAATAGTCATTTACCACATTAGCAATGTATAGAGTGCATTTGTTTAAAGTTAGGACTAGTTTAAAGTTATCTTCATTGAAAAGTACAGTGCTTTTCCTTCAAAAATAAGGACATTTCAATGTGACCCCAAACTTTTGAACGGTAGTGTATATATATATATATATATATATATATATAATATCTTTCTTCTTAGTAAATAGCTACCCTGCTTCCCCAATAAGAAATCCCACCCTGATTTGTGGGGATGGGGGGGGGGGGGCTGAAATATAAGTTTCCCCCCAAAATAAGCCTTAGCCACATTACATGTAAAAAAACATATCAGCAGTCCAATATATACTTCCATCTGAGCAGTCCCCCCCTTCCCTCCCCCGCAGCTGCTCTCGGCTTTTCTCCTCCCCTCCGAGCGGTTTGTAATGGCAGTGGGCAGGATAGGGACAGGGGCGGAGTTAAGCTCAGGCCCCCTCCCCGCCCTTGTCAATAGCCAGCAATGGGAGTGGGCAAGACAGAGGATAGCTTAGCTCCACCCATACCCCTCCCCATCCCATTGCAAATGCCGGAGTGGAGGAGAGAGCAGGTGAGGCGAGAGGAGGGAGACTGCTCAGATGGAAGCATTTATCATCCGGCTGTGAAAACACCAGCTGATATATGGTTGTGTAAATAAGCCCCTATTCACTGTAGGGTTCGAGAAGAAAACTAAAATATAACTTTTAATAAATAATATATTAAAAAGGAACTTGAAACTTGAAACTTGAAACTACCACAAGAGCTGGTGCTGCTACCACTCTGATCTTTTTTATTTTAAAGGGGAATCTTTGGGGGAATATTGAATCCTTCTTAGTGATAGCATCATCTATCTCTCCTATCGCTATCCTTTGCTATAGTTTAGCTAGCGCTACTATCTAGCAAGTGAGGATATTTCTACTACTCTATTAGACGCTGTGCTAAACGCGTTGAACTGCGCAATTTACTGAAAAAAAGCTACGTCTTTATCCTCTATTTACAGCCCCAGGCTGTTTTTTTGCTAGTATTGGTCTGCCGATACCATCCTTTTTTGAAAGGAATCCACCCTAATTTTCTTTTTTGGTTGGTTAGATTGTGTGCAATACGGGGATTTATTTACATCCCAGGCACTTTCTCCTGCTAGGCTGTTATTCCTCTTAGGATTAATTTCCGTTTGGTCTCTAAAAAATGTGCTAGTGAGGTGAAACTTTTTTCTTCCCAAGCACACTCATGATCAAAATCTCCATCAGTAGACCAAGGAAACCTCTGACTAAATTTTGAATATATAAGTGGGGTTGACCCTTTCAGTAAACGGCAGTGGTTACACTATATTCATTACAGGGTAGCCTCTAACTATCGTCCAAGCCGTAAAATGGTCTTTTACTTGATATGAGCCCTCTTTTCTGCTCTTCAGGTGATACGGTATCCCTCATTATACTAGCCTTGTGGGGATTACCTACTGAAGAAGCAACTGGTTTATGTTTTTTTTGTGTGTCCCTTTGGAAACTTGAGATTCAAGTTCCTTTTTAATATATTATTTATTAAAAGTTATATTTTAGTTTTCTTCTCGAACCCTACAGTGAATAGTTTGAACTTATCATCAGGTGTTCGTCCTGCTACAGTGATTTTGTTGTAAATAAGCCCCTAGCTTGCTGGAGGCGGTGTATTTAAGCCAGGAGGACATGGAAGCCTGCAACAGCGATGAAGAGACCAGTGCGAGGGACCTGAACACCGGCTGCTAGGTGAGTATTTTAAGAGAACCCCTCCCCCCCCCCCCCCCCCGAAAATAAAACAGTGTCTTTTGAGGCAAAAATTTATTAATTACAGTGGTATCCCTTTCCTCCTCAGAAGAAGATACAATACGGTATGTGAACCCATCTTTAACCATGTGTTTTGTAGGTTTACTTCTGTGTTTTTTTTCTGCATAGGCTTCTCTATAAAATTTCAAAACATCAAATAAACTACCGGCGAGTCCCAAAAAACTAAACTGTTTTATTTTCATTTTTTAAATTTAGAACATTGGAGAATGTTGTCTTAATAGTGTACAATGTATAAGCAGATGTTGCCAGAGAGAGAGCGGCCTGAGAGTTGCAAGGTGTGCACCAGAAGCAGCAGAATCCAAAGAATGTTCTCCTTCGGTGAGTATCGGCAAGCAGCAGTTGGACTGGTTCCTCCTTTACTCATACTGGCAGCTTTCCTGACATGTCTGTCTTACTAACTACTTGCGTTGCCTATAAAATAAAAACACTCCATTGGCCGTTCCTCTGTTAGAGATCCCCATCTACTAACACATGGGACATCCTTTGGCCTCCAGAACTGCAGTAATTCATCATGGCATCCATCCACAGACATCAGAGACCCAGGGTGTGCCAAGAAAACCTTCCCCACATCATTATTCCACCTCCGCCTGAAATACTGATACCTGATAAGGAAGAGTTCATTTATTCATGCTGCTTGCACCAAATTCTGTTCCTCCCATCAGCACAGTGCAACAGAAATCTGGATTCATCTGAACGGATGATGTTTTCCAACATTGGTACAAATTTGGAACTCTTTTGCCCACTGGAGTTTTCTGTTTCTATTTCTCTTAGACACAGTGGTGGTCATCTGCTGTTATAGCCCATCCGTGCTAAGAAATGATGAATTGTGCTTTTTGGACATATTAAGTGGAGCACCAGCATTGTATTTGGCTGTAATTACTTTAACTGTGCACCACCTGTTCGTCAGAACAATTCTTGACATTCTCCTTTGACCCCTTTTGGTGATGAGTTGTTTACATCCACAGGATCCCCTTTTGCTGGATGGTTTTTCTTGAGCACTCCATTTTTAGTATACTATCCAAACCACTGCATGAGAAAACCCCACAAAGTTGACAGTAATATCCTGGCCCTGGCTAGTCTAGCACCAATAACCAGGCCTCATTGGAAGTCACTTAGATCACTAGATTTTCCAATCTAATGTGGATTAACACTTAGCTTGATCCATGTAAAACTTGTTACTTGATTTTATGCTGCACTCAGGGTCACGGATCTAATTTCCATACAGGGAAGTCCAATCATGAGCAGGCCAGGGTCTCTGATAAAAGGGAGATTCAGTGTAATTCTTGTATCATTTCAATAAATTGGTATTATTATTTGACTATAATGTACAACACAATTACCAGGGGTTTACCAGGGAAAATACTATTGATGAGCTTTCGTCCAGATAGGCCATCAATAGTTGATCAACTGGGGTCCACAACTTGGGACCCCGGCCAATCAGCTGACTGGGAATCCGCAGGCAGCTCCACAAATACAGTGACCATATAGTGATAGATACTAGTTTTGGAGGTAATTTTTACCATTTTTTTCCATCAGGCCCGACCTTTTTTACCTTTATGATTTGTCTCTGCAAAGTTTGCAACACAAACATCTTTGGGTCTTTGCTTTTCCATCACCACACTTACCCTCTACTGACCTAAACCAACTCTGCTGCTACCCCAATTATTTGCCCGTTGCTGCCTTATCTTCACAGTCATTGTGCCTGCTGTTTACCACAGTGCCTACAAATACTGTACTTCAGATAAGTTGCAATAACTATAATTAACCCCCAAAAATAGTGTCACACAGACAGCACCTCTAAAAACAATAGTAATAGATAGTGCCCCTAAAAACAGTGCCAAAACACATAGTGCCCCACATTATCCTACAGATGGGAATACTGCATAGTAATGATGCCCACAGTTCTTACTGTGATCCTTACAAAGCGATGATAGTGCCCTCTTAATAATAATGCATCCAAGTGCCCCCCTAATAGCAATACTGCTCTCTAAATAAACTCATTATCAAAAAAGATCCCACACCTAAGAGGAGTTGTTGGAATCGAATGAAACTTTCTCTGTGTGATTGTAACGTTGATGTAATTACAATATCAGAGCGAAAGAACAATTTATTGCAGAAAACTGAACTTGTGAAGGGAGTCTCTAGTGCCCTGTTGGGCCACCTCTAAGCTTGTATACAGATGTGATACGGGTGAGCATGGAGGCTCTAGTTCCCCGTTGGGCTGCCTCTAGCTTGTATACAAGATGTGATACAGGCAGGCATGGAGGCTCTAGTACCCTGTTGTACCACCTCTAGCTTGTATACAAGATGTCATATGGGCAGGCCTGGAGGCTCTAGTACCCTGCTGTACCACCTCTAGCTTGGATACAAGATGTGATACAGGTGGGCATGGAGGCTCTAGTATCCTGTTATACCTCCTCTAGCTTGTATACAAGATGTGATACAGGCAGGTATGGAGACTCTAGTACCCTGCTGTACCACCTCTAGCTTGTATACAAGATGTGATACGGGGGCATGGAGGCTCTAGTACCCTGTTGAGCCATCTCTAGCTTGGATACAAGCTGTGATATGGGTGAGCATAGAGGCTCTAGTATCCTGTTGTACTACTTCTAGCTTGGATACAAGATGTGATACGGGTGGATATGGAGGCTCTAGTACCCTGTTGTACCATCTCAAACTTGGATGCAAGATGTGATACAGGGGGCATGGAGGCTCTAGTACCCTGCTGGGCCATCTCTAGCTTGGATACAAGATGTGATACGGGTGAGCATGGAGGCTCTAGTACCTTGTTGGGCCGCCTCTATCTTGGATACAAGATGTGATACAGGCAGGCATGGAGGCTCTAGTACCCTGTTGTACCACCTCTAGCTTGTATACAAGATGTCATATGGGCAGGCATGGAGGCTCTAGTATCCTGCTGTACCACCTCTAGCTTGGATACAAGATGTGATACAGGTGGGCATGGAGGCTCTAGTACCCTGTTGAGCCGCCTCTATCTTGGATACAAGATGTGATACTGTAGTGGATATCCGCCATATCTATATTTTCGAGACAATGGACATACATTTCATGTGTAGTGGACAGTGGACCTGTTTTTATAAATGTTATGCATTCTGTATACCAGTTATATGCCACTCACATCCTGAGGGGGCTTTTAAGAATACAAGGGTTAAAGAATGCAGAAAATGTTGCGTTACAAACTGTAACAAACAGCATAGTCCGCCGTGTCCACCAGAGAATACATCTATGTTTGCCAAGTCCCCAAATTCAAATGTAACCACATACAATGTTAGGTGGTCACAACTGTGACTGTAAAGTTACAACATAGTAGTTATACATTAGACGTTAGAATTTCCCTGAATGTCAGTCAGAGGAAGAGAAGGCGGGCTGGAATGGCATCAGTACCCACGTATGCCAAAGATACCAGCGTTTAATATAACAGGTTAATTGTATAATAGTTCAGTAAATAAGGAGATAGAATAATATCTCAGTCACTCACCAAACTTTGGCCCACAATATGTGAACTACAATACGTTACCAATCAGATGGAAATGCCTGGCATCTAAGACTGCATCTGCTCCGGTCTTCCATTTGAAATGTCAGTTGATTTCCCATTCGCATAGGGATAGTGTAGGAGGCCGTAGGTTCCGGCGAGGGCGCACTCTGCGGGGGTTAACTTGTACAGATAGAGGACATGGATACCTGAAAACATAGCCCGGGGGCGTCTATGTCCGCCTTCCGAGGTGAGGTAAGGATTACACTCACCCTAGGAGTAGGGCCTTGTGGGCGGTGGGAAAGCCCTAACGCTAGAGGGACGACCAGGAACAAGTCTGGGACAGAACTGTTGTAAGAGTAAATTAGCCACGTTCTCCCTAATACTCCTGTCTCTTTGTCTCTTCCATTCTGTGTTATAGAGTCAATGTACATTGTGGTCTGCAGGGGAGAAAGGAGGGGCTGTATGGGGGGGGGGGGATTTAAAAAGAGGAACTTGCTGGGAGAACCATTAGTACTATAGCATCCAGCAGTCCCAGGGTAGATAAACTAGCAGACAGTATAAAATTAAACAAATTACGGGGAGTTAGGTATAGATCCAAGTTAAGCGGAGAAGCCAAAGAATGGGAAACAAGCAGGTAGGGACGGGGCAGACTTGACCCGTGTTGGGCCTATGATAAATGTAAATTGTATCATGCATAAGACTTTACTTGGTTGTGATGTGTATCCGAGGATTGCAAACTTTGAATGAAAATATAAGGAAGCAAGTGATCAGCCAAGTTCAGAGGGGTGGAGCTAGATGATGCAAGAATACGTAATGGGTCATCCCTCTCTTGTCGACAAAGGAGGGGTGAGAATCTTGGGCAGCCAGGAAAAGTTTTGTTTTATTTTTTTGTTTTCCTGTCTCAAATTTGATGAGACATTGCAGGCAGGATTCGATTAATAATGAATTCACTTAAAGGATATCACATTTCTAATATGGATAGATGTTTGTGGATTATTCTGTCCTGATATAATTCATGTCTCTTTTATTGGCACTGATGTCTTACAAACCTTGTCTGCATCCATCCAAATGGATCGGTGCCATTTCAGAAGAATTTTTGTAAATTAACTGCTCGTTTGGTGGAGCTGGCTTATGTTTGGCCTGATAGCTGCTGCGGAAACTCAGCTTTCCACGGTTCCTGACAAATTATGGGCCACCTACAAGACAGACTTAGGGAAATTGAATGTACCCCCTATGATGGTATATCGGAAACCAGGATACACACCCCTAAGTTTCGCAAAAAAAAGGGGTGAAAGGGCTAAGTGTGAGACTTGGTTTAAATTGTTAGACTGTACTGAACTTTCTGGCCATGTGACGACAGTATTGACACAAAAGCACGGAGGACAACCACGGCCACTTGGATACTACTCCATGAGGTTGGAGCCAGTGACTTGAGGGGCTCCCTTATGTGTTTGTGCGGTGGCAGCAGTACAGACAATGGTTGACAAATCTTCTGAGTTGGTATTGGACTACCCCCTAGTGGTCCACACCCCCCATGACGTCCAGAGCATACTCATGCAAGTGCAACCCAAGCACTTATCTCTGGCCTGTCAGATCCGGCTACAATGTGCTCTTTTCATGCCTCCCCTAATATTTCTTTCCAATGTTGTACTACCTTGAACCCGGCTACTCTTCTTTCAATCGGGTATCCCGGTTCAAATGGGGGAGGTGGAGGGGGAGGCATAGGTGATCTAGGTATTGCAGATCAGCTATTTTTAAATTCTTTGCAACAAGATTCTGATAAAAACTGTTATTGGAACCCACTGTTAATAATGCATATTTTGAGTTTTCTTTTTGTAGATGATATCAGGGTGAGGATTGATGACTCCAAACCGGATATGCAGAGGTCACACAACAAGATGTCCTAAAAACAGAAGCTCTGCCTACGCATGTCTCAGTGCAAGAAGCGGAACTGAAGGCCCTCACTGAGGCGAGTACAGTGGCAGAAAGTAAGACAGCAAGCACTTACACACTGATTCCTGGTATGCATTTGGCATAGCTCATGATTATGGCCCAATATGGAAGGCCAGACAGTTTCTTATCTCAGTAGGACAGCCAATTAAGAATGGTGCAGCGGTGCAGAGTTTCATGGAGGCCCTACTTCTACCTGACAAAGTGGAGAAGCAAGAAGAAGAAGAAGAAAAGAAGATACTGACAGCATAAGTCAGAGACAAAAACTTTGGACATTGACAAAAACTTTGGACATTGATATACTAAGGACTTTACAGTTACAAGCCAACAAGGAAGAAGAGCAAAACCGGGCTAAAGATGGGAGCAACAGAATAGGACGGCGTATAGCAAACAGTCAGCAGAACTTGCCTACGGCGGTCCTTGTGCAACCATGATGGCCAACTTGTACACAGAAAGACATACCTATCAAAAGCAGCAATGACGTTGACGCTGAACGAGAATGGGTGACACCTGGGTTCTCTGGGTTCTCTGTAGTTGTCCATCATTTGTCCAGTTTTGCATGATCTTGGCCATATGCGAGTCAGGACAGAAGTAAAGCAGCCATATAACACTTGCCTAGACCACTCTACCCATTTCAGAGATTGCAAATTGACTACATTCAGCTCCCACCTGTTGGTAAGTATGAATATGTGCTTGTTGTTGGTGTGTTTTCAGGTTGGAGGCCTACCCTGTTACTAATGAGCAGGTAACCACACAGAAGCTCATGAATGAGGTAATCTACAGATACAGGGTACCAGAAGGGAATGTGTTAAGCGAAAGTACACACTTCACAGGTGAAATAATGTGACATCATGTCTGCTCTGGGTACATCCCAGGCCTTTTACGCACCTTATCATACACAGAGTAGTAGAAAGTAGAAAAGATGAACGGTACCCTAAAATCTAAGATACAACAGGCTATGGATAAAACGGACTAGCGCCTTTTATTAGCCTGTTTCCTCAGTTCTAAAAACATTGTGTATTTAGTTTTTCGCTAAGATTTTGCTTTATTTTATCTGCAGCGCCCTCTGCTCAGGCCACGCAAGAGTTCCAGCGTTACAGGGCCCCCCGGTCCCGCTACCTTGCCACCTCTGGAAAAGGGAGTGGGAATAATCACCTTGTAGTTTTTCCTTTCAGACTGATAGATATGATTATGCACTTACTAATGAGACAGAGGTTCAGTCATGTTGATCAGTCATTAGAAAGCCCTAATTTTGCACTCTTTGTGGATGAATCGAGGTAGCGTCAAGAAGGCAGGTTCTACACAAGTTATGCAGTGTTTACCTGAAGTAGTAAAAGCCAGAACGACAGTTGTGAAGGACCGCCCACTCTACTGAGTTTTCAGAACATTCTGCACTAGAGTTTACTCTGATAAAGAAGTTATTAATTATATTTGTCACCTCTATAGTTATCCTAATTTCTATTTGTTGTTGTGTACAGTGTATTCCAACCCCGATGACTACCTGTTCCACCCCGATGACTACATGCTCCATTGTGTGCCTACCACGATCTGGGACGTCGAGGAGGGTCAATGGTTGAGGATTAATATGGGGTAGTGTAGGGACAATTAGTGTAGTTAGTTTAGTGAAACAGACAGTTTCAAGGGGGGTTTGTAGTGGATATTCGCCATATCTATATTTTCGGGACAATGGACATACATTTCATGTGTAGTGGACAGTGGACCTGTTTTTATAAATGTTATACATTCTGTATACCAATGACAGTACTTTTCCATTTTGTTTGCTCTTCTACAAATATAGATGTATTCTTCATGTATCCAATATATCCACTTCCTCATATATAATGAAACTTTCCATTCTCTAAACTCCTATAGATGTAAGCAGAAGCTAGCATTTAGCAAGAACGCTCTATTTCCCGATTCTTAGTAACTTTAGGAGAAGTAAAAATCAGACACAAGTAACCGCAGTCTGAAACATTACCGCTTCTTAGCAGATGTGCTAGTCGACGCAAATAGCTATGGAAAATTTATACTAATAATAGTGCAAGTTTTAAGCTCCAATCATATCGGACCATCCACACGTGGTCTCCAAGACAACCCACTCATCTCGTCCTGCCTTCTCCGGACTGATACCAGGCAATAACAGATGACCGGATGAAGGAAGAATCTCAAGATGTTTATCCAATAATCAAACAAGACGTTGTATCTATGTAATCTTTGGCCTGCCCAAAAGGGCAGATATGTTAAACTCTTTAAAAGATTCTTCGCGCCCACAAATAAAGCAGAATTAAGGAAGTTTAGACATGCTGAACCCGTGCCAGTGTGAAATCTTCTTGTGCACACAAACAATTCATAACTAATTTGGAAGGGTGCAAACATTCCTATTGATTACACTGTGGATCCACAAAGAAAATCCACGACAATACGGATGGGCATGGAGGCTCTAGCAGCCTGTTGTACTACCTCAAGCTTGGATGCAAGATGTGATACGGGGGCATGGAGGCTCTTGTACCCTCTTGGGCCACCTCTAGCTTGGATGAAGGATGTGATATGGGTGGGTTAGGAAGCATACAGGCTCCATATGGTATCCTACTGCATAACGGTCCACATTTGCTGTAACTGAGCTTCTAGATCATACAAACATGTAGTCTGTCGAAGTTGGCATCCCATATAGCCCCATACATGTTTTATTGGCGATTAATTGGGTGACTGGGCAGGCCACAGAAGACTGACATGTAGGTGCAGGACCTTCCCAAATTGCATCGTAGAGGCATCTCTCTCTCTCTCGTACGCTAATACTCGAACGAGCATCAAGCTTGGCAGAGTACGTTCGCTCAACTCTAGTCACTGCACACAAGGAGCCTCTGAGAGCCTTTTTACAGGCCAAGGGTGGAATCACTTTAAGGTCTCAGGTGGCAAGACCGTTTATCTAATCACACCACAACTCTAATCATTTACACATCCGCCTGAGATGTAATTGCATGCCAGGTTTTGCAGCAAAACAACAACTCCTTCTAGGGGCTTAATTTTTTTTTTACAAAGTGTAGTAATTATGCCCCTAATAATAATTGTACCATCAAGTGCCTCCTTAATATTAACAATATACCCTAACTAGTAATTATGCTCCCCAAGGTTCTGTTTAGTAGTTTTCGTCCCCCCAAATTCTCCCTAGTAATAATTATGCCCCACAGGTGATCCCTCAGTAGTAATTGTGTCCCCCAAATGCCAAAAAATAAAACTACACTTAGCTAATCATGACGGTGCAGAGTCCTTTTCTCTGTAATGACGCTCTTACTGTATGTTTTTCAACGTGTTGTACACGATAAGTATCTCCATTAATCATATCATCATTTTCTTTAGGTTTCTTATCATGTCTACTATCGCTGTCCATGTGAAAGCCGGCTTGTTTGTGAAGTAGACGGGAGCATCATAAACTCCAATTTCAGAATTTGCAAAGACCCAAATGAAGATAAATAAAATGAACCGTACAGCTAACAATGTATAGGGGTTTCCAGACTTCTGTTCTGTATATAAAGGTTTTCATCACATATGTGAGAAGTTATACTACTTCTAATACCAGTATGTTTTGTCTTTCAATTCTTCATGATCTTCAATTTTTCAGGATCTCTGATTCCTTCAGTAAATCCAAAACACATGTAGAGGACGCATTTAGTGCAGATTTTTATAGTGTGCAATTTTTTGTCACATGTGAGAGCACCCTAAGGCTGGGTTCTCACTCACCAGAACCCGGTGGAAATCTTGCAGTTTGGCTGCAGCGAAAAACCGTGAGATTCCCGCCAGGAATCAGCTGCTTCTAAACCCGCAGCAGTTAGCTGCAGGTTTTGAAGCGGCCCGGCTGCTCGCTCTTCCGCTGTGGCCAGCGCTTCCATAGACTAGAGCGCGGCCGCAGCAAAAGAAGGGAAAAAATGAACATGCGGCAGCCGGCAAATCCGTGCCACAGCGCCGGCCTCTGCCGGCTTTGTCACGGTGGATTTACCGTCGTGTGTAGACGAGATTTCTGAGAAATCTCGTCCACATGGCTGGCTAACAACAGGATTAGCGGCCGCAGGAGGATTTGCCGGGGCTAAACCCCGGACGGAATTTCCGCGGTAAATCCGCCCAGTGTGAACCAAGCCTAAGTGCATGTTGCCACCATATACATTTAGCACTTATCCATGGGACCTTTGTGGGCCTCACAGTTCAGTAGAATGGGAGTCCCAACTGCCAGTGTATTCACACACCTCTTCTCCCCCTAAAAGTATGTCAGCTCTACTGCACTAAAGAACAGTTCTTCACAGTAAGGGGTGCTGTGTAGAGAGCGCCCCTACAAGTCTACTATGGCATAGCAACAGTGGCATAGCAATAGTGCTTGAAGGGGCTATAATTGCACCACGGGCCCCTCTAACCACTAACATTGCTGGGCTTCAGTCCAGACGTATTGCAGTTTTTTTTGTTATTATCTATTACATCTTATGACTTGCAGTGAATGTAATAAACGATGACATACAAGCTGTCCATGGACTGCAGGTCCCTGTGTGGAAGACTCACATGAACTTGCAAATGCACACAACCTTCTTCCTGTCACTGCAGATCCCTAAGGTGTTGTCTGTCAGAAATCCCTCAGTGTGTTATGTGTGCCCCCACCCCCACCCTCACAGCCCTTGGAATGTCTACATTGAATAACCCATAAGGGTGATGTCACAGTTGGAAGAATCACAAATTTTTTTGAGCAATGCGAGAGTGAGGGAAAATGCAGAATTATGAAACCAATGATTTTCAGTGGTTTCATTCCCATTTGCGATGTTTTCACTCATGCAATGTGGAGTGGAAAAAAAAACTGCAGCATGTCCTATCTTTTTGCGTTTTGCTTTTTTTTTTTATCTCCCATGTTTCCCTATGAAGCCTCCTCTGCATTGCAAAGCACCAATCTGCGATTTTCCTGCGATGCGTTTTTATCATTAGAAACTCATATTATCTATTGTGATAAAAACGCACGACAAAATCGCAAGTGATAGCAAGAAAAAGCATAGCTGAAGCTCAGACATCTCATGAGCAAAATTGCGTTTTCAATGTGATTTTCTGAATAGGTCGGATTCCGCATGTGGGAGACGGCAGTGGAATATGACTCCAACCGCGGCTGGCGCCCCTGCGTACCTGTTTAATTCTGTATTGCTTTTGACTGCAGACACTCACCATCGGTCATGTGCAGTATAGATTTTTTTTTCTTCTATTTTTGTCTTCCCTGTGACATGGGTACCTACAACCTATCCATAGTGTCAATTGCAGATGGGCCGCGGGTCAAACGGTATCCATTGACTTCAATGGAAGCCGTCCATGCGGAGCCTGCACAAATATAGAACATGCTGCGATTTTTCCTCTGCTTGCGGAAATAGCAATTTATATCTGTGAGTGTGTAGGAAAAAACGATTTTGCATAACATTTTCTGAACGGTATTTGCCGCGGACGCCGACTGCGGATTCTGCAATGCAAATCTGTTCGTGTCCCACCGCCCTTAGACTCCTAACTAAAGGTCCCTTTACACTGTGCGACTGTCAGGCCTGTAAGCGCCCGGCAGCGGTCCCAGCGACTGTTGCTCTGCTTTTCCCCAGGAGTGATAGTGTGTCAGATAATGGAGGCGGAGTGGCTGGAGATCTCTTCTCTCCACACACTGTCTGATATATTTCATATATATGTATTTTTTGGGGCAGACCAGAGTAGCTGTGCAAGGGGGGGCCAGGCCAGGCCCATGGGCCTTTAGCTACGCCCCTGCTCCGACATTACAAAGTGCCGTATGGATAAGTCCTATATAAAATTGTGCCCCAATATCTACGGACCAGTTTGCTATTGTAACCTATTCCTGTTCCTATTTGGAGTTTAACTCTGCTTCTAGACCACCCCCCACCCCCGCCCGATAGTCATCAGCCTCAGGGTGGTTTCACACAGGCGAGAAAATCATGCGATTATTGTGAGAGTCAGTAAAAAAGCAGATTATGAAACCAATGATGTACAATGGTTTCCTTCCCATCTGCAATGTTTTCACTCATGCGATGTTGAGAAATCAAAAATTTGCGTCGTGCTCTATCTTTCTGCGATGTGCGTTTTTTTAGCTCCCATGTTGCCCTATGGAGCTTGCGTTTTATCAACAAACCTGCGTTGCGATTTTAAAATTAGAAAGTCCTATTGACTTTCGCGTAAAAAAACGTGCGATTTTAACGCAGGTGGCCGCAATGCGATGCAAGATTATTTTTTTAAAAAAGCATTGCTGAAGCCCAAAAATCGCAGGAACATAGATGTGATTTTTCTGCGATCTTTTCGTGGCAAAATTGTAATTCCCCGTGTGAAACTAGGCTCATACTGACTGGCACGATTACATCATCACATCAACTAGCATGCGGTAATGCCGGGTGCCGAATAGGTGGCCTCCCCAGACCAGAACACTAAATTAATTCAGACCCCAGACCAGAGCCCTAAATACAATCAGACATCAAGCAGACAAAAAGAATACTTTGTAACAGAAAGAGGTAAAAAGTCCTTCAGTCAATCCAACGTAAATAAAAAAAATAACAGCTTTATGCAGTAATATTAAAACAGGACCTGCATAAAATGCTATCCATATCGCCTGCATGACTCTTACTCACAGCAAAAGTAAACAGCAGCATAGCTTCCAACACAGTCATAAACCTGCCCTTGACTCCTTTGTGCCTGTAAAGGCCCATTTACACGCAACGATTATTGCTCAAAATTCGTTCAAACAATGGCTGAAAAAATGATTTTTAGGTGAGAATAAAATCCTTTCTACAGCTGGAGGAAAGATAAGAGGGACAGCACGCTGTGTTCTCAACAGGAGCAGTTGATTACATTGTATTTAGCTGACAACATGTGGCAGCCTATGCAAAGAGAATGCAGCTGAGTGCAAAGTTCAGACCACATGCTGGAATTTGCAAACAGCTGCTGGAGGCCCATTTATTCGCAAATGATGCTGACAAAGTACTAATGGGAATTAGTGCCCATTAGTACTTTACGCAAAACTATTGCTCAAAAGCCATAAGTTTAACATATTTCGAGCAATAATCGTTGCGTGTAATCGGGCCTTAATATAGTACTATGCAAATGTTTTAGGCAGGTGTGGAAAAAACACACCCACACTAACATGATATCACCACTGTTTAGATGAAAAACTCTACGCTTATAGGAAGGACAAAATAAAACGTTTCCTGGATGAATGGCAGCCATGGTTAAATGATATTCAGCCAGAAATAGAGGCATGCAGGCTATTGGGGAAGCTGACAAATCCTGCGAGGAGGTAGAGGTTATAAAGTGTGAACAGACAGAAGACTCTGGTGTCTCTTGGTATAATGATATGAAGGAATGGATCCCACCCCCTCCTTCTTCTTCCTCCACCCCCTCCTTTCCCCTCCCCACTAGTTAAATCTCAAATCCAGTTTCCCTAAGAAATCTTTGCTTCACATTTTACTATTATTGGTTCAAATGTTGATGTTTCTGATAATTATTAAATGGCGGAGGGAAGCCAGTCAGGTTTCAGCCATTTGTTGTTAAGTAACATATTTGTTGTATAACGACTGCTGTGAGATTTGTACGTTAATGTTTTATTACTATCTTCAATAAAAATCATTGAACAGTAAACATTCTGTAAAGTAAGGGTCCGTTTAGACCTGCTGACTTCTTGTGTGAATGAGCGATGATGTCAGAGTTCACTCGGGCAGCCTGCTTATACAGCAGATACATCGTTGGCCTGAGAACTCATTCAGTTGTTCATTCACTGTATAAGTGAGAATGACTGAACGAGCGCTATCTATACTGAACGATTAGTGAACGAGTCAGCGATGATTTTTATGACTGCAGAAAGTGAATGATTAACGAAGAGCGAATGATTTTTATGTCATTACACTGAATGATTATCATTCATTTTAGTTCTTTTGAAGAATTCTTGAAACGATAATTTTCTTTATATTAGGCCACCTGCACACGAGCGGAAATTCCGCGGCAGGATTTCCCGTGGAATTTCCGCCGCTGGAAGCCTGGATAGGATTGCGTTGACAAATGCAATCCTATGCAGACGGCAAACAATTTGCGGCATGTTCTATTTCTGTGCGGGGCTCTGCGAGCCCCACACAGAAACGTCACTCACCGGCCGCCAGCTCCACTCTGCGCGTGCGCTGGCTGCCCGGCAGCCGGCACATGGAAGAGCCGGGATCGCGGGAGCAGGTGAGTGACACGCTGCTCTCTGCAGGCGCTCAGGTCGGGTCCCGCGGTGAGAATCCTCGCTGCCGGATCCGACTTGCCCATCTGCAGGCGGCCTTAGACCCTTAAGAATGCTTTCAAAAACAGAAGGCGACTGATTGACTACAAATTTATTCTGTAGCAGATCAATGACCTCAAACATATAGCCAAGGTCATTAGGAACTATCTTCAGTGTAATGAAGAACAGGGGGTCCTATCAGGCCAGATGAAAGTTGCCCAATGTATGGAGCAGTTTACTATGCTGCCTTCTCCTCCACTGCCCTTCCCCCATGGTAATGGTTGATAGTGTGGTGCTGCACCAAATGTTTAGACCACGTCCCTTTTACAGTAACTCACATGTTAGTAGCTCTTCAAAGTAATAGTGCTCACTACTGACGACTTTATAGTATAGCTTTTAAATAATAGTTACCAACTCTACAAGGTTATACTGATTACAGTGCAGTTATTTCCAGTGATCACAGGTGGCGTCATCTCTCAATGGTGACATTCTCTCTCTTTTCTTCTCTATCTGTTCCCAGACCACCACAATGACTCCTCCCGGCAGCAGCTTGTCTCCGCAGAATATGACACAGAAATCTTTGCCTTCTTGCTTTCTATTACCCTCCCAACATTTTCCACACCTCTACACAATCCATAGTGCCCTGCATAGTAATTAAGCTCCACACTTCAAGTGCTGCTTTTAGTGCCCTCCGCACAGTAAAAGTGCCCCATTTTCTGCTCCCATCAGTAATAATACTGATTTTTCTGTTCCAATAATTAAAACTCCCCTTTTTTTTGCCGCATGAGTAATAACGTTCCCTTTCTGCCCTCAGAATTAATAATGCCATATTTGCTGTCCCTGTAATTACCGTAATACTGCCCTTCTTCTGCTCCTCTAATAAATAATGCCACTCTTTCTGTCCCAGTAATAGATAATGCCACCTCTTCTACCCCCCCCCCCTCTCTGTAGTGAAGAATGCCAACTTTTCTGCCCAATTTGCAATAGACCAGGCACCCTTTTCTGTCTCCATAATGCTGCCTTTTCTGTCGCCCTTGTAATAATGTCACTTTCTCTGTTAGTCTATAAAAATAGCCAGCGGTATACTCATCTTGCACAGCGCACCCCACACTGTTCTGTACAAGTCTTCTTCTCCTCCTTTCTTCCATGGGCAGCTAGGTCACGTGATACATGCCCAGTGCTAGTGTTACATGTTGTGCCCAGTTAAAAAACAAAGACCTGTTGCTGATGTATTACAACAGCAGTGCAGAACATGGAAGCTCTTCATGACAAAGGTCAGGTCACTTTGGATACAACATGAGCACATTATTAGCCATCACTGAGAAAAAAGTACAGTACTATGCACCGTTACTGAGGCGAGCATATTGGCGCATATGCTCATCTGAAGCCTAGTTTACTATCAGACAGGGCTGGATTGAGGTCTGTGCACAAAAAGGTAGAGAAACACCATAATTCTACACAGAAATATGCACAGTGAGGGCGGTTCGGGAATAATGTCAAGTCCTTCACAGCACATCAACTTTACTGTACATACTCTCACTCCATGGGATGGTGCATTCACTTCAGATGTTGCATACAACAGGTAATAGGCCTTATGGCCACAAGGGTTAAATGGGGTATTTCAGGCATTTACTATGGACGATCTGCTCTCAGGATAGGTCATCAGTTGTTGATCGGCTGGGTTCCACTGCTCAGGATCCCGGCCAATCAATTGATCTTGGGGCCTGCTGTCACTGCAGTGAGCTGGACATCGTCATCAGTAGTCATAGCCAGGAATGTAATAGACTACTTCACTCCCATTGAAATCAATAGGAGAGAATCAGTCTACTACACTTCCTCCCTGACCATTGATGGCAACGACATCCAGCCCCTCTGCACAAACAGTGGGCTGAAGGATAAGCGAATCAGTGAGGATCCTGAGGGGCAGACCATCACATCAACTATTGATGACCTACTTTTAAGATGCATAACAATTCTATGTAATAATCAGTGTGCTTGCTAAGACAAAGCCACTGGAGCCTTGAACTATGCAAGGATTTACGTCACGTTAAGGCCCATTTACACGCAACAATTATCACTCAAAATTCATTCAAACAAACTAATTTGAGCAGTAAGTGTTACGTGTAAATGCAAAGCCATCATATACTATCCATTTATTTGTCGTTTATCGCTGAGTTTCAGCTTGAATAAAAATAGTCATTAGTTTGTTGTTATTTAAATGCAAAAAGCAATTTGCTAAGTCGTTTGAAAGACTACAAGACTGGTGGGGACGGGTGATTATTTGCCAAGCTAAACACAATGACTACTTGTTTACTCATGTCAAGACAAAGGCTTATCTTCACACTAATTAAAATCTTGCAGGCTAGAGATTCCTCACATAAACACCCACCCATCTGAGCAAACAACATATACAGTGTTATATACTTTAGCTAATTAGGGAAATGGAGAGGATTTCAAATGATTATCTGGGGGAGGAAACAACGATGGAAGTGCGCTCCAGGATCGTTAAGGATGAGACCACTCAAGCTTGATAAAGACCTGTTTACATAAGTCAAAATGTCACCAGCTATTTTATTATGGAGGAACAAAGAGTAATTTATTAATATATATTATGCTGCCAGAAACATGTATTTTTGCTGAATGTGATGAGGGTCTTGATCCTGACCGGTTTTGGCTTTTGCATTTCCCTCCTCGCCTAAAGAAGGTTTTTAGAGCACCAGAGGACATTTTTTGCCTTCATTTGCTGCTGTGTATCTACTTTTCTACAGTGATATTTCGAAGGGCACTCAGTAAATCGGTTACGTTTCCGTGTTAAAGATCATGTACCTCCTTCCATTAGAGGTGATGACCGCATTAAGGCTCACAAGAGGAAGGAACTAAGATGGATCTTTCTTCTTGACAGCATGTCCCTGAAGGGATTACATTTAGTATATAATATATATCCATATATTTGAGATCAAAGGTTCCTTGTTGCTATGCTTTGGTATATAGATTCTATACACAATTTTGTAGTGTACAGAAGTTTCTAGACATTTCTGAATGATCTATGAATGTATTTTGCCTATGTGTTGTGAGTGTCCCCTATGTGAGTGATTTTGATGTGTATTGCATAGCTCCACTGAATGGGTTACTGTCTGGGTTATGACTGGAAAATGTATCTTGTTGTGTGTCATGTGACCCTGTTTTATATATGTGTTTGCAAGGTGCATGAGAGAGGCTTTTTAGCTTTTGCTGTCTGTCTGAGACTCTTGTTATTGGAGGGCAAGAGAGGAGCCTGCCTGCACTTTGACACCTTCAGTCTGGGTGCATTGAAGATGGATGCCATCTGGATGCCAGATAACTTGGCCTGTGGATGTATCTGTCATCCTGTGATTCCTCCCGGTCACACCACTAATTCTCCTGCACTAGTGTCCTGACAGTGGATGTAAATTGTTATGTGCTGTTTTCAAGTTGTTCTTCAAGTAAACGGGCTTTCCCGATTGTTCTCTGTTCAGCCTTGAAATGTTAATTCTGTGTGTGTGTGGACTCTTTATTGACATCTTCGGAAACGGTGGCGTCACACGTGACAAAGACTGAAGATAAACCACAGTTGGGTTACCCTTTTAATAGCCTGTCCTCGGTTCCTTGGACGGATCCCCATGCTACCCTCAAAATGGGAGATGGTAGAGCCCCGTGACATGGCCCATACTGTACCCCGCTGTCTCTTAGGCTGAGGGCCCGCTCCTCGGACCCTGCAATTTTAATCTTTTTTGTATTTTTTCTAGACATCATGGTGGACAATCTATGAAGCGTGTGCACTGTCTGGCTACCATCCTGATATATTCACCAGAATTATTATTCTGATAGTGCTGATGTATTTAATTTTGAATAATTTCTGATGCATCTCTAATAAAAAAAAATTCATAAAAAATTCTTCCTAGTTTTTTGACTCCTAATTCTGCTGCATTTTTTATGTATTGGTATATGAGTGCATATGAAAAAATCATTATTGTACCTACATTGGGTTAGTCCCATATATTATATTTCAGCTTTGCTGGTTATCTGTTTGTACATGGGAAGTTTTTTGAAGAGCTTTTTTGTGAATGTTTGATAGAGATGAGTGAGTATACTCGCTAAAGGCAATTGCTCGAGCGAGCATTGCCCTTAGCGAGTACCTGCCCGCTTGAGACGAAAGGTACGGGTGCCGGCGGCGGGCAGGGAGCTGCGGGGGAGAGCGGGGCGGAACGGAGGGGAGATCTCTCTCTCCCTCTCTCCCCCCTGATTCCTCCTGCTGACTGCCGCTACTCACCGCTCCCCCGCGCCGGCACCTGAACCTTTTGTCTCGAGCGGGCAGGTACTCACTAAGGGCAATGCTCGCTCGAGCAATTGCCTTTAGCGAGTATACTCACTCATCTCTAATGTTTGACTGATCGATTGTTTCTAGTGGCGTCACCCACCAGCGATCAGGTAGGGTTATCCTGATGAGGTTTTGATTCGCCTGTACGTCGCTCAGCCTAACATTATTGAGATGATTTTTATTTTATGCGCCGTTTCGCCATATTCGCACAAGGCTTATTTCTTGCCGGCGCATATGCGCCAATGGTCTCGCAAGATTTGGCAGCCAATTTGCGCTTTTGCACATTGGAATTTACTAGCGTTGTTTGCACATAATCTTGTGAGATTCATTAATTCCCACGCCTGCATGCTTAAAAATGAGGAATGCTAAGTGGTGCCATGATGGAGCTGCATGCTGTTATAGAGGAGTTTCTACCATGATGCCAGCTGATTTGTCCTGATGGGTTGGGCGTAAATGGGTGTTGCTGTTTTATCACTTTGCTATAGATGTATGTCATTTGAACATGTCTATCTGCTTGACAAAGGCTGCTTAGCCGAAACGTTGCTGGTTTGTATGGAGGAATAAAGAACGTTTGTACTTTTTGCACCGCATATGATGTGACACCTTTCTTTATTTTTATTTCAGGATTGGATCCTGAATCTGCATCAAGTTGCCTCGTTTGAAGTAGCAGTGAGAATTGTACTGCTGGCCTCACATTTATTTGCTTTCGTACATAAGCCAGTGTAGTCACACAAATGGAGAGCTCTGCATTTAGTAACCAGTTTCCTGGTGTTGCTATATTCAGCATGTGAGCTTGACCTTCCTTGCTGTACAAGGGCACCCTGTGCAAAAATGCTCATGGGCCCCTTACCAACCACTGTAGTTATAATACACTACTTTTGATCATCACTATTCTCTTTTTCAACTGCACTTAAAGGGATTGTCTTATCCTAACAACCCCTTTCCGTATGCCTTTTGTTGACCTTCATCTTAATCAGTGCCAGCCTTAGGTTACGTGGTACTGTGTGTGAAATTTTTTTTTGCACCCCTGAAAATACCATATACTGTATGTATTGTACTAGTAGCACCGTGCCGATATCCTGCTACCCACACTAGAACAGTTCAGTGAATACATATTGTACCAGACGAATCTCATAAAATAATTATAGCCTCAGAACCAAGCTCAGTTCATAAATACAGCACCAGAACCACACTCATGATATAAACTTGGTTTATGCTGTTTTTGTTACAACTGCAGCACTAGAACATAGCTCATAGCAAAAAAACAACAGAAACCAACCCCACTACATAGCTACAGTACTGGAACAAAGTTCATAACATAAATACAGATAGCAGCATGCCCAGACCTAAATAGCTCAGTGTATAAATATTGTACCAGAACAAAGCTCATAACATAAATACAGCCGCAGAACCAAGCTTGGTACATAAACACAGCATCTGAACAAACAATATAGCATAACAACTGCACAAACCAACCTCAGTACATGGATACAATACCAGAACATAAATACAGCACTAGAACCAAGCTCGTAACAGAAATATAGCCCCAGAACCAAGCTAATAACTTAAATACAAATACAGCATTAGAAGCAAGCTCATAACATAAATACAACACCACAACCAAGCTTATAAAATAAATATAGCCCCAGAACCAAGCTCATAACATAATTACAGCACCAGAAACAAGCTTGTAACATAAATACAGCACGAGAACAAAGCTTATAACATAAGTACAGCAGCAGAACTAAACTCATAACATAAATACACCATGAACCAAGCTCACTACATTGATTCTAGTATTGTATCTAACTCATAACATAAATACAGCTCCAGAACCAAGCTTATAAATACAGTAGCAGAACTAAGTGATTGTGTTGTGGACACACCAATGGGCTGACAATTGTGCCTCAGAACATCAACGGGGAGGAGACAGAACCAGGAGGAGGATGATTCATCTAGCTCCACAAGACACTGCATCTTGGAGGAAGAGGATCATCTGGATGTGCAGACCTAAGGAGGATGTTTCCCCATGAACGTATACTAACAATAGGTGGAAGATAGAAAGAGAAGTGTAATTGTACTTTTTTTTTAAACTCACACTGCTCCCTGGCCCCAAAATCAGAGATTTTGAAAAATGCAAATGGAAGTGAGCCATCTGTTCTAAGCTCTTTCCCACTCATTTGGCCTAAACCCCACCCCAGTTTAATTATTGACATTTCCATCTGTGGGACACAGTGTCTTAAGCTCAAGAGAGCTAGAAATTGTCAATCAGTAGGCAGGGGGCAGGATTTAGGTGAAATGAGGGGGAGTGAGCCAGGACCAGGTGGTTCACATCTCCTTTGCATATGAAAATATGGTGATACTGGGGCACCAGGTATGAATTAAAGAGGTTGTCCACCATTAAAGTATTGATGACCTATCCTTACGATAGGATGTTAGTAGTTGATTGGTGAAGGTCCATTGCTCTGCATCTTGTCAATCAGCTGTTCTCCGGGCCTCTAACGGCATGTACGGAACAAGCTAGCAGGTAGCAGGGCCCAGGTTTGTACTGCAGGTATTCAATTCAATGGGATCTGTTTCTGCATTACCAGCCCAGGCTGCTGCAATGTGCATGGCACTATCTGCTTCCTGCTCCGAGTACGCTGTCAATCACATGATTGAAAATGAGAATCCTGATTGCTTTCCATGGTTTGCTGCTGGTAAATCTAAAACAAGTTCTATTATATCCAGATTTTGTGCCGCTAAACTCGAACCCAGCAAGTTGGTTGGTTATCTTCTAGCCGGCAAACACAGTGCACATTTTCCACATTAGCGCTGATAAAAAGGCTGCAAACAGGTGCCAACAGGTTTAGAAAATTCTCACTGATAATTTGTATTATAACTTTGTACAGGACGGTAGTTATCTCTTTTTTACACCTGCAGTGTTCACAAAAGTGATAGGCATGCTGGGAAATGAATTGGTTTTTAGTAAGTCACATGTTATTATGGGCTAAGTTATATTTAGGAGGATTGGCAGAGGACTGGGTCACTCTGGATTCAACTTTTTAGAAATGGCACACAAGAGGATTCGGACCGTCTTGCTGTTTGTGTGTCTGCTGTCCTCTTTCGAGGTGGCTCAGCCCGGACTCATCTTTAACCTGGTAAAGTGAATTCTATTCAAGATTTTGTACTTTTATGCATTCATTTAGCTATCTCAGACTCTCATATTTTGAAGCTATCTATCTATCTCTTAAAAAGCAGAATTCTGGCAAAGTAAACTTTTCAAAGCACTACAAAGCAGGTACAAAAATGAAAACGCTGTGTATGTAGATTATTTGTACAGTTGCTAGAACTCAATATCCAAGTGTCGGATAAGAATGGAGGTGCTGTAAAAAGCTGGAGTTCCGCTGGTGAAGGAACACAGTTTTTCTCTAAACAGACTTTTTGTACTCACAAAACATTTAAAAGAGCACGAAATATAAAACCAGGTGGACACCAATGATGGTATATTTTATGGCCTGGCTTGTCTTTTGCCTCCTCTGGCAAAATGCAATTGGGGAAACTTTACTTAGACCTGCATTTTATACGCCCTGGAGTAGAGGGCACCAAAGTTATTAAGAGGAGCTCACCTCTTAATAAATTATTCGTATGTCTGTCTGTGCCTGGAATACCTGTTTTTCTTCATCTTTTAAATTATTAGGCCATAATCCCAGCTGCTCGATTGGATCTTTTCTGTGGTCAGACCATGCTCCGGTCTGGGGGTTGCTAGAGGGGGGTCGAAGAGAGAAGGGTAAACACTGCTGGAGGCTAAATGGCAATTTGTTGAATGATACTGTGTGTCTTCAGGAGATCCAGTGGGCGATAGAGCAGTTTAACCTCTTAGTGACGGCCCCATTGCCTTTTTACATCCTCTCTAAGTGGGCTTTAATTCTAGAGGACATAAAAACATACATCCTCTTTGGATTAAAGCCAACTTAGCTGAGGACGTGACAGCTCCATGCAGTCGGTGCCCGCAGGTAGCCGACAGCATGGAGCTGTCATCCTGGGCTGCGGGCAGTCCCCCCCTCCGGCATTGCGATCGGCTAGGGCAGCTGAAAGTACTTACCCACCTTCCCCGATGTGTGCAGCGGTGAAGGGGTCCTCCGGGACCCGGCGCCACTGTTCTGCGCATGCGCGCCTTATGAATGACATCACGCACATGTGCAGAAGGCCGGGAGCCACGGTAAGTTTAAAATCTCCTGGCTCCCGACTCCTGAAGGTAGCCGGGAACCAGGAGATGTCATCCATGAGGGGAGGTGACATACCCCCAGTCCTCAGCGGTGTCCCGGTCTTCCGGGACCTGAAGTCCCGGAAGTCCCCTTCTGCACATGCGCACCCGATCAGGCGCGTGCACAGAGGGGCTCAGGCCCCGGGAAATTTAAAATCCTTCTGCTCCTGGCTACCATGTGTAGCCAGGAGCAGAGGGATGTCACTGGGGACATGATCACTGTTATCCAATAAATAACAGTGATCATTTAAAGTAAAAAAAAAGTGTAAAAAAGTTTTTTAAAAAAGTTAAAAAAGCTTACTTTTCATCTCCCCCCAGGGATCATATCCGTGAGGGAGGATGAAATTACGTACCTAAAGCCCCCGGATTTATCCGCGGACCTTACCCCAACTTCTGCACACGCGCCCGTTGCCAAAGCTGCAGGCGCATGCGCAAAAGCCGTGGATTGCCAAGGTAATTTCAAATCTCCCTGCTTTTGGCTACAAAACTTAGCCAAGAGCCTGGAGATTTCAAGGGGGCCGCGGTGAGCAGTTCCTGATCACGTGTTCGCCGTTATCCAATGGATAATCGCGATCACGTAAAAGTTGGTTTCATCTCCCCTCACCAATGCGATCGGTGAGAGGAGATGAAACTTTTTACCGGAGGCCTCCGTATTTGAACCCCGACAGGTTCCTCCTCCGTGGACCTTCCTGACATTCTGCGCATGCGACCGCCGGCAAAATGCTGGACACATGCGCAGAAGGCGGGGAGCCCAGGAAACCTAAAGTCTTCTTGCTCCCGGCAACCAACGGTTGCCGAGAGCCTGGAGCAGTGAGCGGTCCCCGGTCATGTGATAAAATGGTAGCGATCTACCTTACATGACCGGATAGGAATTACAGATTCCGCATGCGTCTGATCCGCGGTTATCCGCAGATTAATCGCATTGGATTACACAATTCCGCTTACATTAGCGGGTCGGAATTGTGTAATCCACTCGTAGAAAAGAGACCGCAGCAGGTTCTATTTTACTGCAGATATCTGCAACATAGAGCCCATTGTGCTCCATGGTCGCAGATATACCCGCAGCCCATACGCATCTACATTGTGTATGGGCTGCGGATACCAGTGTCATCGCTAAGCGACGGCGCGGGAAATAAAAATAAAAAAAGGTGTACTGCGCATGACTGCCTGCGTGAGTAGGCAGTTATGCGCAGTACATTACGTGTCCATATGCAGCGCCACAGCCGGGCTCACAGCTGGGATCCGCTGCGGGCCTCCGCAAACAGATTCCACTTACGGCCGTATGAACCCGGCGTTATTCAGACCGCTACTTGTAGTCCGTAATTTACAAGAAGCCCCAGGAACGCTTGCCTTCTTGCAGTTCCAGGAGCAGCTTGTTGAGCGCCTTCTGTGTGAGACCGCCACACTTCTGCAAGCTTACGGAGACTCAGCGCCACTTTTTAGGATGGGTTCACACTGGGCAGATTCCGGGCGGAAATCTTGGGTTTGGCCCAAGTGAAGAACCTTTCTGCCGGGAATCCGCTGCTTCAGAGATTTCTGCCAGGAATCCGCTTCTTCAAAGCGCGCAGCACTTAGCTGCGGGTTTTGAAGCGGCCTGGCCGCTTGCTTCTCCGCTGCAGCCGGCGCTTCTGGAAGAAGTGAGATGGGTTTGCTGTCCTGTCTGGACGAGATTTCTTAAAAATCTCATCCACATGGCTGGCTAAGCCCAGGATTAGCGGCCGCAGGCGGATGTACCGCAGCAAAATTCCAGACGGAATTTCCGCGGCAAATCCGCCCAGTGTGAACCCAGCCTTATACCCCATCCCTGCCACTGAGGTCAAGAAGTACCCCACAAAAACATTGAGAGGAGGGGGGATACCCGGTTTTATTGCCCGATGTATCCATCCCAACCAGGCCCCCTTAATTACCCGTGTCTTCGGGAAAAAAAAAAAACACACAGTTTACATTATTACTTTTATCTAAGATTTGGGGAAACGCCAAAAAGGGCGTGTAATGTGGGAGGGGGGGATTATTTTTAGGGAGTCAATTTTTTTTTTCCGCACAAGTGAGTAATGGGGTCTGGAATTTATTCAGTTGTGCCCTGAAATCCAACGGTGTTCCCTCCATTATAGGCCTAGCCATGTGTCCTATAAGTAGATTAGCCACAATGGGTATGTTTCTGAAAACGGGACAAACGGGGGTATCCATTTTTGGGTGAATGTCTTCATTCCTATGTACACTGTACAAAAAAGACTGTTTTTAAATTGTCAGAATTGCAAAAAAAACGAAAATCGTAATTTTTTCCCTCTGCCTTGCTTAGATTCATTTAAATACTGTGGGGTCAAAATATGCAGTACACCCCTAGATGAACTCGTTAAGGGGTCTACTTTTCAACGTGGGGTCATTTGTGGGGGTTCTTTATCGTTTTGGCCGCTCAATGGCTCTACAAGTGGGCAATGGGGCCTGGAATTAATTCAGTTGTACCCTGAAATCCAATGGGTGTTCCTACCATTATAGGCCTTGCCATGTGTCCTGCAAGTAGATTAGGGCCACTATGGGTATGTTTCTGAATACGGCAAAAACAGGGGTATCCATTTTGGGGTGAAAATCTTCATTCATATGTATGTTGTACCAAAAAAACTGTTTTTAAATTGACACAATTGCCAAAAAAATGAAAATCTCTATTTTTTTTCCTACTGCTTTGCTTAGATTTATTCAAAAATTGTAGGGTGAAAATTCTCAGTAGACCCCTAGATGAATTTGTTAAGGGGTCTAATTTTTAAAATGGGGTCATTTGTGGGAGTTCTCTACGGTTTTGGCCGCTCAAGGGCTCTACAAGTGGGCAATGGGGCCTAAATCACCTTCATGCAAAATGTCTGTTCCGAAAGCCACAGATTACTCCTTTTTATTTTGGGCCCCGTTGTGCATCGAGACATAAGATTAGGACCACAATGGGTATGTCTCTGAACACGGGACAAACAGGGGTATCCATTTTGGGGTGTCACTCCTTATTCTCATGTGCACTATAGAAAAAAAATATGTCTTTAAAATGACATATTTGCAAAAATGTGAATTTTTATTTTGCATTAACTCCTGAAAAAAAACTGTGCAGTCAAAATACTCATGACCCCCCTCAGTGAATACATTAAGGGGTGTGGTTTTTAAAATGGAGTCATTTGTGGTGGTATCTATCATTCTGACACCTATGAGCCTTTGCAATCTTGGCTTGGTGCAGGAAAACAAAGTGTTCCTCAAAATGCTAAAAAGTAATGTTAAATTTGTACGTCTCTTAACTGGTTAAAAAACACGAAAGTTTTTCAAATGTGCGCCCAAAATAAAGTAAACAGATGGAAATATATACCTTAACAAAAATGTGTACAGTATGTTTGCACATATTTGTGTAATTACAGTTGAAAATGTGAAAAAATGACAATTTTTTCAAAATTTTTCCCAATATTGGCACTTTTAATAAATATTCATAAATTCTATCAGTCTATTTTCAAAACCTATATGAAGTACAACATATGACGAAAAAGCAATGTCAGAATCACTTGGATATGTAAAGCTTTTATGGAGTTATACTATGTTAAGTGACACATGTCAGATTTTCAAAATTTGGCTCCGTCACTAAGGCGCAAACAGGCTTCGTCACTAAGGGGTTAAGGTCGATCACACGCTGACCCAGCGGCCATTAATGGGAGGCATTCAAGTGCATATTGCGAGGCATTTCTATCTCCCATGGGACATGGCTCAAGAAAGACAGAGCTAGCACCTTGGAAGGGTTGGAATCTCGGCTGGGTCTCTTGGAGTCAGCCAACAAAGCTATGCCCCCGGAACAAAAAGCAGCTGAGGTTTCAGATGTTCACGATAAGATCCTTCTCCTGCTTGACCAAACATCACTCTGCCAGAGAGATAGAGCAAAAGAGAGTTTTTATGAATATGGTAATAAGTGTTGTAGGGAATTGGCCAGGGCCCTTAATCTGAGGTCTCCACGGATGAACGTCTTCTCCATCCAGTCTCAGGGATGGGGACAGGTGCATGCCATTACAAAAATAATAGACAGCTTTCATTCCTATTACCATAATCTGTACAACCTGTCTGAGGACTGGGCGGGAACAAATGGGGAGGAGAAACGGAGAGGAGTAATTACCTATCGAACTATGCTGCCAACGGGCATTTGCTAGAATTTCTCCCTAGAAGAGGTAACTGATATAATTCAGGCTCTCAAAGTAGGCAAAAGTCCTGGTCTGGATTGTTTACACCACGCTTCTTGAAGGTGTGTGAAGAGGCACTGGCCCCTTTAATGTTAAACGTTTTTAACCCTTTCCATTCCACTGTCTGACATCTGAAGACATTATAATTTAAGGCTGTACAGCTCTGATGTTGGAAGACATCCGTCAGGGTTCTATTACTGTATATTTCCAGCCACTCTGCTGTCGGAGCCTATCCAACATGTCACCCCATGCGGTACTGGCTTTAGCCAGCATATAGCGCCGTTGTATAATGGCAGAAAAAGAGTAAGCCCCCTAGGAAAACCTGGATACAAATTGAATTGGAAAGGGTTAATGTCATTGCGTGTGAATGCCCCCCCCCCCCCCCCCCCCACACACAGGCATTACAGACCATCATAACTGTCACACCTAAGCCAGGGAAGGACCCCTCAGTATGCAGTAGTTACTGTCCAATCTCTTTGCAAATATTGACACTAAAATTTATTCAGGGATGCTGGCTGCTCGTTTGCGACCTCTTGTCCCTGCGCTAATAGATAGAGATGAGGTAGGACTCGATCCCGGGAGGGAGGCAGGGGACAACGCAATCAGAACTTTAGCCATGGTTTCAAGGGCATGTCGCTCGGGGGACCCACTGTGCCTGCTGTCAGTAGATGCTGAAAAAGCATTTGATAGGATGTTTAAGCATATAAAATAAATATCACCTTGCTATTACTTGTTCATGCTCGTTGAAATTCTGTGTAGTCAGGAATATACTCACGTCCTCTACCATTCGGTCTGGATGGTTACGCTTGACTTTTGTAAGATATGTTTTATGGGAATGTGGACACAAATAGAGTATATTTTTCCTGCTTTATTGAAAGATGTGCTTACAAGACAGAATGCACGGAGAACGGGTTTCGATTCTACCGAATCTTGTTCATCATTTGATAGGGTGGACTGGGGGTTCCTTAAGGCGACTCTAAAAAAAGTTGGTATAGGCCCTAGATTCCTGAATATGATCATGGCCCTTTACTGTAGCCCGACAGCTAGAGTACGTGTAAACGGACAATTGTCAAGTCTGATACAGATCAACAATGGCACCAGGCAGGGTTGTCCCCTGTCTCACTTCCTTTATATACTTGAGATGGAGACGTTGGCGAACGTGTTGAGTGCTAACCACATTATTCGGGGGGGTCAAGATAGGCCGAACGGAACACAAGGTGGCGTTTTATGCAGACGACCTTTTGATTTATGTCACTAACCCTAGCATAGCGCTTCCATGTATCTTAAAGGAATTTGAGGCATTTGGTAAGCTATCAAACTTTAAAGTTAATCTAAACAAATCTGAGATACTTAATGTGCCCTTGCCTAGTATGGAGGGTGAGTCTCTACAACCAGGGTTCCCTTTTCTCTGGAAAGACGATGAGAATAGAAACCTGGGAACAGTGATTCAAGTGGACATTGATAATCTCTTCGAGAAAAACTATAGACCACTGTTGGGGGTCCTTGAGGCAGACCTGGATAGATGGAAGACTCTTCTGTTGTCCTGCTTCGGAAGGATAAACATAGTTAAAATGAACTTGCTCCCTAAATTTTTATACATACTTCAAACAGTACCCATAAAGTTAATGAGGGCGTCCTTATTCTGGATCAGGAGGTCAATGATGAGTTTCATTTGGGGTAACCATAGGCCCATGCAGAGCTGGAGGGCCCTTACTGACACCAAGGAGATAGGAGGAATGGGGGTTCCAAATTTCTCACTGTATCACAAAGCATACCTAACTAAATGTATCCTGGACCTTTTTCATGGTAGAACGCGCAAAAGATGGGTAGAGGCAAACTCAGCACTGTTTGAGGGGGCTGGGGTGCATCTGGTTGTGGGGAGAGGTAGATATAGGGATCTGGGACTATCTCCTTTACTGGACAATTTAATTGGAGCGCGGGTCAGTCCTGCCATTAAATCAGAGCTAATATCCACTCCGGGCCCTTTCACTCCTCTGGTTGGCAATCCAGAAGCACCATCCTTTTTTAGGGACACTTCTTTGACGGCTAGGATAGCGGTTCTAGTCCCAAGGGTATGGGACATCATGATAGGCACTAGGGTAAAGACTCCACAGGAAATTTTGGATGGAGAGGACCCCCCCGGCCAGAGCATGGTATCAGTACTTACAATTGTTCCACTATATGAGGTCTTTGGGTGATTTACAATACTTGGGGAGACCGGTAACCGCCTTTGAGAAGACATGTTTGTTGAACCCCAACATCCCATTGAAAATTTGCCCCCTTTTTAGATCACTCTTAGAGACAGACACATCAGAGAGAGGAAAGACACTTGTGTTGGCTTGGGTGCAGGACTTGGGCGTTGTTCCCTCGGGAGAGCTATTGAAGAAGGCATATGTCATGACTCATAAGATAAACATATCCAGTAAAATGCAAGAACTTAATTACAAGATCCTGACATGGTGGTACAGGACCCTGTGGGGTTGGCTGGAGTTTACCCCCAATATATCCGGATCTGTGCTGGAGGTGCCTCAATGAATGGGGGACTCTAATTCACTTGTGGTGTTCCTGTGCTCTAATTCAGCCACTCTGGCAGGAGTGAAAAGCTCTCTTGTTATGATTTTTTATACTAGCGGAGAGGCAGATCATTCCTAGGAAATAGAGATCCACGACTTCCCTCTCGCAACTGATGTGGCTGGAATCTATGGACAACCTAAAATATATGGAGGAGCTGTGCGCTAAAGATGAGATGCAATTTACTAAATTTCACTCACATGGGTTTTATGGCTACAGTTTCGTGATTCACCGGAGTTGAACACCTGGTTAGTTAATGGTGCCATCATGCCTTGACTTGGCATGGAATGTTTTATGCCAACAGTACCAAGAATATGCTTAGATTGCATGTTTTTCATAGATCATTGATCCAGCTGGACAGACTGTACCCATTTCCCACGTCCCTGTCGCTTCCCCTTTGAGTTTCCAATCTAATCCCATCCTCCCTCCAGTCATCCTTTTCTGATTTCGTAGTCCCTATTTCTTTGTTTACTTTCCCCAGACTGCTGGAGCTTCAGGAGACAGCTGTTAGGGGGATGGCATTAAAATACAAATATTGCATAAGATTTGAGATAATCAGAAAGCAAGACAGAAGCGGAGTTGCGTTGTCATTTCTTTATTGCAAATTTATTAGAGATGAGCGAACGTACTCGGTAAAGCACTACTCGTCCGAGTAATGTGCTTTATCCGAGTACCTCCCCGCTCGTCCTAAAAGATTCGGGGAGCGCCGCGGAGCGGGGAGCTGCAGGGGAGAGCGGGGAGGAACGGAGGGGAGATCTCTCTCTCCTTCTCTCCCGCCCACTCTCCCCTGCTCCCCGCCGCAACTCACCTGTCAGCAGCGGCGCTCCCCGAATCTTTCAGGACGAGCGGGGAGGTACTCGGATAAAGCACATTACTCGGACGAGTAGTGCTTTACCGAGTACGTTCGCTCATCTCTAAAATTTATGTCTGCTATGGACACACTGTTAATGTTGCCGTCAATAAAAACCTTTTGAACCATAAAAGGGATTAACGTGCTGAAAAGGCAACATTAGTGTAATTGTCTACAATAAAGCTTGAAATGTGATGTTATTTTCACTATAAAGTACTAACAGCATTATATACGTTACACACAGTTTCTGTCATATAATGGATCTATTTAGCCAGGGGCCAGTCCAATTCAGTCCACATTAGTTCGAACCAAACTGGAACTTCACAAGTACATCTAAAACCACTTTTTAACATGGTCTAAGAGCCAAAATGTCCCTGCATAACACTCTTCTCTATCTTTCTAAAGGGTACTTTACACAGGGAGATTATTGTGCGAATTCTCACTGGAAACAGTAAATTTTGGTGATAGTCATGCTGTGTACAAAAAAGGTAATAAAAGTTTAAATCACCCCCTTTTTGCCAAAACAAAAATGGGAAAAAAAAGGCTGCAACCTTAAGGCCCTAATTGTAGTCACAGATAGAGAGGAAACAGACCATGGGGGGTCTGACCATTAAGCCGGACGTAGTTATGGATAAAGGATCACTGTGCAAAGTGTCTTGTCTGCTGTTATGTGTATTGCACAGCTGCAGCACGCAAAAGGTTAATGTCTTGAGGTGGCTGGGACATGTCTGGAAAAAGTAACAATTCTGTTTAGTTACGTGATGTCTATAAGTATGAGTGATCGAAATCAAGGTGGGGTCTTTCATCATCTTCAACAGTTGAGAGTGGAGTAGTAGTGCCGGCCACATGGGGGTACCTTCAACCCTCATGTGATGAAATGATGGAAGCGAAAGAAAGGTATCCTTAGGCCTACCATTCTAGGAACCACCTCTGAGGAGTGCAAGGAGTGAAGAAGTCCGCCGTGCAGTGTTCTGCCAAGCAAGTTGTGAGTGTCAGCATAGTGTTGTGTCCCCCTCCGGAGTTATTCAGAGTCCCGGAGTATGTGTGTCCAGTAGCAGAGCATCACAGATAACTTAGACTGTGTGCCCGGTTTCATCCTGTGTTCTCCGCCCCAACCATCTACTGAAACACTGTCCTTCCTGCATGTGTGAGTAAGCTGTATTTCTGCAAGAAGTAAAGTTTCCAGTCACTGCCCGTTCCCAGTGATTGAGGTATTCAACGTTATCAGTGTGTGGACACTCTTATTTACCTGCCAAGAATTTTCCAGCATGAACGGAACGGTGGCATGACGTGTGACAACTTCAAGTCCGCTACACTTATACAGATAACCGCTGTTCCAGTGTTGACTGGAAGAGGCCTAGTGGTGTCTTGGCCGAGGTTCCGCGCATCCTTCCAGGGAGGAGTCTGGTAGAGTCACCGTGACAAGTGACACCTCTACCCCGCCAACTCCTCAGTGTGGGCCTTGTGTCTTGGTCGCCGTGGGGCACCACACCAGAGCCAAAAGTGGATCTAATAGGGGGGAAAAGACCAGCTTTTATATTTCCCATTTCTTTTGAATCCACTTCTGACTTTGGCTCAAAAAACTGCAAGAAAAACTGTAATGGTCTCTCCTAAGACGAAGACAAAACACGGTGTGTGAATCCATCGTTACCAGTGTGATTTCAGGGTGTACTTCTGTGCTACTTTTCTCCATAAGCCTCTCTGTAAAATTTCAAAAATATCAGATAAACTACTGGTGAGTCCCAAAAAACTAACTTGTTTTACTTGCATGTCTTTAATTTAGGACATTGGAGAATTATGTCTTCAAAGTGGACAATGTATAAGCAGATGTTGCCACAGAGAGAGCGGCCTGAGCCTTGCTAGGTGTGCACCAAAAGCAGCAGAAACTCATAAATGTTCCCCTTTGGTGAGTATGGGCAAGCAGCAGTTGTAATGGTTCCTCCTTTACTCATACGGGCGGCTTTCCTGACGTGTCTATTTTAGTAAATACTTGTGTTGTCTATAAAATAAAAATGCTGCATTGACCCCATCTTCTAACACATTGTGCAGCGACCGAGGAACGGGCTCTAGTTTTAGGAGACAGCGGCAGAGGCATAACTTGAAGCTCCCGGGCCCCGATGCAAAACTTGTAACAGGGCCCCCAACTATAATGCTTTACTCATAGTACTGGGTTCCCTATGGGCCCCCTAAGGCTCCTGGGCCCGGGTGCAACTGCATCCCCTGCATCCTCTATAGTTACGCCCCTGGCCAGCGGGGATGAACCGCAGGCACTACTGTCTTCCACCCGAAGGGTAGCCAGACACGCGCCCAAGGCACCTGAAGTGGAGGCTTGAGAAAGGGGAAACTTGGAGGATGACCCACAGAATAGATTACCTCTTAGTCCTTGTGTCACAGGTGATGCCACCGTTCGTTCCTTTGCGGTTAAGTGGTCCGGTGAAATGAGAGTCCACATGCACAGAGTACAGCTGAAAACTATGCCAGTATCGGTCAGCAATGTTGCTTTCCTTGCAAACTCCAACATTAATAGTTCAATAGTACAAGCAGAACGGGTAGTGAGACAAGGAGGCAGAACACAAGATGAATACCGAGCCACAATTTTAGTTATTTGTGTAGCTCCGCTCCTGGATACGACACACTCCATTTCCCTCCGAACTCTCGACCTATCAACACTCACTCATTAGGTTGCATATTCCTGACAGTAGTAGTCCACAAACAGTCATTAGACCATCCTCTTGGCCTCTTCCATAACCCTCATGTCACCCAGCTAGCTGCCTGCTCATTCTGCTCTTCCAAACTATCATCTACCCCAGCGAGTGCCTGCTCAGTGAGCAGCAAACGCCTTGCCATACTGTCAATGTATCTCAGCGTTACCAGTCACTTATTTTGATCCAGGATCTGGGCTTCCAAATGTGCGCTGACCGCGCATCTTGCACAACAGTACGCACCCTTGATTGGCTGATCAAGGACCGCATACATTGCACAAGTAGCACACCAGACGGCATTGTCAAGCATGGAGCACATTCTATTGGGGATCTACAAATTTACTTTCAGAAGTAAAAAAAAAATGAAAATCAACTAGATCACACTACTCACGTGCCCCTGCTCGTCCGCAACCACTCACGTGCCTCTGTCCGTTCGCAAGCACTCACATTTTTTTTTTCAAATCGTTCACCGCCTGCTCACTCTCAGTAACACAGGTTTGCTTCACTTACACACTCACTCCCTCTCTTACACCCCCTCACTTCCTCTTACACCCCCTCACTTACACACCAAATACTTATCTGCCCTTGTCATCAGTAGTCTTCTTCTTCACAGCTTCACAGCTTTTCTTCAGCCTGGTTGGTCAGCTGATGATGTCACCCACAGGGTCAGTGTCAAGACCTCTCTCTCAGCTGCAGGACCTGTCCCTCTTCTCCTCGCAGGACGTTTTCTCCAGCGGCTTTCTTGGTCTCGTTGCGGCTGGCGGCTCCAGTGCTGGTCTGATGCTCCCTTGCTCCCAATCCCTGCAGCATAGATACTCGCCTGATGTGAGAGGACCAAATGGTGGGCAGGGCCACAGCTGAGGTGTCACCCATATCAGTGATGGCACTCGAGGTGGCCCGCACCTGCCCACAGCTGTGACCCTTACAAAGCTATAGTGCCCTCTTCATAATAAGTGCCTCCAAGTGCCCCATCTAAATAAATTCAGTGTCAAAAAATTTCCCCCTCCCAAATTGCATCATAGAGGTGTCTAGTGGTCAACAAGTTCTACACAAGCGAAAAAAGAGGTCACTACACACAAGTAACCTCTAAGAGCCTTTTTATAGGCTAAGGGTGGAACCACTTTTAGGGCCTCAGGCGGCAAGACCGTTCATCTAATCACGCCACAACTCTAACCATTTCCATATCTGCCTGACATGGAACTGCATGCCGTGTTTTACAGCAAAACGACAACTCCTCCTAGGTGCTTGATTTTTTTTTTACAAAGTGTAGTAATTATCCCCCTTAATAGTCACAGTGCCCCTTAATAGTAATCATGCACCAAGTGCTCTCTTAGTAGTAATTGTGCCCTCAAGTGCCTTTTTAATATTGACAATATACTCAAGTGTCCCTAAATAGTAATTGTGCTCCCCAAAGCTCGGTTTAGTAGTTTTTGTGCCCCTAAATTCTCCCCAGTAATAACTGTGCCTCCCAGATGATCCATCAATAGTAATTGTGTCCTCCAAATGTCAAAAAATAAAACAACACTTAGCTAATGGTGTAGAGTCCTTTTCTGGCCCAGCATGGGTGGTGCAATGGAGAGATGTTATCATCGGGATGCTGAAAATCGTGGCCTCAGGCTCAGCTCCTGTAGGTAGCAGGATGCCAGCAGTAGGAAATGACCGCAGCAAAGACCAGGATGCCAAGTGGCCCCAAACATCTACAGGGGGCCCAGCCTGGGAAGCATCTGCCTCCATGGCCCAGCCCACCCTTGGTTTCATCTATACAATTTGTGTGGCCAATAAATGGTATAATTCTGGGTAAGACTGTGTGCGGCTGCAGGGGATTCTCTGCAACTGGATCACCCAATGTCATGTTGTATTTCTCACTGTCAACTGCTTATCTGAGCTAGAAACCAGGTTAGCGGTTTGTGTCTCTGTAATGACGCTCGTGTTTTTTATCATGTTACCTTGTACAGGATAAGTATCTCCATTAACCATATCATCTTTTTCTTTAGCATTTATATGGCGTCTACTATTACTGCCCATGTGAAAGCGGACTTGATTGTGAAGTGGACAGAACTATCGTTGGGAGCATCACAAACTCAGACTTCGGATACTGCAAGGACCCAAACGAAGCTAAAAAAGCAAACCCTACAGCTAACAATGTATAGGGGTTTCTAGACTTCTGTTCTGTATATAAAGGTTTTCATCACATCTGTGTAAAGTTATACTACTTTTAATCTTCTATATATTTGTCAATGTCTGTTTGTTGGAGCATCACGCACAAACTGTACGACCGATTGACATGAAATTTTGCACGTAGTATAATCTCGACCCGGAGAAGGTTAAAGGCTAAAAAAAATGTGAAATTTTGTTGTCTTGGCAACCTTATTTGCTTATTTTTGCCTTTCCTTGAATTTTAATGCAGCAACCCCCAAATTTGCTTTCACCAATGGATTCTACGGACTCGATTTGGTATTCCTGGTTATTTCCACCAAATAATTCCCACTAGAACAGTCACACTGAGTGATGACAATTTATGGTTCAGGAAATGATATGTCCCCAGACAGGAATACATGGCGCAAATTTATCAAAACTGTCTCACAGGAAATGAACAAACAGTAAAAACAGCTTTCGTTGCCCATAGCAACCAATAACAGAGCAGCTTTTGTTTTACCTCAGCACTAAGACGATTAAATACCGTTTCCCAGAGCAGCTTTCATTTTATCTCAGCATTAGAGATGAGCGAGCATACTCGATAAGGCAAACTACTCGAGCGAATAGTGCCTTAATGGAGTACCTGCCCGGTCGTCTCTAAAGATTCGGCTGCCGACGCGAGTGACAGGTAAGTTGCGGCGGTGAGCAGGGGGGAGAGAGATCTCCCCTCTGTTCCTCCCCACTCTCCCCCGCCGCTCCCTGCCCCCTGCCGGCACCCGAATCTTTAGAGACGAGCGGGCAGGTACTCGCATAAGGCACTAATCGCTCGAGTAGTTTGTCTTATCGAGTATGCTCACTCATCTTTACTCAGCACGAAAAGCATTGAAAACTGTTGCCCATAACAACCAATCACAGAGCAGGTTTCATTTTTCCACAATAGTATAATGTATAGCAACCAATCACAGCTGTTAGGATTTGATGTAGATTCGCTGTGTCAGCCAACCAGTAGATGGAACAGACCGGCAGGGCAGACAACCGACTCTGGAACCCCGGATGCTCACCGCTGGAAGGTGTGACTTGGAATGCAAGGTGACCAGGGGATCGAGCTCTATGCTGGAAGCTGGAGATGGAAAATCCCTGCCTAACAACAGCAGAGAATTCGCTCTGACAAGGGCAGCCCTGCACAGGAACCTAGGTGCTGATTAACCCAGCTTTTATTTTAGCTCAGCAGTATAATATATAGCAACCAATCACGTTGCAGCTTTCATTTTACCTCAGCAGAATAACAAATGAAAGCTGAGCTATGATTGGTTGCTATTGGCAACAAAACATGCAACATTTTACTCATATCAGACCAGAACTGGGATTTGTATACAACACAAACAATCAGATTTTGTGTTTTAGATATAAGTAGCTTTCATTTTACCCCAGCACTCAGAGGATTAAAAGCTGTTGCCCAGAGCAACCAATCACAGCACAGCTTTTCTTTTACCTCAGCAGTATAATATATGGCTAATACAGTCACATAGCATTAATCAGCATCCGTGTGCTTCCATGTATTTATGTGTATGTTCTAATATCATCTTTTCTTACTTAAAATGTCCCATTTTGTATTGCCCGTGTTCTGTATCATGTACCCGGGCTAATACCAGTATATTTTGTCTTCCAGTTCTTCATGATCTTCAATTTTTCAGGATCTTTTATTCCTTCAGTAAATCCAAAAACATTCATAGGACACTTTTAGTGCAGATTTCCCTGTGGTGGATTCTTTCGTCACATGTGAGAGCAATCCTAAGTGCATGTTGCCCCCATATACATTTAGCACTTATCCATAGGACCTCTGTGGGCCTCACAGTTCTGTAGAATGGGGGTCCCGACTACCAGTGAATTCACATACCTCTTCCCCCCTAAAAATATGTCGGCTATACTGCACTAAAGGACATGGCTTCACAGTAAGGGATGCTGTGCAGACAGCGCCCCTGCAAGTCTCCTACATAGTGGCATAGCAATGTTGCAGAGGCTATAATTGCACCTGGGCACATAAGTTAGGGTAGCCCACGGGCCCCTCTAACCACTAACATTGCTGGGCTTAAGTCCAGACGTATTGCAGGGTTTTTATTATCCTCTATTACATCTTATGACTTGCAGTGAATGTAATAAACAATGACATACAAGCTGTCCATGGACTGCAGGTCCCTGTGTGGAAGACTCACATGAACTTGCAAATGCAGACAACCTTCTTCCTGTCACTGCAGATCCCTAAGGTGTTGTCTGTCAGAAATCCCTCAGTGTGTAATGTGCCCCCCTCACAGCCCTGCTATATGTACTATACCTTCTACAGGGCTTAGTGGATTGGTTACATTTAATAACCCCAAGGCCTCCCTCACGCAGGAGCATTTTACCACGATGTTTCACTCATGCAACGTCGAGTGAAAAAAAAAATTGCAGCTTGTCCTATCTTTCTGCGTTTTGCTTTTTTTTTAAATCTCCCATGTTTCCTTATGGAGCCTCCTTTTTATCGCCTTGCAAAGCACAAATTTGCGATTTACGTGCAATGTGTTTTTAACATTAAAAACTCTAATTGTCTATCATGATAAAAATAGCGATGTTTTTGCAAGAAAAAGCTTAGCGGAATCTTATGAGCAAAATTACGATTTTGCTACGGCTTTCTTGTGGCAATATCGCCAGTGTGAAGGAGCCCTTAGGTCGGCGGCACACAAACTGGTTATGCGAGAATCGGCAGCGGAATCCGGCTACATCCGGCGACCCTACGTTTAGCATTCTGTATTGCGGTTGACCGCAGACACTCGCCGTCGGTCATGCGCAGTACAGATTTTTTATCTACATTTTTGTACGTCCCACAACAGAGATGACACGGGTACCAGTGACCTATTCGCAATGTCAATTGCAGATGGGCCACGGGTTGGACAGCTGCCATTGACTTTAATCCGGCTCTGACCATGGCTGGCGACCCTGCATGCCTGTTGAATTCTGTATTGGGGTTGACTGTGGACACTCACCGTTGGTCATGCGCAGTACAGATTTTTTTTCAATTTTTGTTTTCCCCGTGCCGTCGCTAGGTGATGACGTGGGTACCCAAGACCTATCCGCAGTGTCAAATGCAGATGGGGCGTGGGTCGAACGGCATCCATTGACTTCAATGGAAGCAGTCCATGCAGAGCCCGCACGAATATAGAACGTACTGCGATTTTTCCTCCACTCACAAAAATAGCAATTTGTTTCTGTGAGTGTGTAGGAAAAGGTGATTTTGCATAGCATGTTCTGAACGGTATTTGCTGCGGACGCCACCTTGCAATACAATTCCGTTTAAGTCCCACCAGCCTTAGACTCCTAACTAAAGGTCACGCCTGTAAGCGCCCGGCAGCGGTCCCAGCGACTGTTGCTCTGCTTTTCCCCAGGAGTGATAGTGTGTCAGATAATGGAGGCGGAGTGGCTGGACATCTTTTTTCTCCACTCACTGTCTGATATATTTCATATATGTGTATTTTTTGGGGCGGACCGCGGCAGACAGCCACGCAGAGTAGCTGTGAACGGGGGGCCAGGTCCTATATAAAATTGTGCCATGTAGAGAGCGCCCCAATATATACGGGCCAGTTTACTATTTTTACCTATTCTTGTTTCTATTTGGCGTTCACGCTGCTTCTAGACCCCCCCCCCCGCCCCACCGATAGTCATCAGCCTCATACTGACTGGCATGATTACATCATCACATCAACCAGCATGCGGCAATGCAGGGTGCAGAATAGGTGGCCTCCCTAGACCAGAACACTAAATTAAAGGGGTTTTCCGATCAAAAATACTGTTGATGACCTATCATCAGGATAGGTCATCAATAGCCGATTGGCCGGGGTCCTCAGCTCGGTTGCATGTTTTTAGCGCCACACATACACAGAGGTCAGAGCAGAAATCAATGCGAACCATGCCTGCAGTTACAACCACTGGCCACAACATAGGAGGTCAGCGCGGGGGCTTCCGCTCCGACCTATGTGTTTTTGGAGCGGAAGCGTCCGCGCCAACGTTCCATGTAGTGGTCGGTGCTGGTAACTGCAGTCACGGCTCCCATTGATTTCAATGAGAGCTATGCCTGCAGTTACCAGGGCCAGCCACTACATGGGAAGTTGGCACGGAGGGTTCTGCTCCAACTTCGTTATGCGGCGCTGACAGCTTGTGATCAGCGGGGTCCTGATCGGTCATGGTCCCGAGTGGCAGATTAACTATTGATGACCTATTCTGATAATACGGAGCTTGACAAAGACTACAGACGGTAGTCGAAACGTCGCTATCCCATATGATGAGTGAGTTAATAAAAATACATCTTTTTGATGTCTTGAAACCTTTTGGCACCATAATCTGCTGTCCTGCGTTACTACTTTATCCTGATGATAGGTCATCAATAGCATTTTTAACCGGAAAACCCTTTTAATTCAGACCCCAGACCAGAGCCCTAAATAAAATCAGACATCAAGCAGACAAAAAAATACCTTTTAACAGAAAGAATAAAAAGTCCTTCAGTCAATCCAACGTAAATAAAAAATAGCATCTTTATGCAGTAATATTAAAACTGGACCTGCATACAAGGATATCCATAACGCCACGCCGGAGCATCGCTACTTTACTCAAGTGATGGTAGGCATTTTGTCTGAAAAATGCCACGCATCGCAGTGAAACGCACGTTGGCGAGCACGATATCGGGCCAGGTTTTTCCGTTTAATATGGTGCTCACCCGTGTGTAGGTAGCGTGATTTATTGAACAATATGTTGTCGCTGCTTTTCAATAAGGCCCCCCACGCACACCAGATTGAATGAATTTACTTTTTATGATTTATAGAAATCATTCGCTAAAAAAAAAAAACGTCTTTGGGCAGAGCTGCGCGAGAATAATAAAATAACCCAATATTACCCCTCTGTCTGCTCTGATCCTTGGCTCAGAAGAAACCTTGAGAACTATACAAGGGTATTGAAAGTTTTGGGTTAACCCTTTAATAACAAAAAAATTGGTTTCTGACTAAATTTTCTATATGCACAATCTCCTGAAGTCTTCTGTGTTCAGCGGACACCAAACAAACTGGGGATCTTCTTACACGGCCCGATTCTCTACCATTGTGAGCAGGCAACAATTTACATAATAGCATGTTGATCGGTGCTGGTTCTCACCCGCAGATGGGTGGTATTGGGATGAACAATTTTTTCTACGATCCTTCATCCCCACACAAAGTGTGTAGAAGGTTTAGGTGCAAGTGGGAAGATTTGTGCGCTCTGTGTTAATCTCATTCCCGGATGATCCCTGAATTTAGGACCTGAAGTAGCCTGGAGTTTGGAGGAGAGGCTTTACAGCTGTCATGGACTACAGCAATGCAATAAAAGTGATCAAAAAGTAATGTTTACCCGAAAATGGTACCATTAAAAACTACGGCTCGGCACACAAATACCAGGCACTTACACGGGTTCAGCCATGGCAACATAAAAAGGTTCTGGGTCCTTGAATGCAGCGATACCAAAAAACATTATTTTCCAAAATTTTTGTGTATGAGAAGACCTGAAAATAAATATCATTTTGATATTCCTATAATAGTGATATCCTAAAAAATGGCAGAATCGATGTGTTCTTTCACCTGGTTTTCCCAAAACAATTAATTTAAGTTGTACAATACATTATAACTACCCTGAAATGGGACCAACGCAAACTACAGCTCACCACATAACAAACAAGCCGCATGCGGCTAGGTTGATGGACAAAATTACAGTGTTTGATAAGTAGAAAAGATAATCCCCTAAAAATCATGGTGTCCTAAACTACCACACAAGGCCTTAAAGGGTTAGCGGAGCAAGGTTCTGTGTTAGTAAGAACTAGTAAGCAGCTCCATGAGGTCAGCAGTCTGGGTTAGTCCATCCAGGAGAGTCAGGCCCAGAGGGACAGACGGACATGAGACTGAGCTCTGATGGTGTACGACGCTGATAATACCCCAAATAGGAATTATTTGGTAGAGTACAGCAGAGCAGCGGTTGTTCCACATATATGATGCAAACTGCACATCTTCTTTGAGAAGACCACCTCCTAGAAGACCACGTTTCAGCACAATTATGGGTGCTCATCTCAAGGAGGTTTCACTGTATACCTTGGAGCCACTATTTCCTTCTATTCCATTATTTTGTCAGTATGTCTCTTAGATTTGACTTTGTACATGGTGGACAGTGAAGAGTTCCCCAGCAGGTACACAGATGCAGACGTCACCAACAACCACCAGAGACTTGTATATTCCTCCTGTGTATACACGTTTCCTAGTCTGCAACCTTCTTGGCCAATGTTTGCAAGATTTCATTAGTTTATGTGATCCGCTACATTGTATCTATTTCACCAGTTTGTGAGACTTTATAATGGTTAAAGGGAAGTGTTGGATAGCGGCTTCCCTGTCAGCCAGCGATCTGCTTGTTCTATGACTTAAAGGAGTATTCCCATCTTGGTCCATCATAGGCGAGATGAGAATACTGCCCAGTATGCTGCAGCAGGGTGGCCAGAGACTGCTCCAACTGGCTGTGCAGTGCTTTCTCTGTAACTCCCATAGAAGTGAATGGACGTCACAAATAGTGCAGCACAATGAACTACACTGTTTCCATAACTTAGGAACTATAGAAACAGCATATCCCGTTGTGCTGCTTCTATAACTCTTCATCACTTCTATAGCCCCCTTAGCTGTTTTTGCGCCCCCACCCTACCAATAATCTAACTTTTATGGCTCATTCTGAGGATATGCCATGAAAGTCTCAGTTGAGAAAACCTTTAATTCTTTAATTATACCCTATGGTATCTTGTCTATTGCCAAAGGTGCTGCTTAGGGGAGCTGTGGGACCCTACAAAGCCGACAGATTAACTCATTAACGACCGTCCACACATCTTTTGATGGCTGCTGTTAAGGGACTTTAATCTGCATCACCATAAAAAATGGTACTGCATTAAAAGCCTCGCGAGGGTCTACCGTCACGGAGGAAGTCAGTGCTCACCTGTCGTATGACAGTCAGGTACTTGCTCTAATAGCGGGAATCAAAGGTTTCTTTGCACCTTTACACACCGCAGTCAGTGCGTCTGTGGCATGTAAAAGATAGACAGAGGGAGGGGGCTCCTTCTGTCACCCATCGGACCTCCGTGATGTGATCGCAGGGTCCCGAATAAGTTGCTATAGCTGCCAGATATGGTGGCCTGTGAGGCTCATTCTCTGACTGACCTCATAAGCTTTCTAATGCACTATTATACTAATGTATAATAGTGTATTAGAAGAATGAAAAAAGATGCTGATGATTAAGTCCCCTAGTGGGACAAAAATAAAACAGTTTAAGAAGTATAAAAATAAAGATAAAAAACGACAAAACCCAACTATGTAAAAAAATTAAAGAAAATGAAAGAAAAAAAAATAAAAAAATCACACATGTGGTATCACTGCATTTGGAATGACCTAAAGAAAAATAGTTAGTACATTATTTAACCCACACAGTGCATGCCGTAATAAAGAAAAAAAAACAAAACATGCCAAACATAGCGAATTTTGCCTATCTTGCCTTACAAAAGACAGAATAGAAAATAACCAAAACGCTGTATGCATCAACAGATGGCTTAATTAAAAAGTATAACTCATTACTTTATTTATTTTATTACTGGTGGAGGGGAGGGGGTGAGGAGTTTTGAAGCTTATGCCCCCAATCTTTTCAGACTTTAGCAGACTTGAGTCCAAGTGATACTGCAGACCCTTCATCTAATCACAGCACAACTCTAATCATTTGCCTGAGAAGTAACTGCATGCTTAGCTTTGCATCAAAACTTCTAGGGGCTTGATTTTTCTTTTATAAAGATTGTATTTCTTCCGATATATGTGGTTACACCAGCCTGACGAAGGGGCCTAGTAACCTCAAAGCTGACATAGGACTTTCCAGGCTAGTCAATAAAAGGTGTGACCCCCTATAATACTTTTGTCTTTTTATACAAGAGTATCTAACATCATAGCTATTTTACACTCAAACTCTAATAGACTCTTCCTTATTTTGTAGTCGGCTGCCATCTAGTGGAGATTTCTAGTATGGCATCCTAAGACCTCCAATTGTCCTGTCTCTATGAGATAGAAATCCCAAAGAGTATAATTTATCTGTTGCTTCTCAGCAAAGTCTGTCCAGCGGCTATTACATATCCGCCAGCGGCCAGCACTGCTGCTTGCATTTTACACACAATTGCCAGGTTGAATTCGCAAATGCAGTTGCAGCCCAGCAATTAGCTCTAAGGCCTAATGCCCACAGCCGTGACGGGCTCCACAAGTGGAATACCGCAGCGGAGCCCATCACCGTGCTCCCCAGAGCCTCCATACTTACCTCTGGATCCGCTGCCCGACGTCCCGCATGACGCTCCGGCGCGCATGCGCAGTAAAGTGCATGACGCGCCGGCAGTGTCATGTGTCGCGCCGGCAGCGTCAAATGACACGCCTACAGCATCCCTGAGTAGAAAAAAGAGGTTCCCAGCAGCACAACATATATCCTCACATAGAGCCAGGCAAAACAGTGTGCAAAAGCCAGTCAGGAAGCCTAAACCAGAGAGGCTCCAAGGGTGCAGTCAGGAATAAGGAAATAGTGACTGGCAGCATTCAGCAATGTAGAAAAATACATATATTTTTCTACATTGCTGAATGCTGCCAGTCACTATTTCCTTATTCACGCCTACAGCATCCCATGACGCAGCCGGCAGGGAAGCGTTTTCACGCTATCTTCCGTGACAGACGGCTTCCCTTGACTGCAATGTAAGCCGTACGCCCGCGACAAATAGAACATGCCGCGGGTGAGTACGGGAGAATTCACGGGGCGGAATTCCACGGTGGAATTCCGCACCGTGAGCATTGCGCTATTAGGTTCAATAGAACCTAATAGCTGTGGGGCAACGCTGCAGCTTTCCGCCATGATGCGTGGTGGAAATCCACCCGTGGGAATTAGCCCTAAATCGTGAGCATCAGTGGTGCGAAGAAATATTTCTGACCATAGAGTTCTTTATAATAACTGTACACGACTATGGGGGCTGCCATCTTACTGGAACTGCTGTTAATAGAATTTAACAATGTCCTTTATGGCAGTCACATGACCACAGGAACCTGCATTCTGGAGAGAACTCTGACTTCTGTGGGAGAATGACCTAGACATGTTCTGTGATCTGTGCAAAGGTCACTGTGCAGGGAGGGGAGGAGGGGAGCTGTGATCAACATCAATTGTAAATGGTGGATCCTGTATTATCTATATAGTTGTTATCTTTCATTGTAATCCTGCTTGTGATGGTAATGAGATGCCTACAGAAAAGTGATCTCTACAGAATAGAAAGTGTCAGCCTATTATGAAGTTCAATGGCCAGAGCAAAAACTGCAAAATATTAGGACCTTTTTTTTCATGTAGATCATGACATCAAAATAAAATAAATTTTAAAGAAAATCACCAAAAATCCTTGAATTTAAACAATAGGCCATTTTCTACGGCTACATTGCCTTTAAGTGTTTACCTCCAGTCTTGTCCCAACAGACCGGACTGTCTGAAGGAGTGAGGAAAAGTCACAATTAAGAAAAACAAAGAAACACAAAACAAACGCCCATAACAGAAGCGGGTGTGTGATCCCTGAAGGTGCGGGATGTTAGTGACCCAGGACTACTCAGTGAATGAGTTACGTGGAGTGCCAGTAGTTCTGTAGACCTGGAAAGGGATTAAATTACACTTTATGTGAGGATTAACATTGTTCCGGAAATTTCAGGTAAATAATAATATTTTACAACCCTTCCACTGTATAATAAGCCTATACAATACGGCCATACAGCGGTATATAGTTCTGTACACCATAATACTACCTTCATACAACACCCTGAGAATGGGGCTGTACAATGCACCAATTTATTACACTCGCCATCTTTCACACAAAGGCTTTTCCTCCTTCCCGATGTAACACATATTCTGGGATTGCTGTCACACAGCCAAGCCAGACTTCATAGACACTTGTTGTTATATACGGAGGCTGGTGAATTCTAGACATATATTTCTTCCTTCCTGTGCATATTGCACTGCAGTACTTGTTACTGCGTAATCTGGATTATAGGAACAGTTGACGGCAACCATTCAGTAATTTTAACGGTTTTCTTGCCAGAACCGCTCAAACAGAGATTTCTGCCTGAGTGCTGCTTATTTGTGGAGCCCGGTGATGGTATGATGCATATATACACTAAACAGTTGCCCACCTCCAATCCCCACACCACACTTTATGGAGGAGGCCGTAGCCTCCTTAAATTTTACCTCAGCACTATAAGACATAAAAGCTGTGCTGTGATTGGTTGCTATGGGTAACAAAGACAGATTTTCTTTTAGACCGCCTTCACAAATCTGCCCCATGGTGCTGAAGGGTCGGGCTGGAGTGGGAGTTGGGATGACTCCCTCCCCTTCTATAGGACTCTAAGAATTCTCTGGCGTTTTGCTGCCAAAAGATTGGATAAGACCTATGTTTTGACGCGAGTTAAAAAAACGCACAATTTTTTAGGTGCGTCAAACAATTGTATGTCTAAAATAACCCACAGGAAACCATAGGTCCTTTGAGACGCGATTTTTTGACGCACCTATTTTGTGTTAAAATGACGTACGTGTGAAAGAGGCCTTACTGTGTTCTTCTTGCAAAAGCAAATAGTTACTGAGGAAGGCTATGTCCAAAGCGGTTCAATTAAGGAAATACAAGAGGCCTTCACCGCCAAGTACCCTGGTCCAAAAACACCTGCTAAATATTGTATATAAAGCCTGGTTCATGAAATGGCGCCAAACTGGGTCAGTTGCAAACATGAAGGAACCGAGAACTGTTGGTTCAGACGTCCGAAGTCATCCATGATATTTAGCAGCAGATTGTAAATAGCCCTCGACAATCAACTTGGAGACTGCCCCAGCCAGCTGGTGTATCAAGGACGACGTGTCGGTGAGTGCGGCAATTTCTGAACATGAAACCATAGTGAATAACGTGTGCAGCAACTGAGTCAGATGGGGTAAACGGGTAAATTACTGCACGTGGCTGCGGACGATGAGTGCTGGAGGACTTTGGGAGGCATTGCTGTACTTTATGTCAAAGCGTGGCTTCCTTTATCAGGTCATGTGACCTCACAGAATACAAGGTACTGATCTACTGACAATCCCCACCTGACTCAGGAAACCCCATCCCACGACCAGAAGATTGGCCAACATGTTGTGACGCACCCATAAGTGCATAGCAGTGAATGGGGATTACATGTTGTAGCATCTGTTGTAACATGTGGGTAAATTAATAAAGCTTTGGGAAAAACAATCCCCTTGCTCGTTCTCCCTGTGACAGTATGGTCGGAGGCAGGCTACTTTTCTGTGAACCACCCCAAATTAGATTTTTTTTCACTTTGACAGAAAACATCATGTACCTCCTTCTTTCTAGAGGTTATTGAATATACCAGAGGCTTGACCCGATTGCCAATAATGACTACTTAATATGACGTAGCCCCAAATGTTTCATCTGATTGGCAGTTATGACGTAGTAGTTGTTCATTGGCTGATTCTGGAGGCGTGTCATCATTCCTGGAAGGTTTATAAAGACCTCCCTAGCGCCCCCACCTACATTTAGCCCCAATCCCCCTGATGATGCTGTCTGTCCAGCAAAATATGTCTGGATAGGGGAGCTTTATGCTCAATCTGCTGGTAGGCAGTGTAGCAATACCCTAGAGATCTAACTGCTGTTAGCAATGCCCACGCTCTGCAGTGTTTAGTAATACCTTAGTAGTTGTGCTTGACAAAAGGTTTCACTCCATGCCAGTTCCTCTCGCTCTGCTGCCACCTAGTGTACTAATCACTAACTGTCGGTAATTCAGATTTTTTTCTTTAGATATTTAAATATAATAAAGGTTACGTTTTACTAGTGAATGGAGCTTTACGGATCTGAGTAGTGCTGCTGGCACTTTCATAGGTAGATCATACATCCAGCACATTATCTCTGCTATGACATACATGTCTATACACACTGGGGCAGATTATTGCAACTGTGACAGAATTTCAGTGCAAACACGTGTGTAAACTAATTCAAATAATAGGTGGATTAGAGAGCGGTGTCTAAAGGTGCGCCATATTTATCATCCACAATGAGACACTGATAAGTTCGGTGTATTTTGAGATTGTTAGTCTAAGCTTTGCTCCGCCCCTTCCATTGCTGGCTGCGGGCAGGGAGGGGCGGAGCTTAGCTCCGCCACATCCCCTTCCATTACAAACAGCCGGAGTGGAGGAGGGGGCCAGTGAGGGGGAGGGAATCGGGAAGACAAATCAGACAGCAGCGTATATCGGCCGGCCGTGAAAACCGCGGCCGATTTACGCTCCTGTGAATAAGCCCTTAGGCTGGATTCACACGGGCATCAACATTTTTACGTTCTCCCGCCGGCGACGTAAAAAAATGCGTGAACAGGCACATAAATCTAACGTTTGTGCATATATGCTTAGTCCACAATACCATTGGGCGGGGGGAGACAGTTTCGCTCTGCTTAACTGTCTGCCCCTTTCCTCCCCCTCTCTCGGCGGTAAAGGAGGGGCAGGAGCTAGTGTGCTAAGCTACCGCCCCCTCCCATTGCAAACAGCCGGCAAGGGGCAGAGAGGAGCAGGGAAGGAGGTGGGAGTTTAGCAGAGACGCTGCTAAACTCCCTCCCACTTCCCCTCTCGGGCAGCGGTCATAGGCTTCCATAGGAGTCTATGGGGCCACGAGCGTAAAAGCGCCCAGCCGCTTTTACGACATGGGAATACGCCAATGGGGGCAGTGTATATTGGCAGGGCGTGAAAACCCAACCGATATACGCCTGTGTGAATCCAGCTGGAGTTGCATTCTGTCTGGTGTATTTATCTGCAATGCTGCATGTGGGACCCACTGTGTTGTCGGGGGCTACCCTAAGGGGTTAAATTGTTGCCACAACAATGGACTGGGAGTTGTGCCAAATTATTGCGTGCGCAATAAGACTGAAGGTCCTGTGAGGGTGGAGATTGGGTAAGATGTTACTGCCAGGTACAAGCTGAGACTTGTAGTTCTCTCCTCTTATACCATCTCACATCCCATAATAACAGCCTAGATGTGCTGTCAGTTGTAGTTCTGTTCTATCCCCTCCCTCTAATGTCATCTAACATCACACAGTGACAATATGGGGATGCTGGGAGCTGTAGTCCTCCGCTCTTATACCGTCTCGCATCCTATAAAAACAGCCTAGATGTGCTGGGAGCTGTAGTTCTGTTCTATCCCCTCCGTCTTCTAAATATGGGGATGCTGGGAGCTGTAGTTCTCCGCTCTTATATTCTCTGGTAAGTTCCTCTGATATCCATAATTCTGGACCTACTTGAATGTCTCCCGGTGGATCTTCAGCAGCGGCAAACTGCACGAAATTTAGGAAATTCCGGTTTTGCAAAAACCCCTCTGCAGTGTAAATTGCGCTGCGGTGTCTGAGGGCGGCTTCACAGCCCATTGTTTTCAATAGGTGCATTCCCATTTTCACTTTTGGGCACGAAAAAACGCAGCCTGCTTTATTTTGGTCCCATATGGGGCGAAGCAAATGCGTAACCAAGACCGTCACGAGCGCGCAATACGCCGCAAAATTGTGAACACACCAGGGACTAAATTAGTTTTAATAGTCTTTTAACGAGGCGCAGCTGTATCCTGCACCCACGAGAATGGTCCCGGTCAATGCTAAAATACAGTAAGATGCGCAGCGTGACATTCACGGCACAGAAAAGTCATGCTATCGCCTGCGGTCTGCGCACACGCTCGTGGGATGCCGACCTGAATCCTTAGGATGTGAATATCTGCTGTGGATTCTCAGTGCAGATATCAGCTTAAGGCCATATCCACACAAAAGGCGGTTGTGCAGCGTATTGCGCATGCAGAATGTGCCCAGACGGTCGCATTCACATCCACGGATTTCGTTTGTGGAGAAAAAAAACATATGCAGCATGGGAGGGGAGGAGCACACCGAGAACATGGCAGCCGCGGCTCCTTACTTCTCTCCCAGCCGCCAGTAAGACGTCCCGCAAACCAACAAACTTTCTAGGAAGTTTCCTAAAACTTCTCTTCTGTAGCAAACTCCAGAGTGGCTCCTCTCACGCAAGGTTGGTCACGTGTCCGGTCACATGGGTGTGACGTCAGCAGAGGTTCTTTGGCCCGCAAGGTGTAGCACCTTCAACCAATCACTGCGCATCACGGAGAGACAGCAGACCCAGCGGCTCAGGTAGTTTACGATGTGCTGGCTCCCAGGGGGAGGAGGATGACAACAACTCCACTGTCTGCTGGGGTCCAACAGGAACTAATGGAGTTACTGCAGTTCATTAAATGACCCCCCTGTCCAGCGGGGGACGCCTGCAGTTAACCCCTTCATGACGGCCTGGTTTAGGCACTAATGCCCACCCATTGGCTAAGTGTTTATTGTTGTTGCACTCCTCGGTCATCACTTTTTCCGCTGACCCTCCTTATTTCAGGGCTTGTTTTTGTGTGACTGGTTGCATTTTTGATGGCATCATTTTGGGTAGATGAACATTCTAGAACACTTACTTTTATTTTTATAGTAGTTTGGGAGTTTAGTTTTTTATCCACTGTTCAGATTGCTGAACAATTATTGTAGTCGTGTTGTTGTCCTCCGGCGCCGCGCATTTCCTGCAATATTAAGTTTATACAGTCAGGGTTTTTTTGCGTTTGGCTCTCCAGCAGACATCACGCCCTTATTTTTCCTCCAGCGGACCTCTGCTTGTATTTGCGGGATGAGCTCCAGTCATCGTTATATTATTTTTGGCAATACATAAGATTTCAATCACTTTGTAGTTATTTTTTTTCCTAGAGGCAAGATTTAAAAAATCTGCAATTCTGACATTTTTTTAATTTTTTTTTTACAGTTTGCTTGTCAAAAACTTCAAACCCACCTTCCTGAAATCTTGTGGTAAGCATCTTCACCGTATGGGGCATATACACCCATTGTAAAAGAAGACACGCACCTAGAAGGTGGAATCAAAGGAAACTTCTCTGAGTGATGTGATATTCATATAAGTGGTTACATGTCAGAGCAAAAGGAGTTTATTGTGGAGAACTGAACATTAAAGGGAGGCTCTAGTACCCTGCTGTACCCCCTCTAGCTTGGATACAAGATGTGATACAGGCGGGTATGGAGGCTCTAGTACCCTGCTGTACCGCCTCTAGCTTGGATACAAGATGTGATACGGGCGGGCATGGAGGCTCTAGTACCCTGCTGTACCGCCTCTAGCTTGGATACAAGATGTAATACGGGCAAGCATGGAGGCTCTAGTACCCTGCTGTACCGCCTCTAGCTTGGATACAAGATGTAATACGGGCAAGCATGGAGACTCTAGTACCCTGTTGTACTGCCTCTAGCTTGGATACAAGATGTGATATGGGTGGGCATGGAGGCTCTAGTACCCTGTTGTACCGCCTCTAGCTTGGATACAAGATGTGATACGGGCGGGCATGGAGGCTCTAGCACCCTGTTGTACCGCCTCTAGCTTGGATACAAGATGTGATACGGGCGGGCATGGAGGCTCTAGTAACCTGTCGTACTGCCTTTAGCTTGGATACAAGATGTAGTACAGGTGGGCACGGAGGCTCTAGTACCCTGCTGTACCGCCTCTAGCTTGGATACAAGATGTGATACAGGCAGGCATGGAAGCTCTAGTACCCTGTCGTACCGCCTCTAGCTTGGATACAAGATGTGATACGGGCGGGCATGGAGGCTCTAGTAACCTGTCGTACCGCCTCTAGCTTGGATACAAGATGTGATACGGGCAGGCATGGAGGCTCTAGTAACCTGTCGTACCTCCTCTAGCTTGGATACAAGATGTGATACTGTTGGGCATGGAGGCTCTAGTAACCTGTCGTACTGCCTTTAGCTTGGATACAAGATGTGATACTGTTGGGCATGGAGGCTCTAGTAACCTGTCGTACCGCCTCTAGCTTGGATGTAAGATGTGATACTGGCAGGCATGGAGGCTCTAGTAACCTGTTGTACCGCCTCTCTCACACGGGTGAGAAAATAGCGTGAGATTTGTGCGCTGCGAGATGCACAGTCTGAACCCCGGTCTTTTGAATGGTTTCATACACACGAGATGTTTTCCCAGGAAACAGCATGTTCTATCTTACGGCGTTCTCTTGTATTGCATCACCCAACACTTGCAATACGGCCGGCGGCAGCATCACTCGCCCCATTCCAAGCATTAGGAGAAACTCTGCGATCCTCTGCCGCGGGTGTGACCGCTGCGGTCGGGGATTGCTTCTTCCCCGAAGTGATGCAAGGCTGTTCTGCCATGAAATCGCTTTGCATCAAAAGGAGAATTCACATGGTGGGGCGCGATATGGGGTCGGGATTCATATGGTGGGGCACGATATGGGGTCGGGATTCACGGACCAACACAATGCTCACAGCCATATTCCTCCTTGTAAATGGCCATAGCGTATAACCCACTTTTGTTTCCTTAATGTATTGATGTTGGTGAAAGAGACGTATGTTAGTAGCATACGGGCATTCTTTGAGTTATATGGCAGCCATCCGTGTCAAGACCGCCTAAACGGTGACCATCTTGTCATTTTTCCAGCTCTGCTGAAAATCATAGAGTGGTTTCGTTAGCCTTCCGAGTATATTGCCGGAGGTCATCATAGTAAATAAAAAAAAAAAAGTTATATATATATAAAAAAAATATATTTTTTTTTGCAATGTTGCGCCCATGCACCGCGGATTCTCCTGCTACTGATCGAGCGTGTGTAGGAACCCATCGCTCTTGTATGCTCATGCGCTTTATGCTGCTGAAGGTGTATCCGCGTATGCTTGGCACCACGACTGCAAAAAACAGTTATTTAAAACTATGAAGATCCTCTGCTTCCACAGGCGGCGCTGTAACCTAACGTGATTTGAGGCACTGGAGGAACCTTCTGATCACGTGTGGATTAACGCTGCGAGACTACAGCTGTGCCGCGTGCAGCCGGCCGTTATTTCACGTAATTAATAATTGTAGTCGAAGCAACTTCATAGGCCAGCCGCTTTACCTTTACTCTTACATTTCAGGACTGCAGACAACATGGGCGACGTGAAGGAAGCGCTATTCATAAGCGAGAGCCCGGTACCAAATACACAAACAAGCGAGCCAGGCCATGCCAACACTGATCCTTTGGCGGAGCAGCATGTACCCTCGCCGCACGTCTCCACTTCAAACCAACCGCTGCCTTTGCGTCGGCGCAGGCGACGGTGCTGTCACAGGGAGAGAGGCTCTGTAGGCCGCCGTTACGTAGAATCCGAAGTCTTAGATTATCTGCGCACTGGACGGGATATGGACTGGGCGGAGGCTATGGGCCAGTCTCTTGCTGCGTCTATTCGCCGATTCCCAGAGCATCGACAGCTGCCGCTTTACATAGCATTGTTGACCGTTGTGCAGATTGCTGAGGATCCGTACTGTGCAAGGGCTCTATTTCTAGGTATTCGTCAATTTGGCTATGATGGTACCTTTCCCCAAGGGCCACCTGGTCCACCTGTTTGGACCTAGATTGCAGCAAGCCTCTGCGTGCCACCCTCATGTAGCCCATTTGTGCCACCTTCAGGCCTTATGGCTCATTAGCGGCACAAGGCAGGCCTGCCAAGCAGGAACCAGAGCTAGCTGTCATGGTTCAGCAGCAGCTTACATTACTTTATAGTTACATTTTCAGTTTTGTTCTTCATTTTTGGCCTTTGTCGTTTGGCTGATCTTTGTGTGACAAGCCTTTACATAATGCTTACTGTTTGTTAATAAACCGTTTTGTCATAACTGTTTTCTGAGTATTGTTTTTTTTTCATTCTTATTTGTTCTTAGGCCCAATGTCCACGGGCGGGTGTGATTTGTGGAATCCGCGGTGGTGACCCATGTGGAAGATCCACAAATCAAGCCGCGTATAGGAAAACATGGGCATCCTCAAATTAAATAAAGCGGCATGCTCCATTTTAGTGTGGATCCCGCATGGACGGCTTCCATGGAAGTCAATAGAAGCCATGTGATCCGCGGCCCCTATGCACTCGCATTGCGTAAGGGCCGTAAATTCTGCAGGAAAGCAGAAGTGTTTAAATATAAAAAAAATAACCCTCCACTGCAGATGTGTGATGTGTGCCGGCCGGCGCATCCGCACCGAAGAAAATGAAGACCCGGACTGGTAAGTAGAAGTCCCGCAGTGCCCTCGGCCGAGAGCAGGATCGGATTCCGTTGAGGCCTCCCACATGTAGAATCCGATCCGCCCGTGGATATGAGGTCTTTCATTGTGTGATTCAATATTGTGCGGGGTGTCAGAAAGGGGGCCATCTGCATTCCTCAGCAACGGTGCGCTAATGCGCAAGAAACGTGCTTATATTTTTACTTCCCACTTTAATCCGCAGCTATACTGGACTTTATGTGTCTTCTGTATCAACCATAGCAATCCCAAAAAATACCATTTAAAGTTTGTGCGCGCTGTTATACGGCAATAAGCAAATGTTTTATTACTGCTTGTGCGGCTTTACCGTTAGCCACTTAAAATTGCCATATTTAGTTAATTGCACAAGTCATGGCGAAAACGGACACAATTGAAAGACACCATTTTATTTTAGGAAAAAAATGTTTATACAACATGCTGAGTTTACTGTAAAGATAGTTTACATCTCTGTTTTGCTCACACAAGAAACAAAAAAAAATCAAAAAAGGAGGAAATGGGGAAAAACACAAATAACCACAACAATTTTTTTTTCCCACAGAAACCACAAAACTGCAACATCTATATCAACTTTACAATACTTTATTTACACCACCCTTGCAAGGCATGCTTGTAGCCAGAGTACCGAGCCCACTAAGAAGTTAAAGTAGTCTGTGAGAGTTTCCCGGACTCTAAAGGCTCATTTACACACAAAGATGATCGCTCAAAATTCATTCAAAAGATAGGGAGATTGTCAGTTTTAGCGATTGTTTTTGCATAAGCTGCTAATGGGCACTAATGCCCATTAGCAGCTTATAACCTTCATTTGCATGTAAATGAGCATCCAGGAGCTGTATGCAGAGAACAGCAGGTGGTATGTTCTCTGCATTCAGCTCCTTTTGTTCTGCTATGGGGGTGTCAGCTGAAGACAATGTAATCAGTACTCCCGTGGAGAACACATTGTGCGGAACACAATGGATTTTATGCTCATCGAAAAATCATTGTTTGGCATGAAAGTAAACAATGGTAGCATTTACACGCAATCATTATTACTCAAAAGCCATTGTTTGAGCGTATTTTGAACGATTATCATTGCATGTAAATGGACCTTTAGCCTGGACGTTCCAGGGTGTCTCAAGGCTGGCAATGCGCCTTGCTGCAGGTTGTATTTTTTCAGGGTTCATGCGCGTCATGAAATACCTGGAAATTAATGAAAGTCATGGAATTGTCTGACTTGTCATGGATTTTTGTTTTCTGTCATGGAATTTTTTCTGAGTAATAACAATAATTTCTAAGATTCTTGTGTGTTTTAGTTATGTTTGTCCAAAACAATTTCTTTATTCCATTACGATCCAGTATTGTGTTTAACACTATAGGCCAAAGGAATAAAGAAATTGTTTTGGATAAACAGAACTAAAAACACACAAAAATCCCAATACTCAGCCCTAAAAAGACAAAAAATATTTCAGATTTTTGAAGTTTTTGTTCTCAACAGCCCTCTCATGGTTGGGGATTTTTTATTTAAAATAATATATATCTCTTGAAATAGCTTGACTAGCTGTGTGTGTGTGTGTGTGTGTGTGTGTGTATGTTTGTTTGTATATATGTATGTATATCTCCCATGTTTCCCTCTGGAGCCTCCTTTTTAACGCATCGCAAAGCAGGAACTTGCTATTTTCGTGTGATGCGTTTTTATTAGAGATGAGCGAGCACCAAAATGCTCGGGTGCTCGTTACTCGGGACGAACTTTTCGCGATGCTTGAGGGTTCGTTTCGAGTAACGAACCCCATTGAAGTCAATGGGCGACCCGAGCATTTTTGTATATCGCCGATGCTCGCTAAGGTTTTCGTTTGTGAAAATCTTGGCAATTCAAGAAAGTGATGGGAACGACACAGCAACAGATAGGGCAGGCGAGGGGCTACATGTTGGGCTGCATCTCAAGTTCCCAGGTCCCACTATTAAGCCACAATAGCGGCAAGAGTGCCCCCCCCCCCCGCACTGTCAGCATAAAGATCGTTCTCCTCTGCCATAGCTGTAACAGCTGTGGCAGAGAAGAACGATGTTTGCCCATTGAATTCAATGGAGCCAGCAATACAGCAGGTTCCACTGAAAGCAATGGGCTGCCGGCGATCGCAGGATGAATTGTCGGGAAGGGCTTAAATATAGAAGCCCTTCCCTGCAATTCATCCAGAAATGTGTTACAATAAAAATATATACCGGTGTATAAGGCGACGGGGCGTATAAGACGACCCCCCAACTGTCACCTTATACGCCGGCAATACAGTGGAGCAAAGAATAAAAATCATTACTCACTTCTTCTGACGTTCTGCGGCGCTCCTGCAGGCTGTCGCTCCCTCCTGGTTCCCGGCAGAGCATTGCTTTCTGGACGCAGGGCTTGAAATCCCCGCCTCCAGAAACACAGCCAATCACAGCCATGCAATGACATCATTGTCATTGGCTGTGATTGGCTGAAGGCACGTGTGTTTCTGGAGGCGGGGATTTAAAGCCCTTCGTAGAGAAAGCAATGCTCTGCCGTGGACCAGGAGGCTGTTACAGCTGTGGCAGAGAAGAATGATTTGTCTTCTATATGTTCTCAATGGGGTCGGCGCTGCTGCCGCCGGCCCCATTGAGCGCATATAGAGAAGGGCAGATTTTAATACTCGGGTGACACCTAATCTCGCCAGCCACTCACTGCAGGGGGGTGGTATAGGGCTTGAACGTTGCAGGGGGAAGTTGTAATGCCTTCCCTGTCTTTCTATTGGCCAGAAAAGCACGCAAATTTCTCAGGGAAGAAAATCAAAGTAACCCGAACACCGCGTGGTACTCGTTACGAGTAACGAGCATCTCGAACACCCTAATACTCGAACGAGTATCAAGCTCGGACGAGTATGCTCGCTCATCTCTAGTTTTTATCATTAGAAAGTCCTATTCACTTTCATGCTAAAAAATTGTGGCAAAATGGCTCGAGAAAGTTGTAAGTGGCAGTCATGTTTTTGCGAAAAAAAGCATTTCCGACGCTCAAAATTCAATTTTTTTTCAAGAAGCAATATCGTGATCGCCGGTGTGAAGGAGCTCTACATCTCTGATTCCGTGTATTTCGAGTTCCACGAGTGTCATTGAAAAAAATCAAGATTTTGTCATGTAATTTTTTGGGGGAAAATCTCTATGGCCCCTGTCTTTCCATTTCTTCTTCAAAAGGCTCGTCTTCCATAAATTGTTCAATATCCCACAGGCTTTGATTACATCTACAGCTTGATCGGGAGACATCTATAAGGTATCATCCAGAGCAAATCCAAAAATTCCAAAACGCATTCCATATAGCGTCTGGCGCTTGAAAGGAGGTGGTTGAAAATGGGCTAAGCTGCAGTTAGATGCTGTCGACGGTAAGGGCACATCACATGCTGGCTCAGCACAAATCTCTTGTCGGCAATGATTAGATATAGAATGGTGGGTCCCATTGTTCCTGGCATTGTGGCAGATTCTGGCAGGTGGTAGCTGTAACTACTCGTCCTGTAGGTGCTGTCCCATGCGCCATGCACTAAATGCTTACCCGTCTGCCGTGCTGCCATGAGCCCCAAACGTCTACTAAAATAAACTTGCTTTTACTGTCGGCCAAAGCCAAAAGCACAACGGGAAATAATGATTATAATTAAAATAATGCGACCCTGAATTTGGTGATTTGCGCACCTGCACATGTTTTCCATCCAGAGCACCAAAGCAGAAAGGGAACCTGCATCTGTCCCAGAATCCTTTGGCAATTTTTAACCAGCCTGATGTTGAAAGACTTCGGTCTTCATTTTTTACCAAATGGCCTTGCATGTCGCGGACACTATTTTTGAAATCGTCAATAGTCCAAGGAGAAATTAAAACTCAAGTGCAGAACATAAAATATCCGTTGCATGGTTTGAAAAAACAAAACAAAAAATATAGGCATTGACTACTTCCATTTCTGCCCCAAGGGCTCGCGCGTCATCCTCTCATAACACTGTTGGAAGTTTCCCTCTCTGCTCCTTGACTCTTTTTCTTAATACTGCACACGCACATTAGCCAATACCTATGTCATTTGAAGCAGATATCCATCACAATTCTCCGTGCGAAGTCTGATAATCCAATCACCAAATCCAGCAAAGGAAAATTTTCAGTCCCTCCATCCGCTTTGCAGGCTGTTACGTAACTTTTCAGCTATTAGAAAGCTACGGTGACCAGAAGCTTACCACATGGCTAATATATTGTATTGACCTTTGCTTTTTGACCCTATTGGGAGCTAGGGGTGTGACAGGGGCGTTCCTCCTGTCAAACCCCTATCTTCCGGTGGCGTCAAGATACACTAATACCCACTCTGGCATCGCTTTTGGCAACTTGTGATATCGTCGTGATTTTCACACAGCGATATTGCAAGCGCCAAAGTGCAGGAGCCCTTAGTCTCTGCGGACTGTATGGTCAGGAGCTTCAGCAGGCTCCTCGCACACGTCCTGCCCGTGCGGGTGTCTCAGTGGGACTTTCAGCCGCTTAGGTAACCGATCCTCCAATCCCAGGCTCTGTTTTGTTCTCACATCACTGTCTTCTGGCCAATCCTGTTATTTCTTGCATTTGGCAGACTGACAAAATCACTTTCTGCAACCAATAGCAAGGGTCATACCCTGTTGCTAGGCAGACTATCTTACTCATCAGGGGTACTGCTTTAACACATTCCTGGACCTAGAGTAAGTGCTAAAACTACCTTAGTTTCTCATAGATTTGTAGCACCCTTCTGGGTCACTTTATTTTTTTTTTCACTTTACATGCACTGAAAATCAAAAAAGCTGAGTGCAAACACATAATAAATATCCCTGGGGGTGTGTTCAGAATCACAATTTTAAAGCGGTTGTGAAGGAAAGAGCGCCACCCTTGTCCATTAGCTATGCCTGGTATTGCAGCTCATCTTCATTCAAGTGAATGAGGTTAAACTGTATTGTAATGTAACCCTGGTTGGGGAGTGGGGTTGGAATAATAATCCTCCCCAACAGGCTCTAGCGTTAACCCATATGGGACATGGAGACCTGAGTAGAACAATGGGTGTATAAATGGGTTTTTCGTCAGTGCTTCCACTCAGGACGGGGCCTTTGACATAAGGATCTCTTCCTGAGAATTACCTGTGTATTACCATGAACAGGCAACCAATCCTAAATTCACATTATACAACATCAATATAATTATAGTGAGATAACAATAAAGATCATCACAGCAACTTTATAAAGTCATAATTGGGAATAGCACAGATATACATTGAATATAACAGTCAATGTTTAGACTAGAAGTCCCAATTAATGGTACATAATTATAATATGTATGCAGGGAGTCCCATGCACAATAATGGATCTTGAGGCCGGGACCTCTGTAGCTGGTGGAAGATGCAGGCTTTGTCAGAAATAACAGGACAATCTGCTGCAGTTCAGGAGACTGATGATGACGACGACGACGACTAGAAACTTCTTCCCCCAACAGGAAGAGGGATGATGATGGAAAGACTAACTGCACTACACTAGGTCCCTAACTCTATCTAGTCTACCAATGATACCAGACCACTACTCTCCCTATGGGCCAGCGATCACCTAATCTGTCCCTATCCCTATACTGGATACCGTCCCTAATACACTGATCATACTGTGGGTATCACATAACTACGTATGATTGACCAGAACTACTTAAAGGGGTTGTCTCGCGGCAGCAAGTGGGGTTAAGTACTTCTGTATGGCCATATTAATGCACTTTGTAATGTACATCGTGCATTAAATATGAGCCATACAGAAGTTATTCACTTACCTGCTCCGTTGCTAGCGTCCCCGTCGCCATGGATCCGTCTAAATTCGCTGTCTTCTGGCGTTTTTAGACGCGCTTGCGCAGCCCGGTCTTCTGCCTGGTGAATGGGGCCGCTCGTGCCAGAGAGCTGGTCCCGCGTCGTCATCGTAGCTCCGCCCCATCACGTGTGCCGATTCCAGCCAATCAGGAGGCTGGAATCGGCAATGGACCGCACAGAGCCCACGGTGCACCATGGGAGAAGACCTGCGGTGCATCATGGGTGAAGATCCCGGCGGCCATCTTGGAGAAGGAAGAAAGAAGTCGTCGCAGAGCGGGGATTCGGGTAAGTAATATATATATATATATATATATATATTTTTTTTTTTTTTTTTTTTATATTCTTTATTTTATTCAAGTGATAACATACAAGAAATGGTCAACTGTTTGTTTGTTACAGAGAAACATAGTTACAGGTTTTAGTTGAACATTGCATTACAACAAATAAAATTTTTCCATTTTTCAGGTGGGGAGTCAGGGAGGGGATAGGAGGAAAGAGAAATGTTAGGGAAGGGGGAAGGGGGGGGGGGGTAGAGGAAGCATCTTTTGCGTTTTTGTCCGGCTGTTCCCTACATCCAGAACCACATATGCTTTTTTTTTTCTCAAGCGTTCTATTTCTTTTAGAGGAGTGAGTTTCTACGGGTGGTTTAAGGCACTCCTGTTGTGTGTGATGCTAGGGTTGTATATTAACTTGGTTGTGAAGATAAATTTCCTGTCCAGCGTTCCCAAGTTTTCTCAAATTGCTCATGTGTCCTGTTAGACCAGCTTGTTAGCTCTTCAAATCTACGGATTTCATTTACCTTAGCTATCCATTGTTCATAGGTTGGAGCCTGTGTCTCGAGCCATGCCATGGGTATTAAGGTTTTAGCTGCCGAAATAAGGTGTGTGGTCAAGTTTGATTTCGATGGTCTGTAGTCCTCTGATACCTTGGCTAAGAATATGTGCTCTGCCTGAAGGTCGAAGGAGTCACTGGTTACTTCCCTTATTTTAGTTTCTATCTGGTTCCTGAAGGGTCTTATCAAAGGGCAAGTCCACCAAATGTGCACTAACGAGCCTATGTGTTTGTTGCACCGCCAGCATTTGTTGGAGTTAGCAAGTTTATAGGCATAGAGCCATTCTGGTGTTTTGTACCAACGTGTGAGCAGTTTATAATGATTCTCTTGTATTTTAATGCATCTGGAGTAGCCGTGTGAGCCGCTCAGAATTGATTTTACTTCTTTATCTGATAACTGTATCTTAAGCTCCATTTCCCATGACCTAATGAAATTGGGTCTTGTTGTGTCTAGTCGTGTTGTAAATTTTTTCTTGAGAAGAGCAAGTTTTCTGCTGTGAGTATTTTGTGCGGACGCTATTCGCTCTAATTCAGTTAGCGGGCGTGAGGAAGGAAAGGATTTATTGAATCTGTCTATGATTTTGGTTAAGTGTAGAGTTTGTAGATGATTGAGGCGAGGGCATTGTGTTTGTGTTAATAGCGTTTCAGCGAGCTGTTCACTTTTGTTTGCACGGTGCGACCAGAGGTCGGCTAGGGTGAGTTTATTGAAAATAGACCACATTTGTCCTGTGTGCTTATCCAGCTTGATTTCTAAATACTCTGGAATGAGCGACAGAGGTGCTATAGGGGATGGATGAGGCGCAAAGTCTTCTCGCAAGGAATCCCAAGTTTCACATGCACTCTTTAGCAGAGGGTCATATGAAGTCTTTTTATAGTTTTTGCGTTGCGGGTGCCATAGGTCCTTTAAGAAAGTTGGTCCATGGGTTGCCTGCGCAAGGGCGCTTACTATTGGGTTTTTTGAGGGTTTTACTAGTTCTAACCATCTATTTAGTTGTATTGCCTTATAGTATTGTGTCATATCCGGTAGATTGATACCTCCTCTCTCCCTTCTCTGGACCAGCAGCCTGTGAGATAATCTAGGTCTTCTATTGTTCCAGAGAAATCTAGAAAAAATTGTTTTGATGTTTTTAAAAAAGCCGTTTGGGATGGAAATCGGTATCATTTGCATCTTGTATAAGATCTTTGGGACTATGTATGTTTGGATCAGGTTTTTCCTGCCAAACCAGGTGAGAGAGGGTAGGTCATAAGATCATAAGAGTGTTGTTATTTCTTCTAGTAGTGGGATAAAATTTTTATTGTATAGGTACTCAGTTTTTTTTTGTAATTAGTATCCCCAGGTATTCTATTTGAGTTTCGGACCAGCTAAAGGGAGTGAGTAATTTGAGTTTTTCCGCAGTTGGTGGTGGCAGGGTTATGTTTAATACAGTGGATTTGGAGGTGTTGACTCTAAAATTGGAGACTGAACTATACATATGCAGTATTTTGCTGATTTTGTCTAAGCTCTTCTCCGGGTTCGTTAAGATGAAGAGTATATCATCTGCGAAAGCTACTGATTTAATTGAATGGTGGTTCAGCTCGATTCCCTTTATTTCCTTAGACTGTCTGACCATTTGTAATAATATTTCTAATGAGAGGATGAAGAGAGAGGGGGAAAGGGGGCATCCCTGTCTTGTGCCGTTAGTTATTGTAAAGGGCGAGGAAAATATTTCGTTGATTTTTATTTTTGCGTGTGGGTTAGAATATAATGTAAATATGGCTTGGATTAATATGGGTGGAAATTTGAATTTAGCGAGTACTGCCTGCATGAAGGACCAATCTACTCTATCAAATGCTTTTTCAGCATCAATTCCTAAGAATATAAGCGGTATTTTTTTGATTTGGGCGTATCTTATGATGTGTAAGAGGCGGGTTGAGTTGTCTTTCCCCTCCCGGCCTGCAACAAATCCAGATTGCTCTTCACTAATTAGGTTTGGGATGACTTTACTAATTCTTTTTGATATTAGTTTTGCCCACAGTTTGGCGTCGAGATTTAGAAGAGAAATGGGCCTGTACCTACCACACTGGAGTGGATCCTTGCCCTCTTTGTGAATAAGTGTGATAAATGCTTCTTGGGTCTGTTTGGGCAGGTGTGCCCCTTCCAGTAGGGCGTTACATGAGGCTGCTAGTTGTGGTAGAATTATTTCTTGGAATTTTTTATAATAGGCCAGGGGGAAACCGTCAGGACCAGGGCTCTTGTGTAGAGGGAAGCTATTTAAAACTAACGTTAGTTCTTCTAGCGTTACAGGTTTTACCAGATCGCTAGCCTCATCGTCACTTAGGGATGGGAGATCTAATGATGAGAGCAGGTCTTCCGTTTTTTTCTTTTTGTCATCTCTGTTGTAGTTGTCTAGCTTATTCAAGTTGTATAGGTCTGTGTAAAATTCCTGGAAGACCTGCGCTATTTTAATGGAACTGTGTTGTGTGTTCCCTGCTCGGTCTAAGATGTTGTGTATATGGGATTTACCCCTGGCCTTTTTGATAAATGAGGTCATTAGTCTACCACCCTTATTGCCAAGTTGGTGTTTAAAATAGAGCAGGGATTTTGCAAACTTCCTGTTTAATATATCCTTCAGTTTTTCTGAGTTCAATCAGTTTAGTTTGGGCCTCTTGTGCTTTTTTTTGTTTAGATAGCTGTTCTAGGGCTGAAATTTGTTGAAGTATGTTGTCGATTTCTTTTTGATTACGTTTTTTCTGGGCTGCACCTAGGGCTATGAAGAGGCCTCTGATGTAAGCTTTGTGGGTCTCCCATACTAATGGCTGTTTTTCTGGGGACATAGTGTTTTCTTTAAAGAAGAATGATAAATTACTTGATATAGTTTGGACTATTTCTTGTTTGTCTAGCAGTGACTCGTTTAACCTCCAGCTCCAACTTTTACGTACTGAGCCCGCTAGGGCGAGGGATGCTGTTATTGGTGCATGGTCCGAGACTGTTATATTTCCTATACTTGGGTTTCTTATTTGGTGGATTAAGGTTGAAGAGGTGAGGATGTAGTCGATTCTTTGATGCGTTTTATGAACCTGCGAATAAAAGGAATAGTCTTTTGTTGATGGATTGAGGGTTCTCCATATGTCGATTACCTTAATGTCTTGAAGGGCGCTTAACAGTTTTTTCCTCGCTTTCTGAGGTATTTGGGATTTCCCTGAGGAAGAATCAAGGGCGGGATTTAGGGATAAGTTTAAATCGGAGCCTATGATTATTTTACCTTCCGCAAATGTTTTAAGTTTACCTAGTGCTTCTAGCAACCACGTGACCTGGTGTGTGTTTGGGGCATAAAGGTTTGCCAGAGTGTATGTCTCTGAGTATATCTTACCCTTTAAGAAGAGTATTCTTCCTTCACTCTCTGTTAATTTGTTCTCTAATATAAAGGGGATCGTGGAGTGGATAGCTATAGCAACTCCTTTAGATGCGCTTGTGGGATGGTTGCTAAAGTACCATTTATCGAATGGTTTTTTTAAGAGCTTTGGTGGGTTTTTGCCTTTAAAATGGGTTTCCTGTAGGAAAACTAGGGATGCTTTAAGTTTTTTCAGTAACCATAGAACTCTACTCCTCTTTTGTGGAGAATTTAGCCCCTTGGTGTTTAAGGTTGTGATCGTAATTTCGTCTGCGCTTGGGGCTTGTTTGAGAATGTTGCGTGTGGGTCTGGGTTCGTCGGACATTGCAGATGCCGGGGATAGGGTAATATCTGGATTAAGGGTTGTTAGGAGAGGGGGGGTGTAATCAATAGTCCTATACCGGATTTCCTGGAATTAGGTCCAGGAAATAGATATTTACACTTTTAGGTTAACAGCTAGTTTGTCTGTAACCGTGCGAGTGTAATTTGTTCCAGACATATAGCGCCCCGCTTAGTGCAGGAGGCAGATATATGTACATAAGAAAGTTTTTTAATGTTTTTCTCAACAAGTAATATCCTGTGTAATCACGCCCACAACACAATCTTTCGGTTGCGAGCCCGCTACACAGGTCAAAACAGAGCTACAGGAGACATAAGTTGCGTGTGTCAGTCCATCCCCCAAGAGGTTGGGGGGAGGGAAGGACCCAGGCCTCCTTCAAATATCTACTTAACATTACAACAAGTTAACATTTCAGTTCACCAACTCTGCCGCCAGAACTCCAGCGCGGCCGGGCGTGGGGTCAGGCCCACCGCGAGAAGCCTAAGGGCCTCTCCCGAGTGGGCCCGAGCCACCCGGCCGGGGCGGAGGAAGCAGAGACTAGTGCGTCTCAGGATGAATGTATCTGCAAGTGTGGTGCGAAGAAGTACTCATCTGTTGCTGATTAAGTCCTTGTCTGAATTTTTCGTCATCTCTCTGGGGTGGAGGGCTCCAGTTGCTTTGTAGGAATGTTCAGGAAGCTCTGGTCTATGTGGAAAAAAAGAGTCTATAGAGAGAAGTAGAAAAGTGGTAAAGAGGTTAAGTTCTGTGAGGACCATTTATCCGGTTGCAGGTGCTGGGTCCATGTAGCAGCGAGCTGGTTATTAGCTGGAACAGTCCATCAAAATACGTTATGTTTCTGTGTTTCCCACTTTCTCAAGGGTCCTTAGGGTTGGGAGTTTCCGTGGACTGAGATTGCTGAAAGTCCAGTCTTCCTCTGGTTTTTCTGTCTCTTGGTGATCTGGAGCGTGATACTTCTTTCCAAGGTGTCTGCCTCTCTATTTTTTTCTTTGCCTCTCTCTCTCCAAGGGGCATCCATGACGGTATCTGTATTGGCGTTATGTCTAACACGTTCCAGGCCTTTTCTAGGTCTGCTGGAGTGTGTATAACAATTCTTTTGCCATCTTTCAAGATTGCCAAACCGAATGGGAACAACCATGTATACTGCAAGTTTTTTGCTCTAATCGCCTCAAGAAGTGGCTTCAATTGTCTCCTCTTGGCAAGGGTGGAGGGAGCTAAATCTTGATAAAGTTGGATATTAGTTTCTTGGTGTTTTAGCTGGCCTCTGTCTCTGGAGGCAGTTAATACTGCCTGTGTATCATTGAAGGAGAGAAGGCCGCAGATTATGTCTCTGGGGGGGGGGGGGGTCCCCCACTCTTGGCTTGGGTCTGAGGGCTCTATGGATTCTTTCTATGACGATCTGTTCAGCACGTTCTTCCCCCAACAGATCCGTGAATAGAGTCGCTGCCATATTTCGGAGGGCTTCAGATGTAACTGATTCCGGCAGACCTTTGATTCTGATGTTGCGTCTACGGTTTCTGTTCTCTTGATCTTCGATTAGAGTTAAAGCTTTGTCAATTTGATCTCTTTGCATTTCCATATTATCAGAGAGGTCGTTTGTTTGTGTGATAAGGTCCGTGCATGTGTTCTCCAGATCCTCCACTCTACTTCCGATCTGTTGTATTTCTGTTTTGATCTCTGACAGTTCTTTCAATACTGGGTGAATGGCTTGTGATAGCGCCTTCTTGAGAAAGTTCTTTGATATACTTGCTCTATGCATACTGTTTAATTCTGTGTCGTCGTCACTATCCATTTCTGACGCTGAATAATTTTCGTCTTCTGTTGCAGGTGCAGGGTTTTTTTTGGTTGATCCCGCTGGGGACTGAGCACTTTTTTTTTTTCAGGTAACGTTGTAAGTCTGGTTGGCTCTTGGAGGTCGACGGCTGTCCAGCCGCAAAGCTGGCTTTATCCTTTGTTGGTTTTACCATTTCGTTTCTCGTTGAGGATTATTGCCTCTGCGTAGGGCACAAACGTCAGGAACAGTCTAGAGCATAGCTGTTACGCAACTTGCGTTGCCCAAAATATTGGAAGCTGATATAAGTGTCGGTACACTTTAAATACGAGTATATATTTATTTGTGGACTCGTTTGTTTCTGCTGTCTGGGGTCGTGGTTCGCCACAAAATCTTAAAGGAGACTGAGTGGATCACAGCTAGCGGATATAGGTACTGCGTATGGTATGGAGCAATTCTCAGGCTTGTTAGCAGGGTAGGTGTTTATTCTGTCTATGGGCCTGCCTGCCCTGCCTGGAGGTATGCTGTTTCACTTAAGTGAGAGCACTAGCTGCAAGGCTGGGGAGGGGGGGAGATAACGCTTACCCTCCTTCCTCTAGTTAGGGGAGTCTGCGGCTTCCAGACAATGCCTCCCGCGGGTTGTGGTGAGTAGACTATTTTCTTTTTTGTTACTGGTCTGTTACTAGATCTCTGTATTCCCGCTATTTTCTATGGCCTCTCCCGACCTCTTTTTAGGCCCCGTCAGTGTTCCGCTGCTGTAGGCAGTGTGGTGAGAGATCCCCTCTCTAGTACGGATTCACTGGGTGCTGTGTGTGGGATGCGATCCGCCGCGGCCTCTTCCGGCCGTAAATTTAGTCCCCGGCTCCGGAGGGTCCGCTAGGCCTCACTCGCGGTGGTGTTTCTAAGCCGCCTTTCTGCAGCTGCAGGGTCTCCGGTGACACCCTCTGCCTCCGGGAAGTCTTATGTTACACGGAGCAGCTTTGCGTATGTGGAGGATGCGTTAATTCGTTGGTTTAATCACTTATCTCCAGCGAGCTCTCCCGAAGTGCGACTTCCCGCTCTTGTGGTTAAGCCACGCCCCCATATTTATTTTTTTTTAACCCATCCCTTGGGTTTGTCTCGCGCCGAACGGGGGGCCTATTGAAAAAAAAAAAAAAAAAAAAAACGTTTCGGCGAGACAACCCCTTTAAGCTGTAGCGGTTATCACTGGGTCATATTAGTGACCAACACTTCGGACATAAAAGAAATAATCAGCAACAGTAGATGTAGCAGAGTTGAGATCACTAGCTCTGCACAGAAAAACTGAAAGTGGATGGAAAGTAAAGTATCTGTTGCTCTACTATAGTTAACATACTGCACCATATATATAAATAAATCTTGTTATTTGTATAGCGCCAACTTATTCTGCAGCGCTTTCAGGTACTTTTTTAATTTTATTTTTTCATCTATTACCCCCCACCAAGCTGGGTACTCATTTTACCGACCTGGAAAGGAGCCGGCAAGGAGCAAGCTTCACGAACCACATGGGGATAGAACTTGCAACCTTCAGCGCGTGAGCAAGAGCTTACACTCTGCGCCACATGAGGCTCTACATACATACATTTCGGTACCAAAAGTTACATCAAAATCTACACTAAATGGTAAGAATTTGGGTGGGGAGTTGCTGCTGATTTTTCCTCTGAAGAACATCCATATAAGACATTTTGTAATATATCCTAACAAAGAAAAATGCCTTGTTCTTTATGTATGAGCTATTATTTCTCCCCCTGCCTTCTGTACGGATCAGAAATCTGCAGTGGAAGATGAGACAAATACTCAGCACACTGAAAGATGAAATTATAGCTGCCCATGGAAGTCTATGGAGAGTAGAGTGTGAGTGCTACAGAGAGATAGGGAAGCAGGATCTCATCTTCTCTAGAAGTTCAGTCTATGGGAGAAATTGTAACAACTAGCTACCATCCACCAGCTCAAGGAAAGAGACAGAGCCTGCAAAGAGGAAAACTGGTGAAAGATTCCATCTATAATGGCCAGAAATAATGCTGATCTGTGTGTACTCATCTACTTCTCATGTACACACACAACATTATATTATGGAAAGTTACCGGAAACAACAAGTATACTTTAAAGTGTACCTATGTTTTCAACAAGTTTTCTGAAATATAACAGGTTCTTCTTACCATCCCATTTGTTGCTGTTTGCACCCTATTTCATGTTTTTAAGTGTTGATTTTCAGGTGAGCTTCCACATTTTCTGCTGTCCTGCTGTTTCCAATCCTAGCATACTGACAGTAGTTAACTTTCCTGTACTTCCTTTCCCTCATTTCCCACTCTGTATTACTCTCTCTGATCCAATCAGCGCAAGGAGACAGTATCTGAATGCCCACCCTTCTGCTGTTCCAGGATGATTGTAGGAGCTGGGCATTCAAAGACATTCTGGCCATGTGGTCAGTAAACCCAATATAATGTGTGCACGTGAACACACACACTGTAGTAGAAGACGAGGCAGAGATTGTGAAGATTGCAGATAACTATGTATGCAGATCTGTCATCCTGCGAGTGTAGGGGAACAGCCTGTGAAGACAGCCCCTCCCCCACAGCTAAGAAAATATCCCAGTAATTACAGAAGCTTAATAACTAACAACAGGCAGTGGATGGCAACGGTGCTGGAAAGTCGACCCTGAGTGGCAGCCACTTCAAATTTGAATTACAGTGGTAAAATAACATTTTTAATGAACATTTATTACCAGATTGATGAGATGCACATAGGCTATTACATGAGCATAAGTTGTCTAAAAAGTTAGTGGCCTTGAATGATGGCATGACTCATAGTGAGAGTCCGTGAGTCCGTCATCTGCCCATACAGATTAATTGGCAGTAGAGATGAGCGAGCACGCTCGGATAAGGCAGTTACTCGATCGAGCATCGCTCTTCTCAAGTAACTGCATTCTTGTCCAAGCAGGCTCGGGGGGCGGGGCAGTGAGGGTGGGAGCGGGAGGAGAGAGAGATCTCTCTCACTCTCCCCACAGCTGCAGTATGGAATTCTTTATTCCTTGCGGGGATTTAGAATTCCTTTGCTGCATCTGTCTCATCTCTGACAAGTGCAGCAGGGAATTCTTTATTCCCCACGTGGATGAAGAAAACATCTGCTGCATGTGGCAGATGTCTTCTTCATCCCCCCTGGGAACACTGCAGCGGCAGACAACTAAGTATATTTTTATAAATATATATATTTTTTTACACTAAGGGCGCCCACCCACTGGCGTTTTTTTTCATTGCGAAATTCGCAGGTTTTTTTTTTCTGCAGGGGGTCTAGGGGACTTGTAATGTAAAAATCGCGATCGCGCAAAATCGCGATAGCCCAAAGACCCCTGCAGAAAAAAAAACCGCTGCGAATTTCGCAGTAAAAAAACGCTAGTGGGTGGGCACCCTAAAATGGATGTTTTTCAGGGAAGAGGTTATATTTAACCCCTTAACGACCAAGGATGTAAGGGTAGATCCTTGAGTGTCGGGTATGTATAAAGAGAGGTTATATAGTGCGGTCGTCAGCTGTTTATTACAGCTGACACCCGCGGGCAATAACTGTAATCGGCCATGCAGCTGACCGCAGCTATTAACCCCTTAAATGCCGCTGTCAATTCTGACAACGGCATTTAAATCCCCCAAACGATGCTCGAGTGTCCCGTACGCCCCCCCCCCCGCCCTGTGGTGAGATCGGGGGAGCCGTGCAAGTGTCATGGCAGCCGGGGGCCTTCTGAAAGGCCCCAGGGCTTCCTTAGCAGACTGCCTATCAATCCATCCCCATGGGGTTGGCTTGATAGACTGCCTGTCAAGAAGCAGTATGACGTAATGCTATAGCATTACATCATACTGCCAGAGCGATTAAAGCATCGCATGTTGTAGTCCCCGATGGGGACATAAGAAAAAAGTGTAAATCAAAGCAATAAAGATTTTATTTATTGTAAAAAAAAAAGTTATAAATGTTTAAATCACCCACCCTTTTGCCATATCTATAATTAAAAAATCTAAATCATAAAATAAAAATACATATTTGGTATCGCCGCGTCCATAAAAGTCCGATCTATCAAAGTAGTGCATTATTTTAGCGGCAAGGTGAACATCATTCGAAAAAAAAAAAAAAGAACGCCAGAAATGCACTTTTTCAGTCACCCTGTCTCCCAGAAAAAACGCAATAAAAAGTGATCAAAATGTCGTATGTATCCCAAATTGGTACTAACGGGAACTACACGACATCCCGCAAAAAATGAGCCATCACTCAACTATGTCAATGGAAAAATAAAAAGTTATTGTGCACAGAAGATGGCGGCGGAAAATAATTAAAAAAAATAAAATGTCTGAAAAAAAAAGGAGTAGTATAGTAAAAAAAAACTATACAAGTTTAGTATCGCAGCAATCGTGCTGACCCATAGAATAAAGTTATGTCATTTTTCTTTGTAGTTTGTGCGCCATAGAAACAAGACACACTGAAAGATAGCGGAATGTCATTTTTTTTTTCATTTTACTCCACTTAGAATTTTTAAAAACTTTTTCAGTATATTATATGATACATTAAATAGCACCATTTAAAAATACAACTCGTCCCACAAAAACAAGCCCTCATACAACGACGTTGATGGATAATTAAAGAAGTTACAATTTTTTTGAAGGGGGAGGAAAAAAAGAAAATGGAAAAAAAAAACAGGCTTTGTCCTTGAGTGGTTAAAGCCCTTCCCTGAAAAACAATTAAAGGGGTTGTCCCGCGGCAGCAAGTGGGTCTATACACTTCTGTATGGCCATATTAATGCACTTTGTAATGTACATTGTGCATTAATTATGAGCCATACAGAAGTTATCAAAAGTTTTATACTTACCTGTTCCGTTTCTGGCGTCCTCGTCTCCATGGTGCCGACTAATTTTCGGCCTCTAATGGCCAAATTAGCCGCGCTTGCGCAGTCCGGGTCTTCTGCTGTCTTCAATGGGGCCGCTCGTGCAGAATGCCGCCTCCATGTAGCTCCGCCCCGTCACGTGCCGATTCCAGCCAATCAGGAGGCTGGAATCGGCAATGGACCGCACAGAAGCCCTGCGGTCCACAGAGAGAGAGGATCCCGGCGGCCATCTTCAGCAGGTGAGTATGAAGACGCCGGACCGCCGGGATTCGGGTAAGTACTACCCGGTTTGTTTTTTTAACCCCTGCATCGGGGTTGTCTAGCGCCGAACGGGGGAGGGGGGGGGGGGGTTAAAAAAAAAAAAAAAAACCGTTTCGGCGCGGGACAACCCCTTTAAGGAGTGTCGGCAGACCATTGCCTTCAATAGAGCCGCCGGCAGCAGCCACGGCTCCATTGAAAGCAATGCGCGCAACTGTGTACACACGTGTTTTTGCGCGTACAGGGGTGCACACCTACGTACGCACAAACACACGCTCATGTGAAGCCACCCTAAGGGTGTTACAGCCAATAAACAAGTTTTTGTTATAAGACAAACAGGGCAAAACCCCATTACACTGAATCAGCTAAGGGTCTTCCCCAAGCCGTTGAAAGTCGAAAGCATGCAATTGTCTAAAATATCTGTATGCTGTAGCATTACCATTACACCTACCCAGAAACAATAGCGGTTATTTATGTAGACCGGCATTGCATACACCAGTCTAAAGTTGCGTTTAGACAGAACGATTATTGTTCCAAAACTCGTTTAAATGAACAAAAGTGAATGATAATCGTTCATCTTAAACGTGAGGCAATGACTGAACAAGGAAGGAGAATCGCTTGCTTTTCGTTTGTTATTCAGTTTCGTCTGACATAAAAATCATCATTGGCTCATTTACTTCTGCGTTTAAACACTCCCCGCTCGGTGATTTATATAGGAATGTAAAACACTAAACAAGAGCTGAACAATTCTCAACGATGATCTGCCTGTCTAAAAAGGCTGCCCAAGCGTGTACAATCTGATGGTAATGTCACCAGCTCGCTTGGGTTAGCGAGAAAGAATCATGCAGTTCTTGTTGTGAATAAGTAAGGGCAGCGTCTGATTAGGAGCAGCAAATGTATGCAGAGGTGGAAGCCCCTTAATACATTTTTTTCATCCGGCTGCGCTTCCGTGTGCCAAATTAAAACATGCTCTGGCTAAGAGCTGGACTAAGTTACCCTTATCTTAGTTTTTGACTTTGTTTACCTTATGTGTTCATGTTCCAATTTTGTTTACTTGCCATGTGTCTGGGGGACTGCTGTAGGAAGGGTAGCTGCCAAACACCTGCAGCATTAATGGTTGTCAAGAAATGGACTTTTCTTGCATCCACTTGGAAGGAGGAGACCAGCATCAGCATAGGCCCATACAAAGCGTGATGTTGATGTAGGATCAGCAGTACGACATTGAGCACTATGCCATGGCACTGCTACAGGGAGTAGTGTTGAGCGAACATTTGAAAAGCTTGGTTCAACTACATTTCAGCAAAGAGCTTGGTTTTGTCAAAATTAGTTTTAATCAAACCGCAACTTGACCATTACCCCTATAACCAGGAACCACCTGTACTACAAACGGTAGCCCTTCTTGTTGAGCCATCAGCTCTTTGGACAGTTTCTTTGCATACCTGTTGCCTTGTTCCCAGATTTTATTAACCCAGCCCATATCCTAACTCCACCCAGCTGTTGAATAGACTTCCTATAAAAGCCTTGCCCTGCCATTGCACCAGCATGTGATTAATCTGCTTCACAGCATGATTTAATCCAGTTGCACATTGCCTGCTTCTCTGCTATTTCTGCAAGACCTCCTGATATTGACTTCTGGCCTCTCTGACTCCGTTACACGCCTCTTCCCTTGTACCGCGAATTATGACTTCCCATTGATGACTTCTGACTATTTCACCTGCCTCATTCCTTTGTACTGTGAACTGAGACTTCCCGTTGATGACTTTTGACTTACTCTTTGACTATGTTACCTGCCTGATCCATTTGTACTGCAACCAGATTTCTTGATAATGACTCCTGACTTTCCTGACTACTGACTTGCATGGCTACTATACCCACGGCTCCTATCCAGCACCAGTAAGACGTTACAGGTGTATAGCACTGTCTAAGAACCATTACAGTTCATTCTCTTCTTCTCCTGCTTATTAAATGTATGTACTATATAAAGAGAGGTGATAATGAAAAGAAACTCGTAAACCGAAAGAGAAAATACAAACTCCATGCAGCTGTTGTCCTTGCTCAGATTTGAGGACTGACCTCCTTCTCTACGTCTCCCCGTAGTGGCTTAGTGGTAGCATTGTTGCCTTGCACTGCTGGAATCCTAGATTTTAAATCTGACCATGTGCATCATTTGCATGGAGTTTGTATGTTCTTCCTGTGCTTTTGTGTTTCTTCTTCATAACAACAAATTACTTATATTTATATGGCACTTTTATTTACGAAGAAGAAAAAATAATTTTAGTGGGTTTGGTGGAAAAAAAAGAACTGTCCAAGGTTCGGGTTTGCACTGAAACAAAAATTTAACAAAGTTTGACCTGAAACAAGGTTTAAAGGGGTTGTCTCGCGGCAGCAAGTGGGGTTATACACTTCTGTATGGCCATATTAATGCACTTTGTAATGTACACCGTGCATTAAATATGAGCCATACAGAAGTTATTCACTTACCTGCTCCGTTGCTAGCGTCCCCGTCGCCATGGATGCATCTAATTCTGATGTCTTCTGGCGTTTTTAGACGCGCTTGTACAGTCCGTGCTTCTGGCTGGTGAATGGGGCCGCTCGTGCCGGAGAGCTGGTCACCGCGTCCTCATCGTAGCTCCTCCCCGTCACGTGTGCCGATTCCAGCCAATCAGGAGGCTGGAATCGGCAATGAAATGCACAGAGCCCATGGTGCACCATGAGAGAAGACCCGCGGTGCACCACGGGAGAAAACCGCAGTGCATCCCTGGAAAGGACCGGCGGCCATCTTAGGGAGAAGATTTTTATAACTCCATATTTCGTCGGACCAGTGAGTAGCAAGCGGTTTAAAAACCGCTTTAAATTGGTATTTTATGCCAGGGGGGTGACAGGGGGAATGGGGTAATGTAAAATTTTGATGTTTGCCACGAGACAACCCCTTTAACTGTTTCACTTTGGTCAACACTAGAAGGGAAGCGTTAAAGGAGGTTATATTAGAAGGTGGTCAGAACAATTAAGGGTAAAGCAGATCAGATTGCATGGGAAGACAGATGGGCCTGCTATGAGTACTGGAATGGCAGTAGTCCCAATCCCGCGAGATGAGCCATATAGAAACGCCTGAAATACAGTGAAGAAAGAAGTGAGGATATCTATCTGTTGTGAGAGAAGAGAGGAAGGACTCCTTTATTTTGCCAGCAGAGAGTAGGTATCCTCAGTTGCATGGGCATTGATCGGAATTGTAACTGCCCCATTGGGCTTTGTACCATTCTGTAGCTTGCAGTACAGCATTCATATAATGCGCATTTTTGGGGCATGTCGGGTAGTGGGCCATGTGAAAGGTAATGGTATAGTGGAAAAAGAAACCCCGGGAGGCAGAGTGGTTCCATTAAAACTGGCTGATACACCACTTATTTTGTCTACCTCCTCACCCTGACTTCGCCGCCCCTCATACCCTTATCACCCCGGTATACCGGTATACCCACGCCCGTCTTTTTTCGTGGGTTACATTATTTTTTTCATTTTTTTTTTACGTATATTTAAAAAAATTTTATAAAAAGGAGCGTAGGCGCTATACCGCAGAGCAAGCGTACGCGATGCTCTTTGCGTCAAGCTCCAGTAGCGAGGCTACCAGTGACTCGGAGGAGGAGTTTTGTTTAAGCGACGACTCAGCCTCTAGCACTATGGAGGCTGAGGTAGTTGTCGGGGCAGCAGGGCCAAGCATTGCGGCGCCTGCCACTGCGTGGTGTAACGCAGATTTATTTTTGCCCCGCATTTACAGCCCCACCTGGCATAAATGCGGAGGTCACTAATTTTACTCCATTTAATTTTTTAAATTTATTTATAAGTGATGCCGTCCTGGATCTTATTGTCTGGCAGACAAACACCTATGCCGGACAGTACATTACCGCGCACCCCGCGTCGGTATATTCCAGGACGTGGACCCCCATTGACATCCCAGGAGTAAAAAAATTCCTCGGAATTGTACTTCTTATGGGACTCGTAAAAAACCCATCTTTACGGTCCTACTGGTCTGCTAGCGCCGTTCACGCGACACCTGTGTTTGCGTCTGTAATGCCCCGCCAGCAGTTCAAAAACACCATGCGATTTTTCCACCTCGCCGATAATACGCAAATTCCCCCCAGAAATAACCCCGAATATGACCTCTTGTCCAAGTTGAGGCCCCTTATTATTTTATTAAATGATTATTTTAAAAACATTTATACCCTAGAGAAAAATTTGGCGGTAGACGAGTCGCTCATGAGCTTCAAGGGCCGTCTATCTTTTCGCCAGTTCATTCCATCAAAACGCGCTAGATATGGTGTTAAACTATATAAAATTTGTGAAAGCGCGAGCGGATATACATCCGATTTGTTATTTATGAGGGCAGAGACCGCCACCTAAATTCCCCCAACTGTCCTGAAAATATCGGCATGAGTGGGAAAATCGTGTGGGAGCTTGTGGGCCCTTTTTTAAATAAAGGGCACCACATTTACATGGACAACTACTACACCAGCATCCCCCTGTTCAAGGCATTACATGACGCAGACACAGGTGCCTGCGGAACGGTGTGCAGAAATAGAGTAGGGTTCCCATAACCCCTAATTTCTAGACACGTAGATAGAGGAGCGTCTTACGCGCTGGCAAAGGACCCCTTACTTGCGATAAAGTGGTGCGACAAAAAAAATGTTTATATGTTGTCCACCGTGCACACAGACGCCTGCGTTGCAGTAAGGGAGAGGGGGGCTGCAACGCAGAAAATAAAACCGGTCTGTGTCACGGACTATAACAAATTTATGGAGGGGGGTCGATTTATCCGACCAGGCTCTACAACCGTACTTGGTAAAAAGAAAGACGCGTGCGTGGCATAAGAAGGTAGCGATCTACCTAATACAGATCGCTACCTATAACGCGCACGTCGTCTATAAGTTATCTGGGGGCACGCTGAGCTTCCTCCAGTTCCAGGAGGAGCTCATCGAGCATCTTTTATTTGAGACCACCGCACCTCGAAATGCATTGGAATCCGAGGAGGTGCGAAGGCTCACAGAGCGCCACTTTATGCATCCCATCCCTGGAACTGTGGGCAAAAAATACACACAAAAAAGGTGTCGCGTCTGCTCAAAGCAAGGGAGGAGGAGGGATACGCGTTTTTATTGCCCCACGCGCCCATCCCACCCTGGCCTTTGTAATTACCCTTGTTTCGAAATTTATCTCACCGTTTTACATTATTAATTTTACTTTTTAAATTTCTTTATCACTTATGCCGTCCTATAATTTATTGTCCTGAAACGCCAAAAGGAGGGGGGTGGGGGGAGTGTTCTTTTTAGGGAGTCATTTTTATTTAGTTGCGCCCTGAAATCCAATAGGTGGTCCCTCCATTATAGGCCTAGCAATGTGAACACAAAACAACTAGCGCTATAAACTTTGGGGTACGTCTCCCCCAGTTTCCCCTGCTTAAGGGTTCGGGCAGACGAGCGTAGGCGTATTTACGTTCGCACGAGCGCAACGTATAATCGCCCGAGCGATCGTTTTTCACCGATCACGACCAGAGCTAGAAAGCGTATTTTCGTTTGTTCCTACTTTGCAAACGGTCTTTTCGGCGATCGAATATGCGTTGGCGCGTATTTCGGTCGCATATGTTCTGTTTTTTTTCGAATTGCCGTTTTTACGCGCCGTAAAATCGCCCATGTGAACGAATACATTCGAAACCATTGCCTCAGATGGTCACGTATATACGTTTGGTCGCAAAAACGCGCCATTTATGCGCTCGTCTGCCCGCACCCTAAAACAAAGAAAACTGTCATGAAAATGACAAATTTATGGGGAAAAATGAGACAATCAGCTAAATAATCAAAATTGGGATTTTGTTCCTTCTGCTTTACTCAAATTCATTCAAAAATTGTGAAGTCAAAATACACAGTACACCTCTAGATGAATTCGTTAAGGGGTCTAGTTTTTTAAAATGGGGTCATTTGTGGGGTCCCTCTATGATTTTGGTCGCTCCAGGACACTCCAGTGTGTTATCGGGCCTAAAAAGCCTTCAAGCAAAATTTCTGTTCTGAAAGTCACAGACTACTCCTTTTGTTTTGGGCCCCGTTGTGTATCCAGACATAAGACTAGGGCCACTAAGGCTATGTTTCTGATCACAGAACAAGCAGGGGTATCCATTTTGGGGTGCAAGTCTTCATTCATACGTCTGCTGCACAAAAACACTTTTTATTAAAATGACATGCTTGGCAAAAAAATGAAAATTGTGATTTGTTTCCTCCTCCATTACTCAAATTCATTCAAAAATTGTGGAGTCAAAATACACAGTACACCCCTAGATGAATTCGTTAAGGGGTCTAGTTTTCAAAATGGGGTCATTTGTGGGGGTCCTCTATGGTTTTGGTCGCTCAACAGCTCTATAAGTGTGATATGGGGCCTAAATCACCTTCAAGCTAAATTTCTGTTCTGAAAGCCACCGACTACTCCTTTCATTTAGGGCCCCGTTGTGCATCGAGACATAAAATTAGGGCCACAATGGGTATGTTTATGAACACGGGACAAACGGAGGTATCTATTTTGAGGTGCAAGTCTTCATTTATATGTGTGCTGAAGAAAAAAATCTGCTTTTAAAATGACAGAATTGCCAAAAAAGTGAAAATCCCAATTTTTTCTTTCTGCTTTGCTTGAATTCATTCAAAAACTGTGGGGTCACAATAGTCAGTACACCCCTAGATAAATCCGTTAAGGGGTCTAGTTTTCAAAATGGGGTCATTTGTGCGGGTCCTCAATGGTTTTGGTCGCTCAAGAGCTCTACAAGTGTGATATGGGGCCTAAATCACCTTTAAGCTAAATTTCTGTTCTGAAAGCCACCGACTACTCCTTCCATTTAGGGCCCCGTTGTGCATCGAGACATAAGATTAGGGCCACAATGGGTATGTTTCTGAACACGAAACAAACGGGGGTATCTATTTTGGGGTGCAAGTCTACATTTATATGTGTGCTGAAGAAAAAAATCTGCTTTTAAAATGATAGAATTGCCAAAAAAGTGAAAATCCCAATTTTTTCTTTCTGCTTTGCTTGAATTCATTCAAAAACTGTGGGGTCAAAATAGGCAGTACACCCATAGATAAATTCGTTAAGGGGTCTAGTTTTCAAAATGGGGTCATTTGTGGGGGTCCTCTATGGTTTTGGTTGCTCAAGAGCTCTACAAGTGTGCTATGGGGCCCGAAAAGCCTTCAAGGAAAATTTCTGCTCTGAAAGCCACCGACTACTCCTTTCATTTTGGGCCCCGTTGTGCATCGAGACATAAGATTAGGGCCACAATGGGTATGTTTCTGAAAACAGGACAAACATGGGTATCCATTTTGGGGTGTCACTCCTTATTCTCATGTGCAGTATAGAAAAAAATATGTCTTTAAAATGACATATTTGCAAAACTGTGAATTTTTATTTTTTCTCTTCTAAATTGCATTAACTCCTGAAACAAACTGGTGGGGTCAAAATACTCATGACACCCCTCAGTGAATACATTAAGGGGTGTAGTTTTTAAAATGGGGTCATTTGTGGGGGTAGCTATCATTCTGACACCTATGAGCCTTTGCAATCTTGCCTTGGTGCAGGAAAAAATGGATTATACCTACCTGATAATCAGGTTTCCAGGAGTCTCCACGACAGCACCAATTGAGATTGCCTCCTCCTGATAGGACAGGAACACACTGAGAGGTTAAAAGCTCCCCCCCTTCCCCACTTTCCTCAGTGGATTCTAACGAATTGCCGGGGTAGGAGCTCAACTTAAATTTTTTCCCTTAACCGGGGTTTTTTTTAAAATAAAATTATATTATACTAGCTTACCCGTCGCGCGTTGCTGCGAAGACAGACAGACATACATCCATTCGTTTTTATATATCTAGATAACAACCAATCACAGCACAGCTTTCATGCTCGCACGCGCGCCACCTATCGTAGGGTAGTTGTACTATGCCTATAATCTTCCCAGGAGTGTACTCAGCAACTTCCCAAAGTCTCATGGCAATTGGATGAATGGTGTAGTAATTAAAGATGAGCGAACGTGTTCGGCTCCGCCCCTTTTCGCCCGAACACCGAACTTTGCGAGCAATTCCGTGCTCGGGCGAAAAAAGTTCGGGGGTCGCCGTGGCAGCGTGGGGGGGTGCGGCGGGGAGTGGGGGGGAGAGGGAGAGAGAGAGGGCTCCCCCCTGTTCCCCGCTGCTGCCGCCCGCGCCGCCGCGCCTCTCCCCGCCCCCCGGCGCCCCCCGAATCTTTACGCGCGGACACTGAAGTCCTCGGTAAAGCCGGTGTCCGGGTGCGTAAGTGTTCGTTAAGAACACGTTCGCTCATCTCTAGTAGTAATGCATAAAGGACAGGCAGACAGACATACATTCATTTATATATATCAGGAAGTGAGAGAATTAGATTACGTACGTAAAATTTGGACGCTAATTCTTTTGCGCATAGAATTGAATAATCGAGTTGGGACCCATTAGCTTTTCCTATTTATGACATAATCAATGCCCGTGCCAAATTTCATGTTTCTATGTGAGAAAATTACATTCCGTACGTAAAATTTGGACGCTAATTCTTTGGCGCATAGAATTGAATAATCGAGTTGGGACCCATTAGCGTTTCCTATTTATGACATATTCAATGCCCGTGCCAAATTTCACGTTTCTATGTGAGAAAATTAGATTCCGTACGTAAAATTTGGACGCTAATTCTTTGGCGCTTACAATTAAATAATCGAGGTGGGACCCATTAACTTTTCCTATTTGTGACATAATCAATGCTCGTGCCAAATTTCAAGTTTCTATGACATTGGGAAGCGAGAAAATTAGATTCCGTGCGTAAAATTTGGACGCTAATTCTTTGGCGCTTAGAATTGAATAATCGAGTTGGGACCCATTAACTTTTCCTATTTATGACATAATCAATGCTTGTGCCAAATTTCATGTTTCTACAAAATCGGGAAGTGAGAGAATTAGTGGCAATGATGGAAATCGAACGACCTACGTGGGGGGCATAACTGTCGGCGACGCTTGCACGCGCGACATTTATCGTAGGATAGTTGTACTATGCCTATAATCTTCCCAGGAGTGTACTCAACAACTTCCCAAAGTTTCAAGGCGATCGGATGAATGGTGTAGTAGCACATAAAGGACAAACAGACAGACACGCAGACACACAGACAGACACGCATACATTCAATTTTATATATATAGATATATATTTTTTATATTATATTATATAGTTTCTTTTCTATCAATTTAGGGGGGGAAGGTACGGGTGCTGTCATGGAGACTCCTGGAAACCTGATTATCAGGTAGGTATAATCCATTTTTTCCCCAGTCGTCTCCACGACAGCACCAATTGAGACGTACCAACTAAAGTTTATTAGGGTGGGATTGCTGCCGAGAGGACTTTGCGGCCGAAGGCCATGTCCTCGTCCTGCTGCACTTTTACCCTATGATGTTTAATGAACGTGTGGGGTTTCTTCCAGACTGCGGCTTTGCATATCTGCTCGACCGAAGCTGAGCTATGTTCGGCCCATGAGGATGCTACTGCCCTTGTAGAATGGGCTTTAAGAGCTAAAGGGATTTCCTTCCCGAGGGCCTTATAGGACTCTATGATGGCTAGGCGGATCCACCTGGCTATGGAGCTTTTCGCTGCTTTGTTCCCTTTATTTGGGCCACTGAACTGGACGAACAAGTTGTCGTCCCGCTTCCAGTGGCTTGTCGCCTCTATGTAGCCTAGGACTGCTCTCCTAACTTCCAGGCAGCTTAGGGTTTTTTCTTCCTCATTTTTAGGTTTACTAAAAAATGAGGGGATTATTATGTCTTGGGACCTATGAAAATGTGATACTACTTTTGGCATAAACGCTGGGTCCGTTTTAAATACTAATTTGGTGTCCGAGATTTTCAGGAACGGGTGGCGAATGGACAAGGCCTGCAGCTCGCTAACCCGTCTTGCGGAGGTGATGGCTACTAAGAAAATGGTCTTGATAGTAAGCATTTTTATGGGTAGTGCTTCGATCGGCTCGAATGGTACCGTTGTCATGGCCCTTAGGGCCCAATTAAGGTTCCAGTCTGGAAAAAGATTTATGGGACTAGGCCGTAATCTAGTTGTTGCTGCTAGGAACCTGTTGACCCCTCTGTTGTCTGCGAACTTTGTGTCACATATGGCGCTAAGGGCTGCGACCTGGACCTTCAGGGTGCTTGGAGAGAGGCCCATCTCTAGGCCCTCCTGCAAGAACTCTAAGATTAGAGGGATGTCCGGGATAGAATCCCCGCAATCCCTTCCTTGTCTCCATGAGGAAAACCTTCTCCAAACTTTCTGGTAGATAAGGTGGGTAGTCTTTTTTCTGCTGGACATTAACATTTCTACTACTCTCTCTGAGAATCCCTTCTCTTTTAGTGAGGATTCCTCAAGAGCCATGCTGTTAAAGGGGTTGTCTCGCGGCAGCAAGTGGGGTTATACACTTCTGTATGGCCATATTAATGCACTTTGTAATGTACATCGTGCATTAAATATTGGCCATACAGAAGTTATTCACTTACCTGCTCCGTTGCTAGCATCCCCGTCGCCATAGATCCGTCTAATTCAGATGTCTTCTTGCTTTTTTAGACGCGCTTGCTCTGTGCGGTCTTCTCCCCTTCTGCTCGGTCCAGGCACGAGCGGCGTTCTGGCCCCGCCCCCTTCTACGCATCATCGCGTAGCCCCGCCCCATCACGTGTGGTGATTCCAGCCAATCAGGAGGCTGGAATAGGCAATGGAATGCACAGAGCCCATGGTGCACCATGGGAGAAGACCTGCAGTGCACCATGGGAGAAAACCGCAGTGCATCCCTGGGAAAGGACCGGCGGACATCTTGGGAGAAGATTTTTTAAAGTCCTTATTTCGTCGGATCGGTAAGTAGCAAGCGGCTTAAAAACCGCTTTACTTTGCTATTTTATGCCAGGGGGGTGACAGGGGGAATGGGGTAAGGTAAAATTTTGAGGTTTGCCGTGAGACAACCCCTTTAAGTGGAGCTTGTCTAGGCTTGGATGGTTCAGTGGCCCCTGCGATAGAAGATCTGTCCAGGTAGGGAAGGTGATTGGGTCCTGGACGCTCAATGTTGCTAGAAGACCGAACCAGCTTCTTTTGGGCCAGAAGGGGGTCACCAGGATTAGTGTGCATACCTGGGTTCTGAAATGTTGTAAGACTCTGGGGATCAACGGTATAGGAGGAAAGGCGTACACCAGCCCCTCTCCCCAGTCACTTGATAAAGTCCCATATGTAGGGATGAAACGCGTTGTGTATATGTGAATAAAATAGTTGCAAAGTGCTTATTCTCGGAGCGCGGATCTGCACATTTTTTAAACATACGGATTCCCTAGAATCTTGTCAAGGTCTGGTCCGAACAAAAACTGGCCATAGAACGGGAGGGCGCATAGCTTATTTTTTGAGGCTAGGTCGCCTGACCACGATTTCAGCCATAACACTCTTCTGGCTGAGTTAGACCGGGCTGTAGCTGTCGCCGAGAGTTTGACAGTTTCGGCCGCGGCGTCCGCTAGGAAATTTGTTGCCATACGCAGGATCAGAAGGGAATTTAGGATCTGTTCCCTCGGCGTCTTATTGGTTAGGTGTAGCTGTTCTAGCCATACCCCCAGAGTTCGCGCCACACAAGTGGCTGCGATCCCTGGCCTAAGTATGTTTGCCACTGCCTCCCATGATTTCTTTAGAAGGCCCTCAGCTTTGCGATCCATGGGATCTTTTAACTGTGCGGTGTCCTCAAAGGGCAGGGTCGTTTTCCTGGCTACTTTGGCCACTGGGACGTCTACCTTAGGTACCTCCTCCCAGCTTGCGCAAACTTCCTCCTCGAATGGCTACCTTCTTTTTACCCCTTCTTTTTACTCATCTTGTAGGGTACGTGGTTCTCTGGGCTCTTCCATTTTTAGTGTAGCCCTGACTGACTTAATCAATTCCATTAAGGCGTCCTGATGGAATAAGTATTTTTTGTAGTCCTCCTAATCTGAGGACTCCTCGGCCGCCTGTTCCTCTTGCTCCGACCCGATAGAACTCTCGGAGTCGGAAGGCTCATCAGGAACATATGCCCTTTTCTGGCGTTTCGCTGGCGGCGCCAGCTGTGACGTTAGGGCTGATCTAACCTCTTCTTTCATCAGCTTCCTAACGTCCTCCCGATTCCTCTTTAACTAGCCTAGCTACGCATGCCTTGCATAGAGGCCTCTGGTACGTAGCTGGCAGTTTTATCCCGCATTCCACGCATTTTCTGAGTTTTGTTCTGTGGGGATGTCTTTTTTATCCCCCTGACAAATAAAGCATTTTTGCGGGTAAATATGCAATTTTCCATACACAATACACTGGATATTTGCATTGTATTTTTTGCCGCACTGGCTACTTACGGCCGCTGAGGCTGAGGTTTCAGCTGTCTCTGGGGCTGGAGCACTCATTACTATACCGGTGCTGCAGACACCCTGCGACCTGTAGTGGTTTGTTCTGGCTTCTCTCAGGTTCCTATTTTTTTTTAAATTTTCGCGCTCCTGCGCTAAGCCCCGCCCCCTCCGCTCCTGATGCAGACGCGATGACGTCATCGCGCTGGACACGTGACGCGGCGCTCCGCCCCCCGCCGTCGAAGGCTTCTCCACCAGCTCCTCTCAGAGATCCTGCCTCCTGGCAGGACAGGAAGACACTGAGGAAAGTGGGGAAGGGGGGGAGCTTTTAACCTCTCAGTGTGTTCCTGTCGTATCAGAAGGAGGCAATCTCAATTGGTGCTGTCGTGGAGACGACTGGGGAAAAAAAAGTGTTTCTCAAAATGCTGAAAAGTAATGTTAAATTTGTATGTCTCCTAAATGGTGAAAAAAAACACGAAAGTTTTTCAAATGTGCATTCAGAATAAAGTAAACAGATGGGAATATATACCTTAGCAAAAATTTGTACAGTATGTTTGCACATATTTGCATAATTACAGTTGAAAATGTGAAAAAATGACAATTGTTTCAAAATTTTCCCAATATTGGCACTTTTAATAAATATTCATAAATACTATCAGTCTATTTTTCCATCTATATGAAGTACATGTGGCGAAAAAACAATGTCAGAATCACTTGGATATGTAAAGCCTTTACATTACAAAGCCTTACTTTGTCTTTCAGTTCTTCATGATCTTCAATTTTTCAGAATCTCTGATTCCTTCAGTAAATCCAAAACACATGTAGAGGACGCATTTAGTGCAGATTTCCCTGTGGTGGATTCTTTCGTCACATGTGAGAGCATCCTAAGTGCATGTTGCCCCCATATACATTTAGCACTTATCCATGGGACCTCTGTGGGCCTCACAGTTCAGTAGAATGGGGGTCCCGACTACCAGTGCATTCACACACCTTTCCCCCCCTGAAAGTATGTCGGCTGTACTGCACTAAAGGACATTGCTTCACAGTAAGGGATGCTGTGCAGACAGCGCCCCTGCAAGTCTCCTACATAGTGGCATAGCAATAGTGGTTGCAGGGGCTATAATTGCACCTGGGCACATAAGTTAGGGTAGCCCACGGGCCCCTCTAACCACTAACATTGCTGGGCTTCGGTCCAGACGTATTGCAGGTTTTTCTTATCCTCTATTACATCTTATGACTTGCAGTGAATGTAATAAACAATGACATACAAGCTGTCCATGGACTGCAGGTCCCTGTGTGGAAGACTCACATGAACTTGCAAATGCAGACAACCTTCTTCCTGTCACTGCAGATCCCTAAGGTGTTGTCTGTCAGAAATCCCTCAGTGTGTAATGTGCCCCCCTCACAGCCCTGCTATATGTACTACTAGCTGATATACGGGCTTCGCCCGAGTTAATTTGGTACTGGTGTTTATCTGGTGTTCACACGGAAAATCTTCTGAAGTTGTGGTTACTTTAGAGATACCAGAAAAACATATGTTCACCATTTTGCATAGTTCTCTGCGTTACCCAGGAAACACCACGTGGAGGTAACCATGCGACGTTTCCTTTATATAAAATGACATCAGGAAGTGAGAGAATTAGATTCCATACGTAAAATTTGGACACTAATTCTTTTGCACTTAGAATTGAATAATCGAGTTGGGACCCATTAACTTTTCCTATTTATGACATAATCAATGCCCGTGCCAAATTTCAAGTTTCTATGACATCGGGAAGTGAGAAAAATACATTCCGTACGTAAAATGTGGACGCTACTTCTTTTGCGCTTAGAATTGAACAATCGAGGTGGGGCCCATTAACTTTTCCTATTTATGAAATAATCAATGACCGTTCCAAATTTCATGTTTCTATGATACCAAGAAGTGAGAGAATTAGATTCCGTACGTAAAATTTGGACGCTAGTTCTTTTGCGCTAGAATTGAAAAATCGAGTTGGGACCCATTAGCTTTTCCTATTTATGACATATTCAATGCTTATGGCAAATTTCATGTTTCTACGACATTGGGAAGCGAGAGATTTAGATTATGTACGTAAAATTTCGATGCTAATTCTTTTGCGCATAGAATCGAATAATCAATTTGGGACCCATTAGCTTTTCCTATTTATGACATAATCAATGCTCGTGCCAAATTTCACGTTACTATGACACCGGAAAGTGGGAAAATTACATTCGGTACGTAAAATTTGGACGCTAATTCTTTTGTGCATAGAATTGAATAATCGAGTTGGGACCCATTAGCTTTTCCTATTTATGACATATTCAATGCCTGTGCCAAATTTTAAGTTTCTATGTGAGAAAATTACATTCCGTACGTAAAATTTGGACGCTAAATCTTTTGCGCATAGAATTGAATAATCGAGTTGGGACCCATTAGCTTTTCCTATTTATGACATAATCAATGCTCGTGCCAAATTTTACGTTTCTATGACATTGGGAAGTGAGAGATTTAGATTATGTACATAAAATTTCGACGCTAATTCTTTTGCGCATAGAATTGAATAATGGATTTGGGACCCATTAGCTTTTCCTATTTATGACATAATCAATGCTCGTGCCAAATTTCACGTTTCTATGACACTGGAAAGTGAGAAAAATACATTCCGTACATAAAATTTGGACGCTAATTCTTTTGCGCATAGAATTGAATAATCGAGTTGGGACCCATTAGCTTTTCCTATTTATGACATAATCAATGCTCGTGCCAATTTTCAAGTTTCTATGACATCGGGAAGTGAGAGAATTAGATTCCGTCCGTAAAATTTGGACGCTAATTCTTTTGCGCTTAGAATTGAATAATCGAGTTGGGACCCATTAGCTTTTCCTATTTATGACAATCAATGCCCGTGCCAAATTTTAAGTTTCTATGACATTGGGAAGTGAGAGATTTAGATTATGTATGTTAAATTTCAGCGTCAATTCTTTTGCGCTAGAATTGAATAATCGAGTTGGGACCCAATTACTTTTCCTATTTTGGAGATAATCTATGCTTGCGCCAAAATTCATGTTTCTACGACATCGGGAAGTTGGAGAACTTTTGGCGAGTCGGTCAGTGAGTCAGTCAGTGAGTCAGTCAGTGAGTCAGTCAGTGAGTCAGTCAGGGCTTTCGTCTTTATATATATATATATATATATATATATATAGATACCTTCTACAGGGCTTAGTGGATTGGTTACATTTAATAACCCCAAGGCCTCCCTCACACAGGAGCATTTTACCACGATGTTTCACTCATGCAATGTCGAGTGAAAAAAAAATTGCAGCTTGTCCTATCTTTCTGTGTTTTGCTTTTTTTTAAATCTCCCATGTTTCCTTATGGAGCCTCCTTTTTATCGCATTGCAAAGCACAAATTTGCGATTTTCATGCAATGCGTTTTTAACATTAGAAACTCTGTCTATCATGATAAAAATGCAAAGCGGTAGAGATGTTTTTGCAAGAAAAAGCATAGCGGAATCTTATGAGCAAAATTACAATTTTGCTACGGCTTTCTTGTGGCAATATCACAATCACCAGTGTGAAGGAGCCCTTAGGTCGACGGCACACAAACTGGTTATGCGAGAATCGGCAGCGGAATCCGGCTACATCCGGCGACCCTACGTTTAGCATTCTGTATTGGGGTTGAACCCCAGACATTCGCCGTCAGTCAAGCGCAGTACAGATTTTTTATCTAAATTTTTGTATGTCCCACAACAGAGATGACACGGGTACCAGTGACCTATTCGCAATGTCAATTGCAGATGGGCCACGGGTTGGACAGCTTCCATTGACTTTAATCCGGCTCTGACCGCGGCTAGCGACTCTGCATACCTGTTGAATTCTGTATTGTGGATGACCGCGGACACTCACCGTCGGTCATGCGCAGTACAGATTTTTCTTCAATTTTTGTTTTCCCCGTGCCGTCGCTAGGTGATGACGTGGGTACCCAAGACCTATCCGCAGTGTCAAATGCAGATGGGGCGTGGGTCGAACGGCATCCATCGACTTCAATGGAAGCAGTCCATGCAGAGCCCGCACGAATATAGAATGTACTGCGATTTTTCCTCCACTCGTGAAAATAGCAATTTGTTCCCGTGAGTGTGTAGGAAAAGGCGATTCTGCATAGCATGTTCTGAACGGTATTTGCTGCGGACGCCGACTGCGGATTCCGCAATGTAAATCCGTTTAAGTCCCACCAGCCTTAGACTCCTAGCTAAAGGTCCCTTTACACAGTGCGACTGTCAGGCCTGTAAGCGCCCGGCAGCGGTCCCAGCGACTGTTGCTCTGCTTTTCCCCAGGAGTGATAGTGTGTCAGATAATGGAGGCGGAGTGGCTGGAGATCTCTTCTCTCCACTCACTGTCAGATATATTTCATGTGTATTTTTTGGGGCGGACCACGGCAGATAGCCACGCAGAGTAGCTGTGCAAGGGGGGCCAGGCCCATGGGCCTTTAGCTACGCCCCTGCTCCTACATAACAAAGTGCCCTATGGGTGAGTCCTATAGAAAATTGTGCCCCAATATATACTGACCAGTTTACTATTTTTACCTATTCTTGCTCCTATTCGGCGTTCAACGCTGCTTATAGACCACCCCCCCGCCCGACAGTCATCAGAAGCATACTGACTGGCATGATTACATCATTACATCAACCAGCATGCGGCAATGCAGGGTGCCGAATAGGTGTCCTCTAGAGATGAGCGAACGTACTCGGTTCGGGTGTTTTTGGACCCGAGCACCGCTTTTTCCGAGTAACTGACTACTCGGACGAAAAGATTCGGGGGCGCCGGGGGTGCGTGGGGGGTTGCAGAGGGGAGTGGGGGGGGGGGGGGGAGAGAGCTCCCCGCTGTTCCCCACTGCTACCCCCCGCTGCACCACGCCGCCCCCTGCCCCCCCGAATCTTTTCGTCCGAGTAGTCAGTTACTCGGAAAAAGCGGTGCTCGGGTTCAAAAACACCCGAACTGAGTACGTTCGCTCATCTCTCCTCCCCAGACCAGAATACTAAGTTAAAGGGGTTTTCCGATCAAAAATACTATTGATGACCTATCATCAGAATAGGTCATGAATAGCTCATTGGCCGGGGTCCGCCGCTCGGGTGCATGTTTTCAGCGCCGCACATACACAGAGGTCGGAGCAGAAATCAATGGGAGCCATGCCTGCAGTTACAACCACCAGCCACAACATAGGAGGTCAGCACGGGGGCTCCCGCTCCGACCTATGTGTATTTGGAGCGGAAGTCTCCACGCCAACCTTCCATGTAGTGGTCGGTGCTGGTAACTGCAGTCACGGCTCCCATTGATTTCAATGAGAGCTATGCCTGCAGTTACCAGTGCCAGCCACTACATGGGAAGTTGGCGCGGAGGGTTCTGCTCCAACCTCTTTATGCGGCGCTGACAGCTTGTGCCTACACAGCTGATCGGTCGGGGTCCCGAGTGGCAGATTAACTATTGATGACCTATTCTGATAATACGGAGCTTGACAAAGACTACAGACGGTAGTCGAAACGTCGCTATACCATACGATGAGTGAGTGAACAAAAATACATCTTTTTGATGTCTTAAAACCTTTTGGCACCATAATCTGCTGTCCTGCGTTACTACTTTATCCCGATGATAGGTCATCAATAGTATTTTTGACCAGAAAACCCTTTTAATTCAGACCCCAGACCAGAGCCCTAAATAAAATCAGAGTATAATTTATCGGTTGTTTCTCTGCAAAGTCTGTCCCGCTGCTATTACATATCCGCCAGCGGCCAGCACTGCTGCTTGCATTTAACACACAATTGCCAGGTTGAATTTGCAAGTGCAGTTGCAGCCCAGCAATTAGCTCTAAGGCCTTATGCCCACAGCCGTGACGGGCTCCACAAGTGGAATACCGCAGCGGAGCCCGTCACGGCGCTCCCCAGAGACTCCATACTTACCTCTGGATCTGCTGCCCGACGTTCCGCATGATGCTCCGGCGCGCATGCACAGTAGAGTGCATGACGCGCCGGCAGTGTCATGTGACACGCTGGCAGTGTCATGTGTCGCGCCGGCAGCAACATGTGTTGCGCCAGCAGCGTCATATGACACGCCTACAGTCTCACATGACGTGACCGGCAGGGAAGCGTTTTCATGCTATCTTCCGTGACAGACGGCTTCCCTTGACTGCAATGGAAGACGTCCGCGCGTACGCCCGCGACAAATAGAACATGCCGCGGGTGAGTACGGGAGGATTCACGGGGCGGAATTCCACGGTGGAATTCCGCACCGTGAGCATTGCATATAGAACATAATTCAATAGAACCTAATAGCTGTGGGGCAACACTGCAGATTTCCGCCGCATGATACGCGGCGGGAATCCGCCCGTGGGAATTAGCCCTAAATCGTGAGCATCAGTGGTGCGAAGAAATATTTCTGACCATAGAGTTCTTTATAATAGCTGTACACGACTATGGGTGCCATCTTACTGGAACTGCGGGTAATAGAATTTAACAATGTCCTTTATGGCAGTCACATGACCACAGGAACCTGCAATCTGGGGAGGACTCTGACTTCTGTGGGAGAATGACCTAGACATGTTCTGTGATCTGTGCAAAGGTCACTGTGCAGGGAGGGGAGGAGGGGAGCTGTGATCAACATCAATTGTAAATGGTGGATCCTGTATTATCTATATAGTTATTATCTTTCATTGTAATCCTGCTTGTGATGGTAATGAGATGCCTACAGAAAAGTGATCTCTACAGAATAGAAAGTGTCAGCCTATTATGAAGTTCAATGACCAGAGCAAAAATTGCAAAATATTAGGACCTTTTTTTTATGTAGATCATGACATCAAAATAAAATAAATTTAAAAAAAATCACCAAAAATCCTTGAATTTAAACAATAGACCATTTTCTACGGCTACATTGCCTTTAAGTGTTGACCTCCAATCTTGTCCCATCAGACCGGACTGTCTAGAGGAGAGAGGAAAAGTCACAATTAAAAAAAACAAAACACAAAACAAACGCCCATAACAGAAGCGGGTGTGCGATCCCTGAAGGTGCGGGATGTTAGTTACCCAGGACTACTCAGTGAATGAGTTACGTGGATTGCCAGTAGTTCTGTAGTCCTGGAAAGGGATTTTTTAAATTACACTTTATGTAAGGATTAACATTGTCCCGGAAATTTCAGGTAAATAATAATTCTTTACAACCCTTCCACTGTATAAGCCTATACAATACAGCCATACAGCGGCATATAGTTCTGTACACCATACTACCTTCATACAACACCCTGAGAACAGCGCTGTACAATGCACCCATTATTACACTCGCCATCTTTCACACAAAGGCTTTTCCTCCTTCCCGATGTAACACATATACTGGGATTGCTGTCACACAGCCAAGCCAGACTTCATAGACACTTGTTGTTATATACGGAGGCTGGTGAATTCTAGACATATATTTCTTCCTTCCTGTACATATTGCACTGCAGTACTTGTTACTGCGTAATCTGGATTATAGGAACAGCTGACGGCAACCATTCAGTAATTTTAACGGTTTTCTTGCCAGAACCGCGCAAACAGAGATTTCTACCTGAGTGCTGCTTATTTGTGGAGCCCGGTGATGGTATGATGCATATATACACTAAACAGTTGCCCACCTCCAATCCCCACACCACAGTTTATGGAGGAGACCGTAGCCTCCTTAAATTTTACCTCAGCACTGTAAGACATAAAAGCTGCGCTGTGATTGGTTGCTATGCGTAACAAAGACAGATTTTCTTTTAGACCGCCTTCACAAATCTGCCCCATGGTGCTGAAGGGTCGGGCTGGAGTGGGAGTTGGGATGACTCCCTCCCCTTCCATAGGACTCTAAGAATTCTCCGGCGTTTTGCTGCCAAAAGATTGGATAAGACTAGAGATGAGCGAACGTGCTCGGCCACGCCCCTTTTTCGCCCGAATACCGCGAATTCCGAGTACTTCCGTATTCAGGCGAAAAAATTTGGAGGGCGCCGTGGCGGCACGGGGGGTAGCAGTGGGGAGTGGGGGGGAGAGGGAGAGAGGGCTCCCCCCTGTTCCCCGCTGCTCCCCCCCCGCACCACCACGCCTCTCCCCGCCCCCCGAATCTTTTCACCCGAGTACTGAAGTACTCGAAAATGGCGGTACTCGGGCGCGTAAGTACTCGAAACGAGTACGTTCGCTCATCTCTAGATAAGACCTATGTTTTGACGCGAGTTAAAAAAAACGCACAACTTTTTAGGTGCGTCAAACAATTGTACGTCTAAAATAACCCACAGGAAACCATAGGTCCTTTTAGACGTGATTTTTTGATGCACCGATTTTGTGTTAAAATGACGTACGTGTGAAAGAGGCCTTACTGTGTTCTTCATACAACTGCAAATAGTTACTGAGGAAGGCTATGTCCAAAGCGGTTCAATTAAGGAAATACAAGAGGCCTTCACCGCCAAGTACCCTGGTCCAAAAACACCTGCTAAATATTGTATATAAAGCCTGGTTCATGAAATGGCGCCAAACTGGGTCAGTTGCAAACATGAAGGAACCGAGAACTGTTGGTTCAGACGTCCGAAGTCATCCATGATATTTAGCAGCAGATTGTAAATAGCCCTCCACAATCAACTTGGAGACTGCCCCAGCAAGCTGGTGTATCAAGGACGACGTGTCGGTGAGTGCGGCATTTTCTGAACATGAAACCATAGTGAATAACGTGTGCAAAAACTGAGTCAAATGGGGTAAACGGGTAAATTACTGCACGTGGCTGCGGACGATGAGTGCTGGAGGACTTTGGGAGGCATTGCTGTACTTTATGTCAAAGCGTGGCTTCCTTTATCAGGTCATGTGACCTCACAGAATACAAGGTACTGATCTACTGACAATCCCCACCTGACTCAGGAAACCCCATCCCACGACCAGAAGATTGGCCAACATGTTGTGACGCACCCATAGGTGCATAGCAGTGAATGGGGATTACACGTCTTCTAGCATCTGTTGTAACATGTGGGTAAATTAATAAAGCTTTGGGAAAAACAATCCCCTTGCTCGTTCTCCCTGTGACAGTATGGTCGGAGGCAGGCTACTTTTCTGTGAACCACCGCAAATTTGTTTTTTCACTTTGGCAGAAAACATCATGTACCTCCTTCTTTCTAGAGGTTATTGAATATACCAGAGGCTTGACCCGATTGCCAATAATCACTACTTAATATGACGTAGCCCCAAATGTTTCATCTGATTGGCAGTTATGACGTAGTAGTTGTTGATTGGCTGATTCTGGAGGCGTGTCATCATTCCTGGAAGGTTTATAAAGACCTCCCTAGCGCCCCCACCTACATTTAGCTCCAATCCCCCTGATGATGCTGTCTGTCCAGCAAAATATGTCTGTATAGGGGAGCTTTATGCTCAATCTGCTGGTAGGCAGTGTAGCAATAACCTAGAGATCTAACTGCTGTTAGCAATGCCCACGCTCTGCAGTGTTTAGTAATACCTTAGTAGTTGTGCTTGAGAAAAGGTTTCACTCCATGCCAGTTCCTCTCGCTCTGCTGCCACCTAGTGTACTAATCACTAACTGTTAGTAATTCGGATTTTTTTCTTTAGATATTTAAATATAATAAAGGTTACGTTTTACTAGTGAATGGAGCTTTACGGATCTGAGTAGTGCTGTTGGCACTTTCATAGGTAGATCATACATCCAGCACATTATCTCTGCTATGACATACATGTCTATACACACTGGGGCAGATTATTACAAGTGTGCCAGAATTTCAGTGCAAACACGTGTGTAAACTAATTCAAATAATAGGTGGATTAGACAGCGGTGTCTAAAGATGCGCCATATTTATCATCCATGATGAGACAGTGTGATAAGTTTGGTGTATTTTGAGATTGTCAGTCTAAGGCCCCTTCACACAAGCATATGCGTATTTGCGCATGCCTGAGTGCAGGGTATTTGTAGAATGAGTGATGCTTTTTTGCATACGCACATAGGAGTATTTTACTATACATGTACGGCGTGCTCATTTACACGCTGCAAAAAAACAAACGTGCTCCTATTGAAATGGCTAATGAGTTCCAGATGTGTTTTTTTTCCAGAGGAATTACACAGCATATCACGCATCTTCTTGGAATTGCACACATTTGTGCACCCGCATTGAATTTCATGGGGACTATTAGTGCCCAAATCCGCAGGAAAATAGAGCATGTGAACAAACGCATTGAAATCAATGGGTTCCATTCTCTGTGCATTAAGTGCATTAATTCTGAAAATGCACTTGCAAATATGTCGGTGTGAATGTAGCCTACGCTGGCATTAGCCATTGGACAGGTTGAGTAGATCAGCTTCACTGCTCCCAGGTTTTTGAAATATTACCATGGTCCAACCCACATAATGAAGACCGCACTTATTTTCCAGCATATAAATAACAAGCTTGTAAGAGCAATGGAGCAATTACTGGTGAAGGATGGGACGCGGGTCTTTATACCACTGCTGCATTTACAGGTTGTGTGGTTACATCTGAATCCTGCTGTTACATTTGGGGAAAAGAAAATGTTTTGATGCCTGAATTCAGTTTTTTTAATTTTTGACAGGCCAAGACAACCCCGATACCGATTATATTTCCCTTCATTTATATTTGCATATAGTTATGAGTGGAGTTAATAAGTCTCTGGGTTACACGCTCCTGTGAAGGGGGCCTTACACTAAGGGCTTATTCACAGGAGCATATATCGGCCGCCGTTTTCACGTCCGGCCGATATACGCTACCATCTAAGCAGTATTCCCCCTTCCCGGCTCTCTACCGCTCTCCTCCAGCTGTTTGCAATGAGGGGAGGGGGGGGGGGAGGTAAGCTCTGCCCCTTCCATTGCTGGCTGCGGGCAATGGACAAGGAGGGGCCCCACCCCCTACCATTACAAACAGCCGGAGGAGAGTAGAGGGCCAGTGAGGGGGAGGGAAGCGGGAAGACAGCTCAGACAGCAGCGTATATTGGCCGGCCGTGAAAACCGCGGCCGATATACGCTCCTGTGAATAAGCCCTTAGGCTGGATTCACACGGGCATCAACATTTTTACATTCTCCCGCTGTTGACGTAAAAAAAATGAGTTAACAGGCACACAAATCTAACGACCCGGCGAATGTATGCTTAGTCCACAATACCATTGGGCGGGGGGAGACAGTTTCGCTCTGCTTATGTGTCTGCCACTTCCCTCCCCCTCTCTTTGCGCAGAAGGAGGGGCAGGAGCTAGTGTGCTAAGCTCCCGCCCCCTCCCATTGCAAACAGCTGGCAAGGGGCAGAGAGGAGCAGGGAAGGGGGTGGGAGCTTAGCAGAGAAGCTGCTAAACTCCCTCCCACTTCCCCTCTCTGGCAGCGGTCATAGGCTTCCATAGGAGTCTATAGAGCCACGGGCGGAAAAGCGGTAGTGTATATCGGCAGGGTGTGAAAACCCAACCGATATACGCCTCCTCAGTTCCGGAGTTGTATTCTGTCTGGTGTATTGATCTACAATGCTGCATGTGGGACCCACTGTGTTGTCGGGGGCTACCCTAAGGGGTTAAATTGTTGCCACAACAATGGTCTGTGAGTTGTGCCAAATTATGGCGTGCGCAATAAGTCTGAAGGTCCTGTGAGGGTGGAGATTGGGTAAGATGTTATTGCCAGGTACAAGCTGAGACTTGTAGTTCACTCCTCTTATACCGTCTCACATCCCATAATAACAGCCTAGATGTGCTGGGAGCTGTAGTTCTGTTCTCTCCCCTCCCTCTTCTAACATCACACAGTGACAATATGGGGATGCTGGGAGCTGTAGTTCTCCGCTCTTATATTCTCTGGTAAGTTCCTCTGATATCCATAATTCTGGACCTACTTGAATGTCTCCCAGTGGATCTTCAGCAGCGGCAAACTGCATGGAATTTAGGAAATTCCGGTTTTGCAAAAACCCTCTGCAGTGTAAATTGCGCTGCGGTGTCTGCGGGCGGCTGCACAGCCCATTGTTTTCAATTGGTGCATTCCCATTTTCACTTTTGGGCATGAAAAAACGCAGCCTGCTCTATTTTGGTCCCATATGGGGCGAAGCAAATGCGTAACCAAGACCGTCACGAGCGCGCAATACGCCGCAAAATTGTGAACACACCAGGAACTAAATTAGTTTTAATAGCCTTTTAACGAGGCGCAGCAGTATCCTGCACCCACGAGAATGGTCCCGGTCAATGCTAAAATACAGTAAGATGCGCAGCGTGACATTCACGGCACAGAAAAGTCATGCTGCGGTATTGCGTGCGGTCTGCGCACACGCTCGTGGGACGCCGTCCTGAATCCTTAGGATGTGAATATTGGCTGTGGATTCTCAGTGCAGATATCAGCTTAAGGCCATATCCACACAAAAGGCGGTTGTGCAGCGTATTGCGCATGCAGAATGTGCCCAGACGGTCGCATTCACATCCATTTCGTTTGTGGAGAAAAAAAAACATATGCAGCATGGGAGGGGAGGAGCACACCGAGAACATGGCAGCCGCGGCTCCTTGCTTCTCTCCCAGCCGCCAGTAAGACGTCCCGCAAACCAACAAGCTCTCTAGGAAGTTTCCTAAAACTTCTCTTCTGTAGCAAACTCCAGAGTGGCTCCTCTCACGCAAGGTCGGTCACGTGTCCGGTCACATGGGTGTGACGTCATCAGAGGTTCTTTGGCCCGCAAGGAGTTGCACTTTCAACCAATCACTGCGCATCACGGAGAGACAGCAGACCCAGCGGCTCAGGTAGTTTACGATGTGCTGGCTCCCAGGGAGAGGAGGATGACAACAACTCCACGGTCTGCTGGGGGTCCAACAGGAACTAATGGAGTTACTGCAGTTCATTAAATGACCCTCCTGACCAGCGGGGGACGCCTGCAGTTAACCCCTTCATGGCGGCCTGGTTTAGGCACTAATGCCCACCCATTGGCTAAGTGTTTATTGTTGTCGCACTCCTCGGTCCTCACTTTTTCCGCTGACCCTCCTTATTTCAGGGCTTGTTTTTGTGTGACCAGTTGCATTTTTGATGGCATCATTTTGGGTAGATGAACATTCTAGAACACTTACTTTTATTTTTATAGTAGTTTGGGACTTTAGTTTTTTTCTCCACTGTTCAGATTGCTGAACAATTATTGTAGTCGTGTTGTCCTCCGGCGCCGCGCATTTCCTGCGATACTAAGTTTATACAGTCAGGTTTTTTTGCGTTTGGCTCTCCGCTCTCCAGCAGACATCACGCCCTTATTTTTCCTCCAGTGGCCCTCTGCTTGTTTTTGCGGGATGAGCTCCAGTCATTGTTATATTATTTTTGGCAATACATAAGATTTCAATCACTTTGTAGTTTTTTTTTCCCTAGAGGCAAGATTAAAAAAATCTGTAATTCTGACTTTTTTTTTTTTTTTACAGTTTACTTGTCAAAAACTTCAACCCCCACCTTCCTGAAATCTTGTGGTAAGCATCTTCACCGTATGGGGCATATACACCCATTGTAAAAGAAGACACGCACCTAGAAGGTGGAATCAAAGGAAACTTCTCTGAGTGATGTGACATTCATATAAGTGATTACATGTCAGAGCAAAAGGAGTTTATTGTGGAGAACTGAACATTAAAGGGAGGCTCTAGTACCCTGCTGTACCGCCTCTAGCTTGGATACAAGATGTGATACAGGCAAGCATGGAGGCTCTAGTACCCTGCTGTACCGCCTCTAGCTTGGATACAAGATGTGATACGGGCAGGCATGGAGGCTCTAGTACCCTGCTGTACTGCCTCTAGCTTGGATACAAGATGTGATACAGGCAGGCATGGAGGCTCTAGTACCCTGCTGTACCGCCTCTAGCTTGGATACAAGATGTGATACAGGCGGGCATGGAGGCTCTAGTACCCTGCTGTACCGCCTCTAGCTTGGATACAAGATGTGATACGGGCAGGCATGGAGGCTCTAGTACCCTGCTGTACTGCCTCTAGCTTGGATACAAGATGTGATACAGGCAGGCATGGAGGCTCTAGTACCCTGCTGTACCGCCTCTAGCTTGGATACAAGATGTGATACAGGCAGGCATGGAGGCTCTAGTACCCTGCTGTACCGCCTCTAGCTTGGATACAAGATGTGATACAGGCGGGCATGGAGGCTCTAGTACCCTGCTGTACCGCCTCTAGCTTGGATACAAGATGTGATACGGGCGGGCATGGAGGCTCTAGCACCCCGTTGTACCGCCTCTAGCTTGGATGTAAGATGTGATATGGGCGGCATGGAGGCTCTAGTAACCTGTTGTACCGTCTCTAGCTTGGATGTAAGATGTGATACTGGCAGGCATGGAGGCTCTAGTAACCTGTTGTACCGCCTCTCTCACACGGGTGAGATAATAGCGTGAGATTTGTGCGCTGCGAGATGCTCAGTCTGAACCCCGGTCTTTTGAATGGTTTCATACACACGAGAGATGTTTTCCCAGGAAACAGCATGTTCTATCTTACGGCGTTCTCTTGTATTGCATCACTCGCCCCATTCCAAGCATTAGGAGAAACTCTGCGATCCTCTGCCGCGGGTGTGACCGCTGCGGTCGGGGGTTGCTTCTTCCCCGAACTGATGCGAGGCTGTTCTGCCATGAAATCGCTTTGCATCAAAAGGAGAATTCACATGGTGGGGCGCGATATGGGGGTGGGATTCCTATGGTGGGGCGCGCCATATGGGGGCGGGATTCACGGACCAACACAATGCTCACAGCCATATTCCTCCTTGTAAATGGCCATAGCGTATAACCCACTTTTGTTTCCTTAATGTATTGATGTTGGTGAAAGAGACGTATGTTAGTAGCATACGGGCATTCTTTGAGTTATATGGCAGCCATCCGTGTGAAGACCGCCTAAACAGTGACCATCTTGTCACTTTTCCAGCTCTGCTGAAAATCATAGAGTGGTTTCGTTAGCCTTCAGAGTATATTGCCGGAGGTCATCATAGTAAAAAAAAAAAAAAGTTTTATATATATATATATATATATATATATATATATAAAAATATATATATTTTTTTGCAATGTTGCGCCCATGCACGGCGCATTCTCCTTCTACTGATCGAGCGTTTGTAGGAACCCATCGCTCATGTATTCTCATGTGCTTTATGCTGCTGAAGGTGTTATTTAAACTATGAAGATCCTCTGCTTCCACAGGCGGCGCTGTAACCTAATGTGATTTGTGGCACTGGAGGAACCTTCTGATCACGTGTGGATTAACGCTGGGAGACTACAACTGTGCGGTGTGCAGCCGGCCGTTATTTCACGTAATTAATAATTGTAGTCGAAGCAACTTCATAGGCCAGCCGCTTTACCTTTACTCTTACATTTCAGGACTGCAGACAACATGGGCGACGTGAAGGAAGCGCTATCCATAAGCGAGAGCCCGGTACCAAATACACAAACAAGCGAGCCAGGCCATGCCAACACTGATCCTTTGGCGGAGCAGCATGTACCCTCGCCGCATGTCTCCCCTTCACACCAACCGCTGCCTTTGCGTCGGCGCAGGCGACGGTGCTGTCACAGGGAGAGAGGCTCTGTAGGCCGCCGTTACGTAGAATCCGAAGTCTTAGATTATCTGCGCACTGGACGGGATATGGACTGGGCGGAGGCTATGGGCCAGTCTCTTGCTGCGTCTATTCGCCGATTCCCAGAGCATCGACAGCTGCCGCTCTACATAGCATTGTTGACCGTTGTGCAGATTGCTGAGGATCCGCACAGTGCAAGGGCTCTATTTCTAGGTATTCGTCAATTTGGCTATGATGGTACCTTTCCCCAAGGGCCACCTGGTCCACCTGTTTGGACCTAGATTGCAGCAAGCCTCTGCGTGCCACCCTCATGTAGCCCATTTGTGCCACCTTCAGGCCTTATGGCTCATTAGCGGCACAAGGCAGGCCTGCCAAGCAGGAACCAGAGCTAGCTGTCATGGTTCAGCAGCAGCTTACATTACTTTATAGTTACATTTTCAGTTTTGTTCTTCATTTTTGGCCTTTGTCGTTTGGCTAATCTTTGTGTGGCAAGCCTTTACATAATGCTTACTGTTTGTTAATAAACCGTTTTGTCATAACTGTTTTCTGAGTATTGTTTTTTTTTCATTCTTATTTGTTCTTAGGCCCAATGTCCACGGGCGGGTGTGATTTGTGGAATCCGCGGTGGTGACCCATGTGGAAGATCCACAAATCAAGCCGCGCATAGGAAAACATGGGCATCCTCAAATTAAATAAAGCGGCATGCTCCATTTTAGTGCGGATCCAGCATGGACGGCTTCCATGGAAGTCAATAGAAGCCATGTGATCCGCGGCCCCTATGCACTCGCATTGCGTAAGGGCCGTAAATTCTGCAGGAAAGCAGAAGTGTTTAAAAAATAAATAAATAAATAACCCTCCACTGCAGATGTGTGATGTGTGCCGGCCGGCGCATCCGCACCGAAGAAAATGAAGACCCGGACTGGTAAGTAGAAGTCCCGCAGTGCCCTCGGCCGAGAGCAGGTTCGGATTCCGTTGAGGCCCCCCACATGTAGAATCCGATCCGCCCGTGGATATGAGGTCTTGCATTGTGTGGTTCACTATTGTGCGGGGTGTCACAAAGGGGGCCATCTTGTCATATAGACTGCATTCCTCAGCAACGGTGCGCTAATGCGCAAGAAACGTGCTTATATTTTTACTTCCCACTTTAATCCGCAGCTATACTGGACCTTATGTGTCTTCTGTATCAACCATAGCAATCCCAAAAAATACCATTTAAAGTTTGTGCGTGCTGTTATACGGCAATAAGCAAACGTTTTATTACTGCTTGTGCGGCTTTACCGTTAGCCACTTAAAATTGCCATATTTAGTTAATTGCACAAGTCATGGCGAAGACGGACACAATCGAAAGACACCTTTTTTTTTAGGAAAAAAATGTTTATACAACATGCTGAGTTTACTGTAAAGATAGTTTACATCTCTGTTTTGCTCACACAAAAAACAAAAAAAATCAAAAAACGAGGAAATGGAGAAAAACACAAGTGACCTCAACAATTTTTTTTTCCACAGAAACCACAAAACTGCAACATCGATATCAACTTTATAATACTTTATTTACACCACCCTTGCAAGGCATGCTTGTTGCCAGAGTACCGAGCCCACTGAGGAGTTAAAGTAGTCTGTGAGAGTTTCCCGGACTCTGAAGGCTCATTTACACACAAAGATGATCGCTCAAAATTCATTCAAAAGATAGGAAGATTGTCAGTTTTAACGATTGTTTTTGCATAAGCTGCTAATGGGCACTAATGCCCATTAGCAGCTTATAACCTTCATTTGCATGTAAATGAGCATCCAGGAGCTGTATGCAGAGAACAGCAGGTGGTATGTTCTCTGCATACAGCTCCTTTCGTTCTGCTATGGGCGTGTCAGCTGAAGACAATGTAATCAGTACTCCCATGGAGAACACATTGTGCGGAACACAATGGATTTTATGCTCATCTAAAAATCATTGTTTGGCATGAAAGTAAACAATGGTAGCATTTACACGCAATCATTATCACTCAAAAGCCATTGTTTGAGCCTATTTTGAACGATTATCATTGCATGTAAATAGGCCTTTAGGCTGGACATTCCAGGGCGTCTCAAGGCTGGCAATGCGCCTTGCTGCAGGTTGTATTTTTTTCAGGGTTCATGCGCGTCATGAAATACCTGGAAATTAATGAAAGTCATGGAATTTTCTGATGTGTCATGGATTTTTGTTTTCTGTCATGGAATTTTTTCTGAGTAATAACAATAATTTCTAAGATTCTTGTGTGTTTAAGTTATGTTTGTCCAAAACAATTTCTTTATTCCATTACGATCCAGTATTGTGTTTAACACTATAGGCCAAAGGAATAAAGAAATTGTTTTGGATAAACAGAACTAAAAACACACAAAAATCCCAATACTCAGCCCTAAAAAGACAAAAAATATTTCAGATTTTTGAAGTTTTTGTTCTCAACAGCCCTCTCATGGTTGGGGATTTTTTATTTAAAATAATATATATCTCTTGAAATAGCTTGACTAGCTGTGTGTGTGTGTGTGTGTGTGTGTGTGTGTGTATGTTTGTTTGTATATATGTATGTATATCTCCCATGTTTCCCTCTGGAGCCTCCTTTTTAACGCATCGCAAAGCAGGAACTTGCTATTTTCGTGTGATGCGTTTTTATTAGAGATGAGCGAGCACCAAAATGCTCGGGTGCTCGTTACTCGGGACGAACTTTTCGCGATGCTTGAGGGTTCGTTTCGAGTAACGAACCCCATTGAAGTCAATGGGCGACCCGAGCATTTTTGTATATCGCCGATGCTCGCTAAGGTTTTCGTTTGTGAAAATCTTGGCAATTCAAGAAAGTGATGGGAACGACACAGCAACAGATAGGGCAGGCGAGGGGCTACATGTTCGGCTGCATCTCAAGTTCCCAGGTCCCACTATTAAGCCACAATAGCGGCAAGAGTGCCCCCCCCCCCGCACTGTCAGCATAAAGATCGTTCTCCTCTGCCATAGCTGTAACAGCTGTGGCAGAGAAGAACGATGTTTGCCCATTGAATTCAATGGAGCCAGCAATACAGCAGGTTCCACTGAAAGCAATGGGCTGCCGGCGATCGCAGGATGAATTGTCGGGAAGGGCTTAAATATAGAAGCCCTTCCCTGCAATTCATCCAGAAATGTGTTACAATAAAAATATATACCGGTGTATAAGGCGACGGGGCGTATAAGACGACCCCCCAACTGTCACCTTATACGCCGGCAATACAGTGGAGCAAAGAATAAAAATCATTACTCACTTCTTCTGACGTTCTGCGGCGCTCCTGCAGGCTGTCGCTCCCTCCTGGTTCTCGGCAGAGCATTGCTTTCTGGACGCAGGGCTTGAAATCCCCGCCTCCAGAAACACAGCCAATCACAGCCATGCAATGACATCATTGTCATTGGCTGTGATTGGCTGAAGGCACGTGTGTTTCTGGAGGCGGGGATTTAAAGCCCTTCGTAGAGAAAGCAATGCTCTGCCGTGGACCAGGAGGGAGCGACAGCCTGCAGCAGCGCCGCAGAACGCCAGGAGAAGTGAGTAATGATTTTTATTGTTTGCTCCACTGTATTCCCGGAGCATAAGGTGACAGTTGGGGGGTCGTCTTATACGCCCCGTCGCCTTATACGCCGGTATATATTTTTATTGTAACACATTTCTGGATGAATTGCAGGGAAGGGCTTATATATTTAAGCCCTTCCCGACAATTCATCCCGCGATCGCCGGCTCCATTGAATTCAATGGGCAAACATCGTTCTTCTCTGCCACAGCTGTTACAGCTGTGGCAGAGAAGAATGATTTGTCTTCTATATGTTCTCAATGGGGTCGGCGCTGCTGCCGCCGGCCCCATTGAGCGCATATAGAGAAGGGCAGATTTTAATACTCGGGTGACACCTAATCTCGCCAGCCACTCACTGCAGGGGGGTGGTATAGGGCTTGAACGTTGCAGGGGGAAGTTGTAATGCCTTCCCTGTCTTTCTATTGGCCAGAAAAGCACGCAAATTTCTCAGGGAAGAAAATCAAAGTAACCCGAACACCGCGTGGTACTCGTTACGAGTAACGAGCATCTCGAACACCCTAATACTCGAACGAGTATCAAGCTCGGACGAGTATGCTCGCTCATCTCTAGTTTTTATCATTAGAAAGTCCTATTCACTTTCGTGCTAAAAAATTGTGGCAAAATGGCTCGAGAAAGTTGTAAGTGGCAGTCATGTTTTTGCGAAAAAAAGCATTTCCGACGCTCAAAATTCGATTTTTTTCAAGCAGCAATATCGTGATCGCCGGTGTGAAGGAGCTCTACATCTCTGATTCCGTGTATTTCGAGTTCCACGAGTGTCATTGAAAAAAATCAAGATTTTGTCATGTAATTTTTTGGGGGAAAATCTCTATGGCCCCTGTCTTTCCATTTCTTCTTCAAAAGGCTCGTCTTCCATAAATTGTTCAATATCCCACAGGCTTTGATTACATCTACAGCTTGATCGGGAGACATCTATAAGGTATCATCCAGCGCAAATCCAAAAATTCCAAAACGCATTCCATATAGCGTCTGGCGCTTGAAAGGAGGTGGTTGAAAATGGGCTGAGCTGCAGTTAGATGCTGTCGACGGTAAGGGCACATCACATGCTGGCTCAGCACAAATCTCTTGTCGGCAATGATTAGATATAGAATGGTGGGTCCCATTGTTCCTGGCATTGTGGCAGATTCTGGCAGGTGGTAGCTGTAACTACTCGTCCTGTAGGTGCTGTCCCATGCGCCATGCACTAAATGCTTACCCGTCTGCCGTGCTGCCATGAGCCCCAAACGTCTACTAAAATAAACTTGCTTTTACTGTCGGCCAAAGCCAAAAGCACAACGGGAAATAATGATTATAATTAAAATAATGCGACCCTGAATTTGGTGATTTGCGCACCTGCACATGTTTTCCATCCAGAGCACCAAAGCAGAAAGGGAACCTGCATCTGTCCCAGAATCCTTTGGCAATTTTTAACCAGCCTGATGTTGAAAGACTTCGGTCTTCATTTTTTACCAAATGGCCTTGCATGTCGCGGACACTATTTTTGAAATCGTCAATAGTCCAAGGAGAAATTAAAACTCAAGTGCAGAACATAAAATATCCGTTGCATGGTTTGAAAAAACAAAACAAAAAATATAGGCATTGACTACTTCCATTTCTGCCCCAAGGGCTCGCGCGTCATCCTCTCATAACACTGTTGGAAGTTTCCCTCTCTGCTCCTTGACTCTTTTTCTTAATACTGCACACGCACATTAGCCAATACCTATGTCATTTGAAGCAGATATCCATCACAATTCTCCGTGCGAAGTCTGATAATCCGATCACCAAATCCAGCAAAGGAAAATTTTCAGTCCCTCCATCCGCTTTGCAGGCTGTTACGTAACTTTTCAGCTATTAGAAAGCTACAGTGGCCAGAAGCTTACCACATGGCTAATATATTGTATTGACCTTTGCTTTTTGACCCTATTGGGAGCTAGGGGTGTGACAGGGGCGTTCCTCCTGTCAAACCCCTATCTTCCGGTGGCGTCAAGATACACTAATACCCACTCTGGCATCGCTTTTGGCAACTTGTGATATCGTCGTGATTTTCACACAGCGATATTGCAAGCGCCAAAGTGCAGGAGCCCTTAGTCTCTGCGGACTGTATGGTCAGGAGCTTCAGCAGGCTCCTCGCACACGTCCTGCCCGTGCGGGTGTCTCAGTGGGACCTTCAGCCGCTTAGGTAACCGATCCTCCAATCCCAGGCTCTGTTTTGTTCTCACATCACTGTCTTCTGGCCAATCCTGTTATTTCTTGCATTTGGCAGACTGACAAAATCACTTTCTGCAACCAATAGCAAGGGTCATACCCTGTTGCTAGGCAGACTATCTTACTCATCAGGGGTACTGCTTTAACACATTCCTGGACCTAGAGTAAGTGCTAAAACTACCTTAGTTTCTCATAGATTTGTAGCACCCTTCTGGGTCACTTTATTTTTTTTTTCACTTTACATGCACTGAAAATCAAAAAAGCTGAGTGCAAACACATAATAAATATCCCTGGGGGTGTGTTCAGAATCACAATTTTAAAGCGGTTGTGAAGGAAAGAGCGCCACCCTTGTCCATTAGCTATGCCTGGTATTGCAGCTCATCTTCATTCAAGTGAATGAGGTTAAACTGTATTGTAATGTAACCCTGGTTGGGGGGTGGGGTTGGAATACTAATCCTCCCCAACAGGCTCTAGCGTTAACCCATATGGGACATGGAGACCTGAGTAGAACAATGGGTGTATAAATGGGTTTTTCGTCAGTGCTTCCACTCAGGACGGGGCCTTTGACATAAGGATCTCTTCCTGAGAATTACCTGTGTATTACCATGAACAGGCAACCAATCCTAAATTCACATTATACAACATCAATATAATTATAGTGAGATAACAATAAAGATCATCACAGCAACTTTATAAAGTCATAATTGGGAATAGCACAGATATACATTGAATATAACAGTCAATGTTTAGACTAGAAGTCCCAATTAATTGTACATAATTATAATATGTATGCAGGGAGTCCCATGCACAATAATGGATCTTGAGGCCGGGACCTCTGTAGCTAGTGGAAGATGCAGGCTTTGTCAGAAATAACAGGACAATCTGCTGCAGTTCAGGAGACTGATGATGACGACGACGACGACGACGACTAGAAACTTCTTCCCCCAACAGGAAGAGGGATGATGATGGAAAGACTAACTGCACTACACTAGGTCCCTAACTCTATCTAGTCTACCAATGATACCAGACCACTACTCTCCCTATGGGCCAGCGATCACCTAATCTGTCCCTATCCCTATACTGGATACCGTCCCTAATACACTGATCATACTGTGGGTATCACATAACTACGTATGATTGACCAGAACTACTTAAGCTGTAGCGGTTATCAATGGGTCATATTAGTGACCAACACTTCATACATAAAAGAAATAATCAGCAACAGTAGATGTAGCAGAGTTGAGATCACTAGCTCTGCACAGAAAAACTGAAAGTGGATGGAAAGTAAAGTATCTGTTGCTCTACTATAGTTAACATACTGCACCATATATATAAATAAATCTTGTTATTTGTATAGCGCCAACTTATTCTGCAGCGCTTTCAGGTACTTTTTTTATTTTATTTTTTCATCTATTACCCCCCACCAAGCTGGGTACTCATTTTACCTGGAAAGGAGCCGGCAAGGAGCAAGCTTCACAAACCACATGGGGATTGAACTTGCAACCTTCAGCACGTGAGCAAGAGCTTACACTCTGCGCCACATGAGGCTCTACATACATACATTTCGGTACCAAAAGTTACATCAAAATCTATACTAAATGGTAAGAATTTGGGTGGGGAGTTGCTGCAGATTTTTCCTCTGTAGGACATTTTGTAATATATCCTAACAAAGAAAAATGCCTTGTTCTTTATGTATGAGCTATTATTTCTCCCCCTGCCTTCTGTACTGATCAGAAATCTGCAGTGGAAGATGAGACAAATGCTCAGCACACTGAAAGATGAAATTATAGCTGCCCATGGAAGTCTATGGAGAGTAGAGTGTGAGTGCTACAGAGAGATAGGGAAGCAGGATCTCATCTTCTCTAGAAGTTCAGTCCATGGGAGGAATTGTATCAACTAGCTACCATCCACCAGCTCAAGGAAAGAGACAGAGCCTGCAGAGAGGAAAACTGGTGAAAGATTCCATCTATAATGGCCAGAAATAATGCTGATCTGTGTGTACTCATCTACTTGTCATGTACACACACAACATTATATTATGGAAAGTTACCGGAAACAACAAGTATACTTTAAAGTGTACCTATGTTTTCAACAAGTTTTCTGAAATATAACAGGTTCTTCTTACCATCCCATTTGTTGCTGTTTGCACCCTATTTCATGTTTTTAAGTGTTGATTTTCAGGTGAGCTTCCACATTTTCTGCTGTCCTGCTGTTTCCAATCCTAGCATACTGACAGTAGTTAACTTTCCTGTACTTCCTTTCCCTCATTTCCCACGCTGTATTACTCTGTCTCTGATCCAATCAGCGCAAGGAGACAGTATCTGAATGCCCACCCTTCTGCTGTTCCAGGATGATTGTAGGAGCTGGGCATTCAAAGACATTCTGGCCAAGTGGTCAGTAAACCCAATATAATGTGTGCACGTGAACACACACACTGTAGTAGAAGACGAGGCAGAGATTGTGAAGATTGCAGATAACTATGTATGCAGATCTGTCATCCTGCGAGTGTAGGGGAACAGCCTGTGAAGACAGCCCCTCCCCCACAGCTAAGAAAATATCCCAGTAATTACAGAAGCTTAATAACTAACAACAGGCAGTGGATTGCAACGGTGCTGGAAAAGAGACCCTTAGTGGCAGCCACTTCAAATTTGAATTACAGTGGTAAAATAACATTTTTAATGAACATTTATTACCAGATTGATGAGACGCACATAGGCTATTACATGAGCATAAGTTGTCTGAAAAGTTAGTGGCTTTAAATGATGGCATGACTCATAGTGAGAGTCCGTGAGTCCTTCATCTGCCCATACAGATTAATTGGCGAGCACGCTCGGATAAGGCAGTTACTCGATCGAGCATCGCTCTTCTCAAGTAACTGCATTCTTGTCCAAGCAGGCTCGGGGGGCAGCGCAGCGAGGGTGGGAGCGGGGGGAGAGAGAGATCTCTCTCACTCTCCCCACAGCTGCAGTATGGAATTCTTTATTCCTTGCGGGGATTTAGAATTCCTTTGCTGCATCTGTCTCATCTGTGACAAGTGCAGCAGGGAATTCTTTATTCCCCACGAGGATGTAATCTGCTGCATGTGGCAGATGTGTTCTTCATCCCCCCTGGGAACACTGCAGCGGCGGACAACTAAGTATATTTTTATAACTATTTTTTTTTTTTACACTAAAATGGATGTTTTTCAGGGAAGAGCTTATATTTAACCCCTTAACGACCAAGGATGTAAGGGTAGATCCTTGAGTGTAGGGTATGTATAAAGAGAGGTTATACAGTGCGGTCGTCAGCTGTTTATTACAGCTGACACCTGCGGGCAATAACTGTAATCGGCCATGCGGCTGACCGCGGCTATTAACCCCTTAAATGCCGCTGTCAATTCTGACAACGGCATTTAAATCCCCCAAACGATGCTCGAGTGTCCCGTACGCCCCCCCCCCCCGCCCTGTGGTGAGATCGGGGGAGCCGTGCAGGTGTCATGGCAGCCGGGGGCCTTCTGAAAGGCCCCAGGGCTTCCTTAGCAGACTGCCTATCAATCCATCCCCATGGGGTTGGCTTGATAGACTGCCTGTCAAGAAGCAGCATGACGTAATGCTATAGCATTACATCATACTGCAGGAGCGATCAAAGCATCGCATGTTGCAGTCCCCGATGGGGACATAAGAAAAAAATGTAATTCAAAGCAATAAAGATTTTATTTATTGTAAAAAAAAATGTTATAAATGTTTAAATCACCCACCCTTTTGCCATATCTATAATTAAAAAAATCTAAATCATAAAATAAAAATACATATTTGGTATCGCCGCGTCCATAAAAGTCCGATCTATCAAAGTAGTGCATTATTTTAGCCGCAAGGTGAACATCATTTGAAAAAAAAAAAAAAAAAAAGAACGCCAGAAATGCACTTTTTCAGTCACCCTGTCTCCCAGAAAAAACGCAATAAAAAGTGATCAAAAAGTCGTATGTATCCCAAATTGGTACTAACGGGAACTACACGACATCCCGCAAAAAATGGGCCATCACTCAACTATGTCGATGGAAAAATAAAAAGTTATTGTGCACAGAAGATGGCGGCGGAAAATAATTTAAAAAAAGAAAATGTCTGAAAAAAAAAAAGGAGTAGTATAGTAAAAAAAAAACTATACAAGTTTAGTATCGCAGCAATCGTGCTGACCCATAGAATAAAGTTATCATGTCATTTTTCTTTGTAGTTTGTGCGCCATAGAAACAAGACGTACTGAAAAATAGCGGAATGTCATTTTTTTTCATTTTACTCCACTTAGAATTTTTAAAAACTTTTTCAGTATATTATATGATGCATTAAATAGCACCATTTAAAAATACAACTCGTCCCACAAAAACAAGCCTTCATACAGCGACGTTGATGGATAAATAAAGAAGTTACAATTTTTTTGAAGGGGGAGGAAAAAAAGAAAATGGAAAAAAAAACCGGCTTTGTCCTTGAGTGGTTAAAGCCCTTCCCTGAAAAACAATTAAGGGGTGCCGGGAAACCATTGCCTTCAATGGAGCCGCCGGCAGCAGCCACGGCTCCATTGAAAGCAATGCGCGCAACTGTGTACACACGTGTTTTTGCGCGTACAGGGGTGCACACCTACGTACGCACAAACACACGCTCATGTGAAGCCACCCTAAGGGTGTTACAGCCAATAAACAACTTTTTGTTATAAGACAAACAGGGCAAAACCCCATTACACTGGATCAGCTAAGGATCTTCCCCAAGCTGTTGAAAGTCGAAAGCATGCAATTGTCTAAAATATCTTTGTATGCTGTAACATTACCATTCCACCTGACCGGAAACAATAGGGGTTATTTATGTAGACCGGCATTGCATACACCAGTCTAAAGGTACGTTTAGACAGAACGATTATTGTTCCAAAACTCGTTTAAATGAACAAAAGTGAATGATAATCGTTCAGTATAAACGTGGAGCAATGACTGAACAAGGAAGGAGAATCGCTCGCTTTTCGTTTGTTATTCAGTTTCGTCTGACATAATCATTGTTGGCTCATTTACTTCTGCGCTTAAACACTCCCCGCTCGGTGATTCATATAGGAATGTAAAACACTGAACAAGAACTAAACAATTCTCAACGATGATCTGCCTGTCTAAAAAGGCTGCCCAAGCGTGTACGATCTGGGGGTAATGTCACCAGCTCGCTTGGGTTAACGAGAAAGAATCATGCAGTTCTTGTTGTGAATAAGTAAGGGCAGCGTCTGATTAGGAGCAGCAAATGTATGCAGAGGTGGAAGCCCCTTAATTCATTTTTTTCATCGGCTGCACTTCCGTGTGACAAATTAAAACATGCTCTGGCTAAGAGCTGGAGTAAGTTACCCTTATCTTAGTTTTTATATTTGTTTGCATTATGTGTGCATGTTCCAATTTTGTTTACTTGCCATGTGTCTGGGGGACTGCTGTAGGAAGGGTAGCTGCCAAACACCTGCAGCATTACTGGTTGTCAAATAATGGACTTTTCTTGCATCCACTTGGGAGGAGGAGACCAGCATCAGCATAGGCCCATGCAAAGCGTGATGTTGATGTTGGAACAGCAGTACGACATTGAGCACTGTGCCATGGCACTGCTACAGGGAGTAATGTTGAGCGGACATTTGAAAAGTTTGGTTCAACTGGATGACTAAATTTCAGCAAACAGCTTGGTTTTGTTGAAATTAGTTTTAATCAAACCGCAACCTGACCATTACCCCTATAACCAGGAATCACCTGTACTCCAAACGGTAGCCCTTCTTATTGAGCCATCAGCTCTTTGGACAGTTTCTTTGCATACCTGTTGCCTTGTTCCCAGATTTTATTAACCCAGCCCATATCCGAACTCCACCCAGCTCTTGAATAGACTTCCTGTAAAAGCCTTGCCCTCCCATTGCACCAGCATGTGATTAATCTGCTTCACAGCATGATTTAATCCAGTTCCACGTTGCCTGCTTCTCTGCTATTTCTGCAAGACCTCCTGATATTGACTTCTGGCTTCCTCTCTGACTCCGTTACACGCCTCTTCCCTTGTACCGCGAATTATGACTTCCCATTGATGACTTCTGACTATGTTACCTGCCTCATCCCTTTGTACTGTGAACTGAGACTTCCCGTTGATGACTTTTCACATACTCTTTGACTATGTTACCTGCCTGATCCATTTGTACTGCAACCAGATTTCTTGATAATGACTCCTGACTTTCCTGACTACTGACTTGCACGGCTACTATACCCACGGCTCCTATCCAGTACCAGTAAGACGTTACAGGAGTATAGCACTGTCTAAGAACCATTACAGTTCATTCTCTTCTTCTCCTGCTTATTAAATGTATGTACTATATAAAGAGAGGTGATAATGAAAAGAAACTCTCGTAAACCGAAAGAGAAAATACAAACTCCATGCAGCTGTTGTCCTTGCTCAGATTTGAGGACTGACCTCCTTCTCTACGTCTCCCCATAGTGGCTTAGTGGTTAGCATTGTTGCCTTGCACTGCTGGAATCCTAGATTTTAAAGGGGTTGTCCCGCGCCGAAACAAGTTTTTTTTTTTTTCAATAGCCCCCCTGTTCGGCGCGAGACAAACCCGATGCAGGGATAAAAAAAAAAAACGGGTAGTACTTACCCGAATCCCCGCGCTCCGGTGACTTCTTACTTACCTTGTGAAGATGGCCGCCGGGATCTTCACCCTCGGTGGACCGCAGGTCTTCTGTGCGTTCCATTGCCGATTCCAGCCTCCTGATTGGCTGGAATCGGCACACGTGACGGGGCGGAGCTACGAGGAGCAGCTCTCCAGCACGAGCGCCCCATTCAACACAGAGAAGACTGGACTGCGCAAGCGCGTCTAATCGGGAGATTAGACGCTGAAAATTAGATGGCACCATGGAGACGAGGACGCTAGCAACGGAACAGGTAAGTGAATAACTTCTGTATGGCTCATAATTAATGCACAATGTACATTACAAAGTGCATTAATATGGCCATACAGAAGTGTATACCCCAACTTGCTTTCGCGGGACAACCCCTTTAAATCTGACCATGTGCATCATTTGCATGGAGTTTGTATGTTCTTCCTGTGTTTTTGTGTTTCTTCTTCATAACAACAAATTACTTATATTTATATGACACATTTATTTATGGAGAAGAAAAAATAATTTTAGTGGGTTTGGTGGAAAAAAAAGAACTGTCCAAGGTTTGGGTTTGCACTGAAACAAAAATTTAACAAAGTTTGACCTGAAACAAGGTTTAAAGGGGTTGTCCCGCGAAAGCAAGTGGGGTTATACACTTCTGTATGGCCATATTAATGCACTTTGTAATGTACATCGTGCATTAAATATGAGCCATACGGAAGTTTTAATGCCATATTAATGCACTTTGTAATGTACATTGTGCATTAATTATGAGCCATACAGAAGTTATTCACTTACCTGCTCCGTTGCTAGCGTCCTCGTCTCCATGGTGCCGTCTAATTTCAGCGTTTAATCGCCCGATTAGACGCGCTTGCGCAGTCCGGTCTTCTCCCTGGTGAATGGGGCCGCTCATGCCGATTCCAGCCAATCAGGAGGCTGGAATCGGCAATGGACCGCACAGAGCCCACGGTGCACCATGGGAGAAGACCCGCGGTGCATCGTGGGTGAAGATCCCGGCGGCCATCTTGCTAAGGTAAGGAAGAAGTCGCGGCAACGCGGGGATTCGGGTAAGTACTAAACGTTTTTTTTTTTAACACATGCATTGGGTTTGTCTCGCGCCGAACGGGGGGCCTATTGAATAAAAAAAAAAAACAGTTTCGGCGCGGGACAACCCCTTTAATTTTACTTTTTTAATTTCTTTATCACTTATGCCGCCCTATAATTTATTGTCCTGAAATGCCAAAAGGAAGGGGGGGGGGTGTTCTTTTTAAGGAGTCATTTTTATTTACTTGTGCCCTGAAATCCAATAGGTGGTCCCTCCATTATAGGCCTAGCAATGTGAACACAGAACAACTAGCGCTATAAACTTTGGGGTGCGTCTCCCCAGTTTTCCCTGCTTAAAACAAAGAAAACTGTCATGAAAATGACAAATTTATGGGGAAAAAATGACACAATCAGCTAAATAATCAAAATTGGGATTTTGTTCCTTCTGCTCTACTCAAATTCATTCAAAAATTGTGGAGTCAAAATGCACAGTACACCCCTAGATGAATTCGTTAAGGGGTCTAGTTTTTAAAATGGGGTCATTTGTGGGGTCCCTCTAGGGCACTACCAGTGTGTTATCGGGCCTAAAAAGCCTTTAAGCAAAATTTCTGTTCTGAAAGTCACCGACTACTCCTTTTGTTTTGGGCCCCGTTGTGTATCCAGACATAAGACTAGGGCCACTTAGGCTATGTTTCTGAACACAGAACAAACAGGGGTATCCATTTTGGGGTGCAAGTCTTCATTCATATGTGCACTGTACAAAAAACCTTTTTATTAAAATGACATGCTTGGCAAAAAAATGAAAATTGTGATTTGTTTCCTCCTCCATTACTCAAATTCATTCAAAAATTGTGAAGTCAAAATACACAGCACACCCCTAGATGAATTCATTAATGGGTCTAGTTTTCAAAATGGGGTCATTTGCGGGGGTCCTCAATGGTTTTGGTCGCTCAAGAGCTCTACAAGTGTGATATGGGGCCTAAATCACCTTTAAGCTAAATTTCTGTTCTGAAAGCCACCGACTACTCCTTTCATTTAGGGCCCCGTTGTGCATCGAGACATAAAATTAGGGCCACAATGCGTATGTTTCTGAACACGGGACAAACAGGGGTATCTATTTTGGGGTGCAAGTCTTCATTTATATGTGTGCTGAAGAAAAAAATGTGCTTTTAAAATGACAGAATTGCCAAAAAAGTGAAAATCCCAATTTTTTTCTTTCTGCTTTGCTTGAATTCATTCAAAAACTGTGGGGTCAAAATAGTCAGTACACCCCTAGATAAATCCGTTAAGAGGTCTAGTTTTCAAAATGGCGTCATTTGTGGGGGTCCTCTATGGTTTTGGTCGCTCAAGAGCTCTACAAGTGTGCTATGGGGCCGAAAAGCCTTCAAGGAAAATTTCTGCTCTGAAAGCCACCGACTACTCCTTTCATTTTGGGCCCCGTTGTGCATCGAGACATAAGATTAGGGCCACATTGGGTATGTTTCTGAAAACAGGACAAACAGGGGTATCCATTTTGGGGTGTCACTCCTTATTCTCATGTGCACTATAGAAAAAAATATGTCTTTAAAATGACATATTTGCAAAACTGTGAATTTTTATTCTTTCTCTTCTAAATTGCATTAACTCCTGAAAAAAAACTATGGGGTCAAAATACTCATGACACCCCTCAGTGAATACATTAAGGGGTGTAGTTTTTAAAATGGGGTCATTTGTGGGGGTATCTATCATTCTGATACCTATGAGCCTTTGCAATCTTGCCTTGGTGCAGGAAAACAAAGTGTTTCTCAAAATGCTGAAAAGTAATGTTAAATTTGTATGTCTCCTAAATGGTGAAAAAAAACACGAAAGTTTTTCAAATGTGCATTCAGAATAAAGTAAACTGATGGAAATATATACCTTAGCAAAAATTTGTACAGAATGTTTGCACATATTTGCGTAATTACAGTTGAAAATGTGAAAAAATGACAATTTTTTCAAAATTTTCCCAATATTGGCACTTTTAATAAATATTCATAAATACTATCAGTCTATTTTTCCATCTATATAAAGAACAACATGTGGCGAAAAAACAATGTCAGAATCACTTAGATATGTAAAGCCTTTACGGAGTTATGCTTTGTTGAACGACGCATGTCAGATTTCCAAAATTTGGCTCCGTCACTAAGGCGCAAACAGGCTTCGTCACTAAGGGGTTAAAATGTAAAATTTTGTTTTGCCCGTGTTCTGTATCATGTACCCGGGCTAATACCAGTATACTTTGTCTTTCAGTTCTTCATGATCTTCAATTTTTCAGAATCTCTGATTCCTTCAGTAAATCCAAAACACATGTAGAGGACGCATTTAGTGCAGATTTCCCTGTGGTGGATTCTTTCGTCACATGTGAGAGCATCCTAAGTGCATGTTGCCCCCTTATACATTTAGCACTTATCCATGGGACCTCTGTGGGCCTCACATTTCAGTAGAATGGGGGTCCTGACTACCAGTCCATTCACACACCTCTTCTCCCCTAAAAGTATTGCACTAAAGAACATTGCTGTGCAGACAGCGCCCCTGCAAGTCTCCAACATAGTGGCATAACAATAGTGGTTGCAGAGGCTATAATTGCACCTGGGCACATGTTAGGGTAGCCCACGGGCCCCTCTAACCACTAACATTGCTGGGCTTCAATCCAGACGTATTGCAGGTTTTTCTTATCCTCTATTACATCTTATGACTTGCAGTGAATGTAATAAACAATGACATACAAGCTGTCCATGGACTGCAGGTCCCTGTGTGGAAGACTCACATGAACTTGCAAATGCAGACAACCTTCTTCCTGTCACTGCAGGTCCCTAAGGTGTTGTCTGTCAGAAATCCCTCAGTGTGTAATGTGCCCCCCTCACAGCCCTGCTATATGTACTATGCCTTCTACAGGGCTTAGTGGATTGTTTACATTTAATAACCCCAAGGCCTCCCTCACACAGGCGCTTTTTACCACCATGTTTCACTCATGCAATGTCGAGTGAAAAAAAAATTGCAGCTTGTCCTATCTTTCTGCGTTTTGCTTTTTTTTAAATCTCCCATGTTTCCTTATGGAGCCTCCTTTTTATCGCATTGCAAAGCACAAATTTGCGATTTTCATGCAATGCGTTTTTAACATTAGAAACTCTGTCTATCGTGATAAAAATGCAAAGCGGTAGAGATGTTTTTGCAAGAAAAAGCATAGCGGAATCTTATGAGCAAAATTACAATTTTGCTACGGCTTTCTTGTGGCAATATCACAATCACCAGTGTGAAGGAGCCCTTAGGTCGGCGGCACACAAACTGGTTATGCGAGAATCGGCAGCGGAATCCGGCTACATCCGGCGACCCTAGGTTTAGCATTCTGTATTGGGGTTGACCGCAGACACTCGCCGTCAGTCAAGCGCAGTACAGATTTTTTATCTAAATTTTTGTACGTCCCACAACAGAGATGACACGGGTACCAGTGACCTATTCGCAATGTCAATTGCAGATGGGCCACGGGTTGGACAGCTTCCATTGACTTTAATCCGGCTCTGACCGCGGCTGGCGACCCTGCATGCCTGTTGAATTCTGTATTGGGGTTGACCGTGGACACTCACCGTCGGTCATGTGCAGTACAGATTTTTCTTCAATTTTTGTTTTCCCCGTGCCGTCGCTAGGTGATGACGTGGGTACCCAAGACCTATCCGCAGTGTCAAATGCAGATGGGGCGTGGGTCGAACGGCATCCATTGACTTCAATGGAAGCTGTCCATGCAGAGCCCGCACGAATATAGAATGTACTGCGATTTTTCCTCCACTCGCGAAAATAGCAATTTGTTCCCGTGAGTGTGTAGGAAAAGGCAATTTTGCATAGCATGTTCTGAACGGTATTTGCTGCGGACGCCGACTGCGGATTCCGCAATGTAAATCCGTTTAAGTCCCACCGGCCTTAGACTCCTAGCTAAAGGTCCCTTTACACAGTGCGACTGTCAGGCCTGTAAGCGCCCGGCAGCGGTCCCAGCGACTGTTGCTCTGCTTTTCCACAGGAGCGATAGTGGGTCAGATAATGGAGGCGGAGTGGCTGGAGATCTCTTCTCTCCACTCACTGTCTGATATATTTCATATATGTGTATTTTTTGGGGTGAACCACGGCAGATAGCCACGCAGAGTAGCTGTGCAAGGGGGGCCAGGCCAGGCCAGGCCCATGGGCCTTTAGCTACGCCCCTGCTCCTACATTACAAAGTGCCGTATGGATGAGTCCTATAGAAAATTGCGCCCCAATATATACTGACCAGTTTACTATTTTTACCCATTCTTGTTCCTATTTTGCGTTCAACGCTGCTTATAGACCACCCCCCGCCCGATAGTCATCAGAATCATACTGACTGGCATGATTACATCATCACATCAACTAGCATGCGGCAATGCAGGGTGCCGAATAGGTGTCCTCTAGAGATGAGCGAACGTACTCGGTTCGGGTGTTTTTGGACCCGAGCACCGCTTTTTCCGAGTAACTGACTACTCGGACAAAAAGATTCAGGGGCGCCGGGGGTGCGTGGGGGGTTGCAGAGGGGAGTGGGGGGGGGGGGGGGAGAGCTCCCCGCTGTTCCCCACTGCTACCCCCCGCTGCACCACGCCACCCCCTGCCCCCCTGCACCCCCCGAATCTTTTCGTCCGAGTAGTCAGTTACTCGGAAAAAGTGGTGCTCGGGTCCAAAAACACCCCAAGTACGTTCGCTCATCTCTCCTCCCCAGACCAGAACACTAAGTTAAAGGGGTTTTCCGATCAAAAATACTATTGATGACCTATCATCAGAATAGGTCATGAATAGCTCATTGGCCAGGGTCCGCCGCTCGGGTGCATCTTTTCAGCGCCGCACATACACAGAGGTCGGAGCAGAAATCAATGGGAGCCATACCTGCAGTTACAACCACCGGCCACAACATAGGAGGTCAGCACGGGGGCTCCGACCTATGTGTATTTGGAGCGGAAGTCTCCACGCCAACCTTCCATGTAGTGGTCGGTGCTGGTAACTGCAGTCACGGCTCCCATTGATTTCAATGAGAGCTATACCTGCAGTTACCAGTGCCAGCCACTACATGGGAAGTTGGCGTGGAGGGTTCTGCTCCAACCTCGTTATGCGGCGCTGACAGCTTGTGCCTACACAGCTGATCGGTCGGGGTCCCGAGTGGCCGATTAACTATTGATGACCTATTCTGATAATACGGAGCTTGACAAAGACTACAGAAGGTAGTCGAAACGTCGCTATACCATACGTTGAGTGAGTGAATAAAAATACATCTTTTTGATGTCTTAAAACCTTTTGGCACCAAAATCTGCTGTCCTGCGTTACTACTTTATCCTGATGATAGGTCATCAATAGCATTTTTGACCGAAAAACCCTTTTAATTCAGACCCCAGACCAGAGCCCTAAATAAAATCAAGCAGACAAAAAAAAACCTTTTAACATGGCCCGATTCTCTACCATTGTGAGCAGGCAACAATTTACATAATAGCATGTTGATCAGTGCTGGTTCTCACCCGCAGATGGGTGGTATAGGCATGAACAATTTTTTCTACGATCCTTCATCGCCACACAAAGCATGTAGAAGGTTTAGGTGCAAGTGGGAAGATTTGTGCACTCTGTGTTAATCTCACCCCCGGATGATCCCTGAACTTAGGGCCTGAAGTTGCCTAGAGTGTGGACTACAGCTCGGCACACAAATACCAGGCATTTACACAGGTTCAGCCATGGCAATATAAAAAGGTTCTGGGTCCTTGAATGCAGCGATACCAAAAAAAACCATTATTTTCCAAAATTATTGTGTACGAGAAGACCTGAAAATAAATATAATTTTGATATCGTCATAAAAGTGATACTCCAAAAAAATGGCAAAAAATTGATGTGTTCTTTCACCCGGTTTTCCCAAAACAATTAATTAAAATTGTACAATAGATTATAACTACCCTGAAATGGGACCAACGCAAACTACAGCTCGCCACATAACGAACAAGCCGCATGCGGCTAGGTTGATGGCAAAAGTTACAGTGTTTGAAAAGTAGGAATGATAATCCCCCCAAAACCATGGTGTCCTAAACTACCACACAAGGCCTTAAAGGGTTAGCGGAGCAAGGTTGTGTGTCAGTAAGAACTAGTAAGCGGCTCCATAAGGTCAGCAGTCTAGGTTAGTCCATCCAGGAGAGTCAGGCCCAGAGGGACAGACGGACATTAGACTGAGCTCTGATGGTGTACGACGCTGATAATACCCCGAATAGGAATTTTTGGTAGAGTACAGCAGAGCAGCAGTTGTTCCACATATATGATGCAAACTGCACATCTTCTTTGAGAAGACCACCTCCTAGAAGACCACTTTTCAGCACAATTATGGGTGCTCATCTCAAGGAAGTTTCACTGTATACCTTGGAGCCACTATTTCCTTCTATTCCATTATTTTGTCAGTATGTCTCTTAGATTTGACTTTGTACATGGTGGACAGTGAAGAGTTCCCCATAGAGATGAGCGAACGTACTCGTCCGAGCTTGATACTCGTTCGAGTATTAGCGTGTTCGAGATGCTCGTTACTCGTGAAAAGTACCACGCGATGTTCGAGTTACTTTCACTTTCATCTCTGAGACGTTAGCGCGCTTTTCTGGCCAATAGAAAGACAGGGAAGGCATTACAACTTCCCCCTGCGACGTTCAAGCCCTATACCACCCCCCTGCAGTGAGTGGCTGGCGAGATCAGGTGTCACCCGAGTATAAAAATCGGCCCCTCCCGCGGCTCGCCACAGATGCATTCTGACATAGTTGAGGGAAAGTGCTGCTGGTGCCGGAGCTGCGATAGGGAGAGTGTTAGGAGTATTTTAGGCTTCAAGAACCCCAACGGTCCTTCTTAGGGCCACATCTAACCGTGTGCAGTACTGTGGAGGCTGCTTTTTGCAGTGTTGCACTTTTTTTTTTCTTGTATATCGGCCGTGCAGAGCATTGCGCCCTGCAGTAATTATTCATACTCCAGGGCCAGAAATGGTGGTTAGGCAGGGACAGAAGACATATATTGTGAGGCAGGGACAGAAGACATATTTATTGAATATAGGCAGTGGGCCTTAGCAAAAACATTTGGGGAAAAAAATCTACTTGGGCTGCCTGTGACTGTCCTCAGTGTACTGGGTCTGTGCTGGGTGTAGTTGTCCTCCTAATTCATACGCAGCCAGCTAAGTGTTACAGCAGGCTTGCGCAAAATTATTTCCTGGCTCTGTGTTGGCTGTTAAATCACCGCTGTATTCCAGTCCACAGTGCAACAGTCTGCAGTTATTTTACGTACTCCAGGGCCAGTAGCGGTGAGGCAGGGACAGAAGACATATTTATTGATATCCACCCACACCCTCACCTCCGCTGTCCTCGGCCCCATCCAGCAATGTCTCTCAGCGCAGCGTCCAGACGTCGCTAGCGCCACTGTTTGAGCGCAAGCGCAAGTACGCCGCCACGCACCCGCATGCTCAAGCGTTAAACGTGCACATTGCCAAATTGATCAGCCTGGAGATGCTGCCGTATAGGCTTGTGGAAACGGAGGCTTTCAAAAGCATGATGGCGGCGGCGGCCCGCGCTACTCGGTTCCCAGTTGCCACTACTTTTCCCGATGTGCCGTCCCAGCCCTGCACGACCACGTCTCCCGCAACATTGTACGCGCCCTCACCAACGCGGTTACTGCCAAGGTCCACTTAACAAAAGACACGTGGACAAGCAAAGGCGGGCAGGGCCACTATATCTCCCTGACGGCACATTGGGTGAATTTAGTGGAGGTTGGGACAGAGTCAGAGCCTGGGACCGCTCACGTCCTACCCACCCCCCGAATTGTGTGCCCCAGCTCGGTGGTGGTATCTGTGGCGGTGTATGCTTCCTACACTAAACCACCCTCCTCCTCCTCCTCCTCCTCCTACGCAACCTCTGTCTCGCAATCAAGATGTGTCAGCAGCAGCACGTCGCCAGCAGTCGGTGTCGCGCGGCACGGCAGCACAGCGGTGGGCAAGCGTCAGCAGGCCGTGCTGAAATGACTCCGCTTAGGAGAGAAGAGGCACATGGCCCACGAACTGCTGCAGGGTCTGACAGAGCAGACCGACCACTGGCTTGCGCCGCTGAGCCTCCAACCGGGCATGGTCGTGTGTGACAACGGCCGTAATCTGGTGGAGGCTCTGCAGCTCGGCAGCCTCACGCACGTGCCATGCCTGGCCCATGTCTTTAATTTGGTGGTTCAGCGCTTTCTGAAAAGCTACCCACACTTGTCATACCTGCTCGGAAAGGTGCGCCGGGTCAGCGAACACTTCCGCAACTCCAAGACGGACGCTGCCACCCTGCGGACCCTGCAACAGCGGTTTAATCTGCCAGTGCACCGATTGCTGTGCGACGTGCCCACACGGTGGAACTCTACGCTCCACATGTTGGCCAGGCAGCGTAGAGCTATTGTGGAATACCAACTCCAACATGGGCGGCGTAGTGGGAGTCAGCCTCCTCAATTCTTTACAGAAGAGTGGGCCTGGTTGGCAGACATCTGCCAGGTCCTTGGAAACTTTGAGGAGTCTACCCAGATGCTGAGCGGGGATGCTGCAATCATTAGCGTCACCATTCCTCTGCTATGCCTCTTGAGAAGTTCCCTGCAAAGCATAAAGGCAGACGCTTTGCACTCGGAAACGGAGGCGGGGGAAGACAGTATGTCGCTGGATAGTCAGAGCACCCTCATGTCTATATCTCAGCGCGTTGAGGAGGAGGAGGAGGGGGAGGAGCATGAGGAGGAGGGGGAAGAGACAGCTTGGCCCACTACTGAGGGTACACATGCTGCTTGCCTGTCATCCTTTCAGCGTGTATGGCCAGAGGAGGAGGAGGAGGAGCATGAGGAGGAGGGGGAAGAGACAGCTTGGCCCACTGCTGAGGGGACAGATGCTGCTTGCCTGTCATCCTTTCAGCGTGTATGGCCAGAGGAGGAGGAGGAGGAGGATCCTGAAAGTGATCTTCCTAGTGAGAACAGCCATGTGTTGCGTACAGGTACCCTGGCACACATGGCTGACTTCATGTTAGGATGCCTTTCTCGTGACCCTCGCGTTACAAGCATTCTGGCCACTACGGATTACTGGGTGTACACACTGCTCGACCCACGGTATAAGGAGAACCTTTCCACTCTCGTTCCCGAAGAGGAAAGGGGTTCCAGAATGATGCTATACCACAGGGCGCTGGTGGACAAACTGATGGTAAACTTCCCATCCGACAGCGCTAGTGGCCGAAGGCGCAGTTCCGAGGGCCAGGTAGCAGGGGAGGCGCAGAGATCAGGCAGCATGTACAGCGCAGGCAGGGGACCATTATCCAAGGCCTTTGCCAGCTTTCTGGCTCCCCAGCAAGACTGTGTCACCGGTCCCCAGTCAAGGCTGAGTTGGCGGGAGCACTGTAAAAGGATGGTGAGGGAGTACGTAGTCGATCGCACGATCGTCCTCGGTGACGCCTCTGCCCCCCTACAACTACTGGGTGTCGAAGCTGGACACGTGGCCTGAACTCGCGCTGTATGCCCTGGAGGTGCTTGCTTGTCCTGCGGCTAGCGTCTTGTCAGAGAGGGTGTTTAGTGCGGCTGGGGGAATCATCACGGATAAGCATACCCACCCATCAACCGACAGTGCCGACAGGCTTACACTCATCAAGATGAACAGCAGCGATACCTAAGCAATACGTAGGCTGCACCCGCGGATGGAAGCATCGTTCTCTATCACCATCAAAAACGGGGACCTTTTTGCTTCATCAATCTGTGTATAATATTCCTCCTCCTCCTCCTGCTCCTCCTCCTGAAACCTGACGTAATCACGCCGAACGGGCAATTTTTCTTAGGCCCACAAGGCTCAGTCATATAATTTTTGTAAACAATTTTTATACGTTTCAATGCTCATTAAAGCGTTGAAACTTTCACCTGAACCAATTTTTATTTTAACTGGGCTGCCTCCAGGCCTAGTTACCAATTAAGCCACATTAACCAAAGCGATTAATGGGTTTCACCTGCCCTCTTGGTTGGGCATGGGCAATTTTTCTGAGGTACATTAGTACTGTTGGTACACCAATTTTTGGGGGCCCTCGCCTACAGTGTAATCAAATGAATTTTTAGCCCACCTGCATTACAGCTGACGTTACATCAGCTGTGATGGGCAATGCAATGGGATATATTTATGTACCGCCGGTGGCTTCCTGGCACCCACCCATGCTGTCGGTCCACACGGAGTTGTAACTGCATGTGTCAACTTCTAAAGAACCCCAGTCTGACTGGGGTATGCAGTGTGGGCCGGAGCCCACCTGCATTAAGCACGACATTACCTCAGCTGTGATGGGCAATGCAATGGGATTTATTTATGTACCGCCGGTGGGTTCCAGGGAGCCACCCATGCCGTGGGTCCACAGGGAGTTGTAACTGCATGTGTCCACTTCTAAAGAACCCCAGTCTGACTGGGGCATGCAGTGTGGGCCGAAGCCCACCTGCATTAAGCACAATATTACCTCAGCTGTGATGGGCAATGCAATGGGATATATTTATGTACCGCCGGTGGCTTCCTGGCACCCACCCATGCTGTCGGTCCACACGGAGTTGTAACTGCATGTGTGCACTTCTAAAGAACCCCAGTCTGACTGGGGTATGCAGTGTGGGCCGAAGCCCACCTGCATTAAGCACGACATTACCTCAGCTGTGATGGGCAATGCAATGGGATATATTTATGTACCGCCGGTGGGTTCCAGGGAGCCACCCATGCTGTGGGTGCACACGGAATTCCCATTGCGGAGTTGTACCTGCCTGTTACTATTTATAAAAAAACGCGGTCTGACTGGGGCATGCAGACACCTTGACAGAATAAATAGTGTGTGGCACATAGTTTCCCCATTGCTATGCCCACGTGTGCAGCTCCAGATGGAGGTGGCACAGGATTGGATTTCTCATTGCTTCTGTACAGCATTGCGGGCTATTGCCCCGCCCCTTTTAAAGAGGGTCGCTGCCTAGCCGTGCCAACCCTCTGCAGTGTGTGCCTGCGGTTCCTCCTCATGGCAGACGCACTTATAAATAGACATGAGTGTGGCATGAGAGCAGCTGAAGGCTGCGCAGGGACAGTTTGGTGTGCGCTGTGGACACTGGGTCGTGCGCGGGGGGTGGGGGGGTGGGGGGGGGAGTTGGGTAGCATGTAACCCAGGAGAAGTGGCAGCGGAGTGTCATGCAGGCAGTGATTGTGCTTTGTTGGAGGTAGTGTGGTGCTTAGCTAAGGTATGCATTGCTAATGAGGGCTTTTAAGAAGTTAAAATTGTTGGGAAGGGGGGGGGGCACTCTTGCCGCTATTGTGGCTTAATAGTGGGACCTGGGAACTTGAGATGCAGCCCAACATGTAGCCCCTTACCTGCCCTATCCGTTGCTGTGTCGTTCCCATCACTTTCTTGAAATGCCCCGATTTTCACAAATGAAAACCTTAGCGAGCATCGGCGATATACAAAAATGCTCGGGTCGCCCATTGACTTCAATGGGGTTCGTTACTCGAAACGAACCCTTGAGCATCGCGAAAAGTTCGTCTCGAGTAACGAGCACCCGAGCATTTTGGTGTTCGCTCATCTCTAGTTCCCCAGCAGGTACACAGATGCAGACGTCACCAACAACCACCAGAGACTTGTATATTCCTCCTGTGTATACACGTTTCCTAGTCTGCAACCTTCTTGGCTAATGTTTGCAAGATTTCATTAGTTTATGTGATCTGCTACATTGTATCTATTTCACCAGTTTGTGAGACTTTGTAATGGTTAACCCCTTGAGTGGCACGCCCGGAAATTTTCCGGGACGAGCTCCACTGCTCATAGTGACATAGCCCGGAAGATTTCCGGGCTATGTATCACTATGGGAGCTGCAGAGCACAATGCCACAAGCTGTGACAGTGTGCTCTGCCTGCACAGACCCACAGAGAACAAAGCAAGGGTTTTGAAAAACCAGCAGAAGATATTGCCGGCATATCGGCAATCTCCTGCTTTGTTTACAGGTTGCCATAGAGACCATCGGCTTGTCAGAAGCAAGCCGATGGTCTCTGTGACAGTGAGAGCTTGGTGCTTGGCTATCAGAGGACAGCTAGGTACTAGCTCTTAAAGCAGAGATCAGAGAAAACCTCCGATCTCTGCTGTGTTAACCCTTTACATGCTGCAGTCTATGTGACTGCAGCATGTAAAGGGCTGTCACTGCAGCATGTAAAGGGCTGTCACTAGCAGACCCCCAGAATGTGATCAAGGGGGCCTGATGGGTCCCTGTGGAAGTCCCCTAAAGGGACAAAAAAAAAGTTAAAAAAAGTTAAAAAATTATAAAAAAAAAAATTATAAAAACACTTGTCTCCCTTTACTTTGTAAAAAAATCAAAAATACAATCACACATGTGGTATCCGTGCGTCGTAATGACCCAGAGAAGGAAGTTAATACATTATTTAACCCCTTAATGACATAGCCCCTTTTTTTCTTTTTTCCCCATTTCTTTTTTTCCTCCCTCCTGTTTAAAAAATCACAACTTGTCCCGCAAAAAACAAGCCCTTATATGGCCATGTCAATGGAAAAATGAAAAAGTTATGGCTCTTGAGACGCAACTGCAAAATTAGTTGAAATTCAATGATTAGACCATTTTAAAAAACCTGCCCTGGTGGGCACGACAGGGTGGTAGGAAACCCGCCACTCAAGGGGTTGAAGGGAAGTGTTGGATAGCAGCTTCCCTGTCAGCGAGCGATCTGCTTGTTCTATGACTTAGGCCTCCTGCAGATGGGTGGAAATTCCGTGGCGGGATTCCACGCAGAATTTCCGCCCGTACACGCCTGCATAGGATTGTATTACAACACGCAATACTATGCAGACGGCCGCGGTTTGTCTGCGCGAAATCACGCGCAGAAAACAAACCGCGGCATCCTCTAATTCTGTGCAGGGCTCGGAACTGCGGGAGCGGGTGAGTTCCGCGCTGCTCTCTGCAGGCGCTAGGGTCAGGTCCCGCTGCGAGAATTCTCGCAGCCGGATCCAAACCGGCCGTCTGCAGGCGGCCTGTAAGGAGTATTCCCATCTTGGTCCATCATAGGCGAGATGAGAATACTGCCCAGTATGCTGCAGCCAGGGTGGCCAGAGACTGCCCCAACTGGCTGTGTAGTGCTTTCTCTGTAACTCCCGTAGAAGTGAATGGACGTCACATAAATAGTGCAGCACAATGAACTACACTGTTTCCATAACTCAGGAACTGTAGAAACAGCATATCCTGCATCAATAACTCTTCATCACTTCTATAGCCCCCTTAGCTGTTTTTGCGCCCCCACCCTACCAATAATCTAACTTTTATGGCTCATTCTGAGGATATGCCATGAAAGTCTCAGTTCAGAAAACCTTTAGGCCTCATGTCCACGGGGAAAATCGGGCCCGCTACGGATTCTACATGTAGAATCTGCAGCGGGTCCCTCCTGCCCCGCGGACATGAGGCCTAAAAATAACAATAAATGAGAATAAACTCACCTCCCATCCACTCCGTTTCTTCTCTTCGCGGCGGCGTCATCTTCTCTCGTCGCGGCCAGATCTTCATTCTTCGGCTCGGCGGATGTGCATGATGACGTCGGTGACGTGCCCCGCGCGTGCGCCGGGCGGAAGCAAAATGATCCGGCCGCGACTGAGAGAAGATGGCGCGGCGCCGAAGAGAAGAACCGGAGCGTGTAAGTAAAATATGATTTTTGTGTCCCGCGGATCCGGACGGCTTCCATAGGCTTCAATAGAAGCCCGCGGGAGCCGTCCCCGCGGGAGACCCGCATGAAAATGGAGCATGGTCCAGATTTTTTCATGCTCCATTTTTTTAAAAATCACTTTTATTGACGATCCGCGGGTATTTATCTACCCGCGGGTGGTCAATGCATCCCTATGGGGTGCGGATCCGCGCGTGGGAGAAGAGTTAAAATCCGCTGCGGATTTTAATTCTTATTTTCCCCGTGGACATGAGCCCTTAATTCTTTAATAATACCCTATGGTATCTTGTCTATTGCCAAAGGTGCTGCTTAGAGGACCTGTGGGACCCTACAAGTCCGATAGATTAACACCTTAACGACAGTCCACGCATCTTTTGACAGCGGCTGTTAAGGGACTTTAATCTGCATCACCATAAAAAGCGATGCTGCATTAAAAGCCTTGCGAGGGTCTACCGTAACAGAGGAAGTCAGTGCTCACCTGTTGTTGTATGACAGTCAGGTACTTGCTCTAATAGCAAGGTTTCTTTGCACCTTTACACACCACGGTCAGTGCGTCTGTGGCATGTAAAAGATAGACAGTGGGAGGGGGCTCCTTCTGTCACCCATCGGACCTCTGTGATGTGATCGCGGGGTCCCAGATGGGTTGCTATAGCTGCCAGATATGGTGGCCTGTGAGGCTCATTCTCTGACTGACCTCATAAGCTTTCTAATGCACTATTATACTAATGTATAATAGTGTATTAGAAGAATGAAAAAAAAGATGCTGATGATTAAGTCCCCTAGTGGGACAAAAACAAAAAAATTTAAAAAGTATAAAAATAAAGATTAAAAAAATGACAAAACCCAACTATGTAAAAAAATTAAATAAAATGAAAAAAAAAAAATCACACATGTGGTATCACTGCATTTGGAATGACCCAAAGAAAAATAGTTAGTACATTATTTAACCTACACAGTGCATGCCGTACTAAAGAAATACCAAAACACACGGCAAACATAGCGAATTTTGCCTATCTTGCCTTACAAAAAACAGAATAGAAAATAACCAAAACGCCGTATGGATCAACAGATCCATAATTAAAAAGTACAACTCATTACTTTATTTATTTTATTACTGGTGGAGGGGAGGGGGTGAGGAGTTTTGAAGCTCATGCCCCCCAATCTTTTCAGACTTTAGCAGACTTGAGACCAAGTGATACTGCAGACCAAACAGACCACAGCCAGCGGTCATCAAGTGCAATAAGGTCGCCCCTGAGATGAACTTTTGCACATGGGCCCCTAAGCCTTTAGCTACGACCTTGGTCCTAGAGGCATCTAGTGGTCAACAAGCTCGACACAAGCGGTAAAAAAGGTCACTGCACACAAGTAGCCTCTGAGAACCTTTTTATAGGCCAAGGGTGGAACCTCTTCTAGGGTCTCAGCTGGCAAGACCCTTCATCTAATCACAGCACAACTCTAATCATTTGCATGAGATGTAACTGCATGCTGGGCTTTGCATCAAAACTTCTAGGGGCTTGATTTTTCTTTTATAAAGATTGTATTTCTTCCGATATATGTGGTTACAGCAGCCTGACAAAGGGGCCTAGTAACCTCAAAGCTGACTGGTTAGTCAATAAAGCTGTGACCCCCTATAATACTTTTGTCTTTTTATACAAGAGTATCTAACATCATAGCTATTTTACACTCAAACTCTAATAGACTCTTCCTTATCTTGTAGTCAGCTGCCATCTAGTGGAGATTTCCAGTATGGCATCCAAAGACCTCCAATTGTCCTGTCTCTAGGAGATAGAAATCCCAAAGAGTATAATTTATCTGTTGTTTCTCTGCAAAGTCTGTCCAGCTGCTATTACATATCCGCCAGCGGCCAGCACTGCTGCTTGCATTTTACACACAATTGCCAGGTTGAATTTGCAAGTGCAGTTGCAGCCCAGCAATTAGCTCTAAGGCCTAATGCCCACAGCCGTGACGGGCTCCGCAAGTGGAATACCGCAGCGGAGCCCCAAATAGAACATGCCGCGGGTGAGTACAAGAGAATTCACGGGGCGGAATTCCACCGTGGAATTCCACACCGTGAGCATTGCATATAGAACATAATTCAATAGAACCTAATAGCTGTGGGGCAACGCTGCAGATTTCCGCCACGTGATACGCGGCGGAAATCCGCCCGTGGGAATTAGCCCTAAATTGTGAGCATCGGTGGTGCGAAGAAATATTTCTGACCATAGAGTTCTTTATAATAGCTGTACACGACTATGGGGGCTGCCATCTTACTGGAACTGCTGTTAATAGAATTTAACAATGTCCTTTATGGCAGTCACATGACCACAGGAACCTGCATTCTGGGGAGGACTCTGACTTCTGTGGGAGAATGACCTAGACATGTTCTGAGAACTGTGCAAAGATCACTGTGCAGGGAGGGGGAGGAGGGTAGCTGTGATCAACAACAATTGTAAATGGTAGATCCTGTATTATCTATATAGTTGTTATCTTTCATTGTAATCCTGCTTGTGATGGTAATGAGATGCCTACAGAAAAGTGATCTCTACAGAATAGAAAGTGTCAGCCTATTATGAAGTTCAATGGCCCGAGCAAAAACTGCAAGATATTAGGACCTTTTTTCATGTAGATCATGACATCAAAATAAAATAAATAAAAAAATCACCCCAAATCCTTGAATTTAAACAATAGGCCATTTTCTAATGCTACATTGCCTTTAAGTGTTTACCTCCGATCTTGTCCCAACAGACCGGACTGTCTGAAGGAGTGAGGAAAAGTCACAATTAAAAAAAAATGCACAACCGAACGTCCATAACAGAAGAGAGTGTGCGATCCCTGAAGAAGGGATGTTAGTGACCCAGAACTACTCAGTGAATGAGTTACGTGGAGTGCCAGTAGTTCTGTAGTCCTGGACAGGGAATTTTTTAACTCCTTAACGACCAGCCCATAGTGTTTTTACGTCCTCCTGAAGTGGGCTTTATTCTCTGAGGACGTAAAAACGTGTCCTGCAGAGAATAAAGCCCCTCGGGCTCTGGACGTGACAGCTCCATGCTATCGGTATCCGCAGGTAGCCGACAGCATGCAGCTGTCATCCCGGGCTATACGGACCCCCCCCCCCCCCCCCCCGGCATTGCGATCGGTGCTGTCCAATGGATAGCGCCGATCGCAAAAAAGTAAATAAAAGTTGAAAAAAGTTACACATTCAGCTGCCCTGATGGATCGGATCCATTGGGGCAGCTGAAATTACTCACCCGGGTCCGGCACGCTGCTCCCCGCTCTCTCGATGCTCCGGGCCCCGTAGCCGTCCTTTTGCGCATGAGCGCCAGGCGGCATTACGTCAGCCGCATGCGCAGAAGGCCCAGTGGCGCGGGAAATTTAAAATCTCCTGGCTCCCGGCTCCTGTAGGTAGCCGGGAGGCAGGAGATGTCAGCGGGGACCGCGGTCGTCGTTATCCAATGGATAACAGCGATAGCGGAAAAGTAAAGAAAAGTGTAAAAAAAGAAAAGCTTCACCTCCCCTCATGGATCGGATCCATGAGGGGAGGTGAAAATACTCACCCCGCTTCCTCCATGTCCTGCGGACGGTCTCCGGACCCCCTGCTGGCTTCTGCGATGTGCCGATGTGGCGCGCATGCGCAGAAAGCCGGCGAGCCCGGCAAATTCAAAATCTCCCTGCACCCGGATGTCACAGATAGCCGAGTGCAGGGAGATATGACTGGGGACCGCTGTATGTGGTTTCCAGTCATATGATCACCGTTATTCATCACATTGAAATCCAACGGGTGCTCTTTCCATTATAGGCCTAGCCATGTTTTCTTTAAGTAAATTAGGGCCACAATTGGTATGTTTTTGAACACGGGACAAACGGCGGTATCCATTTTGGGGTGAACGTCTTTAGGAGTCTTGCATTGACTCCTAAAAAAAAAACTGTGGGGTTAAAACACTCATGACACCCCTCAGTGAATACGCTAAGGGGTGTAGTTTTTAAAATGGGGTCATTTGTGGTGGTATCTATCATTTTGACTTCTATAAGCCTTTCCAATCTTGGCTTGGTGTAGGAAAACAAAGTGTTCCTCAAAATGCTGAAAAGTAATGTTAAATTTGTACGTCTCCTAAAAAGGTTTTTCCAATATGCGCCCAAAATAAAGTAAACAGATGGAAATATATATCTTAGCAAAAATTTCTATATTATGTTTGCACATATTTGATATATTGCAGTTGGAAATGTGAAAAAAATGACGATTTTTTCAAAATTTTCCCAATTTTGGCGCTTTTAATAAATAAACACAAATTCTATCGGTCTTTTTTTTCCGCCTAAATGAAGTACAACATGTGGCGAAAAAACAATGTCAGAATCGCTTGGATATGCAAAACCTTTCTGGTGTTTTTCCATGCTAAATTGACACGTGTCAGATTTGCAAAATTTGGCCTGGTCATTAAGGCGCAAACATGCTTGGTCACTAAGGGGTTAAATTACACTGTTTGTGAGGATTAACATTGTCCCGGAAATTTCAGGTAAATAATAATATTTTACAACCCTTCCACTGTATAAGGCTATACAATACGGCCATACAGCGGCATATAGTTCTGTACACCATAATACTACCTTCATACAACACCCTGAGAACAGCGCTGTACAATGCACCAACTTATTACACTCGCCATCTTTCACACAAAGGCTTTTCCTCCTTCCCGATGTAACACGTATACTGGGATTGCTGTCACATAGCCAAGCCATACTTCATAGACACTTTGCCATATTCTAAGTTGTGATATACGGAGGCTGGTGAATTCTAGACATAGATTTCTTCCCTCCTGTACATATTGCACTGCAGTACTTGTTACTGCATAATCTGCATTATAGGAACAGTTGACGGCAACCATACAGTAATTTTATGAGTTTTCTTGCCAGAACCGCTCAAACAGAGATTTCTGCTTATTTGTGGAGCCCGGTGATGGTATGATGCATATATACACGGAACAGTTGCTTACCTCCAATCCCCACACCACACTTTATGGAGGAGGCCGTAGCCTCCTTAAATTTTGCCTCAACAGTATAAGACATAAAAGCTGTGTCTTCACAAATCTGCCCCATGGTGCTGAAGGGTCGGGCCGGAGTGGGAGTAGGGATGACGAAATCACGCGCAGAAAACAAACCGCGGCATGCTCTAATTCTGTGCGGGGCTCGTGAAAGAGCACATGAAAGAGCCGGAGCTGCGGGAGCGGATGAGTTCGGCGCTGCTCTCTGCAGGTGCTCGGGTCGGGTCCCGCTGTGCGAATTCTCACAGCCGGATCTGACCCAGCCGCCTGCAGGCAGTCAGTTGCAAATGTGCCAGACTTTCAGTGCAAACACCTGTGTAAACTAAGCCAAATATTAGGTGGATTAGACAACAGTGTCTAAAGATGCGCCATATTTATCATCCACAATGAGACAGTGTGATAAGTTTGGTGTATTTTGAGATTGTCAGTCTAAGGCCCCTTCACACAAGCATATGCGTATTTGCGCATGCCTGAGTGCAGGGTATTTGTAGAATGAGTGATGCTTTTTTGCATACGCACATAGGAGTATTTTACTATACATGTACGGCGGGCTCATTTACACGCTGCAAAAAAACAAACGTGCTCCTATTGAAATGGCTAAGGAGTTCCAGATGTGTTTTTTTCCCAGAGGAATTACACAGCATATCACGCATCTTCTTAGGAATTGCACACATTTGTGCACCCGCATGGAATTTTATGGGGAGAATTAGTGCACAAATCCGCAGGAAAATAGAGCAGGTGAACAAACGCATTGAAATCAATGGGTTCCATTCTCTGTGCATTAAGTGCATTAATTCTGAAAATGCACTTGCAAATATGTCGGTGTGACTGTAGCCTACGCTGGCATTAGCCATTGGACAGGTTGAGTAGATCAGCTTCACTGCTCCCAGGTTTTTGAAATATTACCATGGTCCAACCCCATAATGAAGACCGCACTTATATCCCAGCATATAAATAACAAGCTTGTAAGAGCAATGGAGTAATTACTGGTGAAGGATGGGACGCGGGTCTTTATACTACTGCTGCATTTACAGGTTGTGTGGTTACATCTGAATCCTGCCGTTACATTTGGGGAAAAGGAAATGTTTTGATGCCTGAATTCAGTTTTTTGACTTTTTGACAGGCTAGGACAACCCCGATACCCCTTATATTTCCCTTCATTTATATTTGCATATAGTTATGAGTGGAGTTAATAAGTCTCTGGGTAACACGCTCCTGTGAAGGGGGCCTTACACTAAGGGCTTATTCACAGGAGCATATATCGGCCGCCGTTTTCACGTCCGGCCGATATACACTACCATCTGAGCAGTATTCCCCCTTCCCGGCTCTCTACCGCTCTCCTCCAGCTGTTTGCAATGAAGGGGGGGGGGGGGGAGAGCTAAGCTCTGCCCCTTCCATTGCTGGCTGTGGGAAATGGACAAGGAGGGGCCCCACCCCCTACCATTACAAACAGCCGGAGGAGAGTAGAGGGCCAGTGAGGGGGAGGGAAGCGGGAAGACAGCTCAGACAGCAGCGTATATCGGCCGGCCATGAAAACCGCGGCCGATATACGCTCCTGTGAATAAGCCCTTAGGCTGGATTCACACGGGCATCAACATTTTTACATTCTCCCGCCGGCGACGTAAAAAAAAATGAGTGAACAGGCACACAAATCTAACGACCCGGCGAATGTATGCTTAGTCCACAATACCATTGGGCGGGGGGAGACAGTTTTGCTCTGCTTATGTGTCTGCCCCTCCCCCCCCCCTCTCTCGGCGCGGAAGGAGGGGCAGGAGCTAGTGTGCTAAGCTACCGCTCCCTCCCATTGCAAACAGCTGGCAAGGGGTAGAGAGGAGCAGGGAAGGGGGTGGGAGCTTGACAGAGAAGCTGCTAAACTCCCTCCCACTTCCCCTCTCTGGCAGTGGTCATAGGCTTCCATAGGAGTCTATAGAGCCACGGGCGGAAAAGCGGTAGTGTATATCGGCAGGGTGTGAAAACCCAACCAATATACGCCCCCTCAGTTCCGGAGTTGCATTCTGTCTGGTGTATTTATCTGCAATGCTGCATGTGGGACCCACTGTGTTGTAGGGGGCTACCCTAAGGGGTTAAATTGTTGCCACAACAATGGACTGGGAGTTGTGCCAAATTATTGCGTGTGCAATAAGACTGAAGGTCCTGTGAGGGTGGAGATTGGGTAAGATGTTACTGCCAGGTACAAGCTGAGACTTGTAGTTCTCTCCTCTTATACCGTCTCACATCCCATAATAACAGCCTAGATGTGCTGGGAGCTGTAGTTCTGTTCTATCCCCACCCTCTTCTAACATCACACAGTGACAATATAGGGATGCTGGGAGCTGTAGTCCTCCGCTCTTATACCGTCTCACATCCCATAATAACAGCCTAGATGTGCTGTCAGTTGTAGTTCTGTTCTCTCCCCACCCTCTTCTAACATCACACAGTGACAATATGGGGGTGCTGGGAGCTGTAGTTCTCCACTCTTATATTCTTCTCCTGTAAGTTCCTCTGATATCCATAATTCTGGACCTACTTGAATGTCTCCCGGTGGATCTTCAGCAGCGGCAAACTGCATGGAATTTTGGAAAATCCTGTTTACATTTTGTAAAAACCCTCTGCAGTGTAAATTGCGCTGCGGTGTCTGCGGGCGGCTTCACAGCCCATTGTTTTCAATAGGTGCATTCACATTTTCACTTTTGGGCACGAAAAAATGCAGCCTGCTTTATTTTGGTCCCATATGGGGCGAAGCAAATGCGTAACCAAGACCGGCACGAGCGCGCAATACGCCGCAAAATTGTGAACACACCAGGAACTAAATTAGTTTTAATAGCCTTTTAACGAGGCGCAGCTGTATCCTGCACCCACGAGAATGGTCCCGGTCAATGCTAAAATACAGTAAGATGCGCAGCGTGACATTCACGGCACAGAAAAGTCATGCTACCGCCTGCGGTCTGCGCACACGCTCGTGGGATGCCGACCTGAATCCTTAGGATGTGAATATTTGCTGTGGATTCTCAGTCCAGATATCAGCTTAAGGCCATATCCACACAAAAGGCGGTTGCGCAGCGTATTGCGCATGCAGAATGTGCCCAGATGGTCGCATTCACATCCACGGATTTCGTTTGTGAAGAAAAAAAATATATGCAGCATGGGAGGGGAGGAGCACACCGAGAACATGGCAGCCGCGGCTCCTTACTTCTCTCCCAGCCGCCAGTAAGACGTCCCGCAAACCAACAAGCTCTCTAGGAAGTTTCCTAAAACTTCTCTTCTGTAGCAAGGTCGGTCACGTGTCCGGTCACATGGGTGTGACGTCATCAGAGGTTCTTTGCCCCGCAAGGAGTTGCACCTTCAACCAATCACTGCGCACCACGGAGAGACAGCAGACCCAGCGGCTCAGGTAGTTTACGATGTGCCGGCTCCCAGGGGGAGGAGGATGACAACAACTCCACTGTCTGCTGGGGTCCTACAGGAACTAATAGAGTTACTGCAGTTCATTAAATGACCCCCCTGACCAGCGGGGGACGCCTGCAGTTAACCCCTTCATGGCGGCCTGGTTTAGGCACTAATGCCCACCCATTGGCTAAGTGTTTATTGTTGTCGCACTCCTCGGTCATCACTTTTTCCGCTGACCCTCCTTATTTCAGGGCTTGTTTTTGTGTGACTGGTTGCATTTTTGATGGCATCATTTTGGGTAGATGAACATTCTAGAACACTTACTTTTATTTTTATAGTAGTTTGGGACTTTAGTTTTTTTCTCCACTGTTCAGATTGCTGAACAATTATTGTAGTCGTGTTGTCCTCCGGCGCCGCGCATTTCCTGCGATACTAAGTTTATACAGTCAGGTTTTTTTGCGTTTGGCTCTCCGCTCTCCAGCAGACATCACGCCCTTATTTTTCCTCCAGTGGCCCTCTGCTTGTTTTTGCGGGATGAGCTCCAGTCATCGTTATATTATTTTTGGCAATACATAAGATTTCAATCACTTTGTAGTTATTTTTTTCCTAGAGGCAAGATTAAAAAAATCTGTAATTCTGACTTTTTTTTTTTTACAGTTTACTTGTCAAAAACTTCAACCTCCGCCTTCCTGAAATCTTGTGGTAAGCATCTTCACCGTATGGGGCATATACACCCATTGTAAAAGAAGACACGCACCTAGAAGGTGGAATCAAAGGAAACTTCTCTGAGTGATGTGACATTCATATAAGTGGTTACATGTCAGAGCAAAAGGAGTTTATTGTGGAGAACTGAACATTAAAGGGAGGCTCTAGTACCCTGCTGTACCGCCTCTAGCTTGGATACAAGATGTGATACGGGCGGGCATGGAGGCTCTAGTACCCTGCTGTACCGCCTCTAGCTTGGATACAAGATCTGATACAGGCGGGCATGGAGGCTCTGCCTCTAGCTTGGATACAAGATGTGATACGGGCGGGCATGGAGGCTCTATCACCCTGTTGTACCGCCTCTAGCTTGGATACAAGATGTGATACTGTTGGGCATGGAGGCTCTAGTAACCTGTCGTACCGCCTCTCTCTCTCACACGGGTGAGAAAATAGCGTGAGATTTGTGCGCTGCGAGATGCACAGTCTGAACCCCGGTCTTTTGAATGGTTTCATACACACGAGAGATGTTTTCCCAGGAAACAGCATGTTCTATCTTACGGCGTTCTCTTGTATTGCATCACCCAACACTTGCAATACGGCCGGCGGCAGCATCACCCGCCCCACTCCAAGCATTAGGAGAAACTCTGCGATCCTCTGCCGCGGGTGTGACCGCTACGGTCGGGGGATTGCTTCTTCCCCGAAGTGATGCGAGGCTGTTCTACTATGAAAACGCTTTGCATCAAACCGGGAATTCACATGGTGGGGCGCGATATGGGGGCGGGATTCATATGGTGGGGCGCGCCATATGGGAGCGGGATTCATATGGTGGGGCGCGCCATATGGGGGCGGGATTCACGGACCAACACAATGCTCACAGCTGTATTCCTCCTTGTAAATGGCCATAGCGCATAACCCACTTTTGTTTCCTTAATCTATTGACGTTGGTGAAAAAAACGTATGTTAGTAGCATACGGGCATTCTTTGACTTATATGGCAGCCATCCGTGTGAAGACTGCCTAAACGGTGACCATCTTGTCATGTTTCCAGCTCTGCTGAAAATCATAGAGTGGTTTTGTTAGCCTTCAGAGTATATTGCCGGAGGTCATCATGGTAAATAAAAAAAAAAAAAAAGTAATATATATATTTTTTTGCAATGTTGCGCCCATGCACGGCTGATTCTCCTGCTACTGATCGAGTGTGTGTAGGAACCCATCGCTCATGTATTCTCATGTGATTTATGCTGCCTGAAGGTGTATCCGCGTATGCTTGGCACCACAACTGCAGAAAACAGTTATTTAAAACTATGAAGATCCTCTGCTTCCACAGGCGGCGCTGTAACCTAATGTGATTTGTGGCACTGGAGGAACCTTCTGATCACGTGTGGATTAACGCTGGGAGACTACAGCTGTGCGGCGTGCAGCCGGCCGTTATTTCACGTAATTAATAATTGTAGTCGAAGCAACTTCATAGGCCAGCCGCTTTACCTTTACTCTTACATTTCAGGACTGCAGACAACATGGGCGACGGGAAGGAAGCGCTATCCATAAGCGAGAGCCCAGTACCAAATACACAAACAAGCGAGCCAGGCCATGCCAACACTGAGCCTTTGGCGGAGCAGCATGTACCCTCGCCGCACGTCTCCCCTTCACACCAACCGCTGCCTTTGCGTCGGCGCAGGCGACGGTGCTGTCACAGGGAGAGAGGCTCTGTAGGCCGCCGTTACGTAGAATCCGAAGTCTTAGATTATCTGCGCAGTGGACGGGATATGGACTGGGCGGAGGCTATGGGCCAGTCTCTTGCTGCGTCTATTCGCCGATTCCCAGAGCATCGACAGCTGCCGCTTTACATAGCATTGTTGACCGTTGTGCAGATTGCTAAGGATCCGTACAGTGCAAGGGCTCTATTTCTAGGTATTCGTCAATTTGCCAATGATGGTACCTTTCCCCAAGGGCCACCTGTTCCAGCTGTTTGGACCTAGATTGCAGCAAGCCTCTGCGTGCCACCCTCATGTAGCCCATTTGTGCCACCTTCAGGCCTTATGGCTCATTAGCGGCACAAGGCAGGCCTGCCAAGCAGGAACCAGAGCTAGCTGTCATGGTTCAGCAGCAGCTTACATTACTTTATAGTTACATTTTCAGTTTTGTTCTTCATTTTTGGCCTCTGTCGTTTGGCTGATCTTTGTGTGGCAAGCCTTTACATAATGCTTACTGTTTGTTAATAAACCGTTTTGTCATAACTGTTTTCTGAGTATTGTTTTTTTTTCATTCTTATTTGTTCTTAGGCCCAATGTCCACGGGCGGGTGTGATTTGTGGAATCCGCAGTGGTGACCCATGTGGAAGATCCACAAATCAAGCCGCGCATAGGGAAACATGGGCATCCTCAAATTAAATAAAGCGGCATGCTCCATTTTAGTGCAGATCCCGCATGGACGGCTTCCATGGAAGTCAATAGAAGCCATGTGATCCGCGGCCCCTATGCACTCGCATTGCGTAAGGGACGTAAATTCTGCAGGAAAGCAGAAGTGTTTAAATATAAAAAAATAACCCTCCACTGCAGATGTGTGATGCGTGCCGGCCGGCGCATCCGCACCGAAGAAAATGAAGACCCGGACTGGTAAGTAGAAGTCCCGCAGTGTCCTCGCCCGAGAGCAGGATCGGATTCCGTTGAGGCCTCCCACACGTAGATTCCGATCCGCCCATGGATATGAGGTCTTGCATTGTGTGGTTCACTATTGTGCGGGGTGTCACAGAGGGGACCATCTTGTCATATAGACTGCATTCCTCAGCAACGGTGCGCTAATGCGCAAGAAACGTGCTTATATTTTTACTTCCCACTTTAATCCGCAGCTATACTGGACCTTATGTGTCTTCTGTATCAACCATAGCAATCCCCAAAAAATACTATTGCTTTTATACGGCAATAAGCAAACGTTTTATTACTGCTTGTGCGGCTTTACCGTTAGCCACTTAAAATTGCCATATTTAGTTAATTGCACAAGTCATGGCGAAGACGGACACAATCGAAAGACACCATTTTATTTTAGGAAAAAATGTTTATACAACATGCTGCGTTTACTGTAAAGATAGTTTACATCTCTGTTTTGCTCACACAAGAAACAAAAAAATCAAAAAAGGAGGAAATGGGGAAAACACAAGTAACCACAACAATTTTTTTTTCCACAGAAACCACAAAACTGCAACATCTATATCAACTTTACAATACTTTATTTACACCACCCTTGCAAGGCATGCTTGTTGCCAGAGTATCGAGCCCACTGAGGAGTTAAAGTAGTTTATGAGAGTTTCCCGGACTCTAAAGGCTCATTTACACACAAAGATGATCGCTCAAAATTCATTCAAAAGATAGGGAGATTGTCAGTTTTAGGAATTGTTTTTGCATAAGCTGCTAATGGGCACTAATGCCCATTAGCAGCTTATAACCTTCATTTGCATGTAAATGAGCATCCAGGAGCTGTATGCAGAGAACAGCAGGTGGTATGTTCTCTGCATACAGCTCCTTTTGTTCTGCTACGGGGGTGTCAGCTGAAGACAATGTAATCAGTACTCCCATGGAGAACACATTGTGCGGAACACAATGGATTTTATGTTCATCTAAAAATCATTGTTTGGCATGAAAGTAAACAATGGTAGCATTTACACGCAATCATTATCACTCAAAAGCCATTGTTTGAGCGTATTTTGAACGATTATCATTGCATGTAAATGGGCCTTTAGCCTGGACGTTCCAGGGCGTCTCAAGGCTGGCAATGCGCCTTGCTGCAGGTTGTATTTTTTCAGGGTTCATGCGCGTCATGAAATACCTGGAAATTAATGAAAGTCATGGAATTGTCTGACTTGTCATGGATTTTTGTTTTCTGTCATGGAATTTTTTTCTGAGTAATAACAATAATTTCTAAGATTCTTGTGTGTTTTAGTTATGTTTGTCCAAAACAATTTCTTTATTCCATTACGATCCAGTATTGTGTTTAACACTATAGGCCAAAGGAATAAAGAAATTGTTTTGGATAAACAGGACTAAAAACACACAAAAATCCCAATACTCAGCCCTAAAAAGACAAAAAATATTTCAGATTTTTGAAGTTTTTGTTCTCAACAGCCCTCTCATGGATGGGGATTTTTTATTTAAAATAATATATATCTCTTGAAATAGCTTGACTAGCTGTGTGTGTGTATGTATGTATGTGTGTATATATATATATAGATATATATATATATATATAATTAATAAAAAAGGGTTGTACACTTATCTCCCAGGTTTCCCTCTGGAGCCTCCTTTTTAACGCATCGCAAAGCAGGAACTTGCTATTTTCGTATGATGCGTTTCTATCATTAGAAAGTCCTATTGACTTTCACGCTAAAAAATTGTGGCAAAATCGCTCGAGAAAGTTGCAAGTGGCAGTCATGTTTTTGCGAAAAAAAGCATTTCCGACGCTCAAAATTCGATTTTTCAAGCAGCAATATCGTGATCGCCGGTGTGAAGGAGCCCTACATCTCTGATTCCGTGTATTTCGAGTTCCACGAGTGTCATTGAAAAAAATCAAGATTCTGTCGTAATTTTTTTGGGGAAAATCTCTATGGACCCTGTCTTTCCATTTCTTCTTCAAAAGGCTTGTCTTCTATAAATTGTTCAATATCCCACAGGCTTTGATTACGTCTACAGCTGGATTGGGAGACATCTATAAGGTATCATCCAGTGCAAATCCAAAAATTCCAAAACGCATTCCATATAGCGCCTGGCGCTTGAAAGGAGGTGGTTGAAAATGGGCTAAGCTGCAGTTAGATGCCGTCGACGGTAAGGGCACATCACATGCTGGCTCAGCGCAAAGCCCTTGTCGGCAACGATTAGATATAGAATGGTGGGTCCCATTGTTCCTGGCATTGTGGCAGATTCTGGCAGGTGGTAGCTGTAACTACTCGTCCTGTAGGCGCTGTCCCATGCGCCATGCACTAAATGCTTACCCGTCTGCCGTGCTGCCATGAGCCCCAAACGTCTACTAAAATAAACTTACTTTCACTGTCGGCCAAAGCCAAAAGCACAACGGGAAATAATGATTATAATTAAAATAATGCGACCCTGAATTTGGTGATTTGCTCACCTGCACATGTTTTCCATCCAGAGCACCAAAGTAGAAAGGGAACCTGCATCTGTCCCAGAATCCTTTGGCAATTTTTAACCAGCCTGATGTTGAAAGACTTCGGTCTTCATTTTTTACCAAATGGCCTTGCATGTCACGGACACTATTTTTGAAATCGTCAATAGTCCAAGGAGAAATTAAAACTCAAGTGCAAAACATAAAATACCCGTTGCATGGTTTGAAAAAACAAAACAAAAAATATAGGCATTGACTACTTCCATTTCTGCCACAAGGGCTCGCGCGTCATCCTCTCATAACCCTGTTGGAAGTTTCCCTCTCTGCTCCTTGACTCTTTTTCTTAATACTGCACACGCACATTAGCCAATACCTATGCCATTTGAAGCAGATATCCATCACAATTCTCCGTGCGAAGTCTGATAATCCGATCACCAAATCCAGCAAAGGAAAATTTTCAGTCCCTCCATCCGCTTTGCAGGCTGTTACGTAACTTTTCAGCTATTAGAAAGCTACAGTGGCCAGAAGCTTACCACATGGCTAATATATTGTATTGACCTTTGCTTTTTGACCCTATTGGGAGCTAGGGGTGTGACAGGGGCGTTCCTCCTGTCAAACCCCTATCTTCCGGTGGCGTCAAGATACACTAATACCCACTCTGGCATCGCTTTTGGCAACTTGTGATATCGTCGTGATTTTCACACAGCGATATTGCAAGCGCCAAAGTGCAGGAGCCCTTAGTCTCTGCGGACTGTATGGTCAGGAGCTTCAGCAGGCTCCTCGCACACGTCCTGCCCGTGCGGGTGTCTCAGTGGGACCTTCAGCCGCTTAGGCAACCGATCCTCCAATCCCAGGCTCTGTTTTGTTCTCACATCACTGTCTTCTGGCCAATCCTGTTATTTCTTGCATTTGGCAGACTGACAAAATCACTTTCTGCAACCAATAGCAAGGGTCATACCCTGTTGCTAGGCAGACTATCTTACTCATCAGGGGTACTGCTTTAACACATTCCTGGACCTAGAGTAAGTGCTAAAACTACCTTAGAAACTACTTTAGTTTCTCATAGATTTGTAGCACCCTTCTGGGTCACTTTATTTTTTTTTTCACTTTACATGCACTGAAAATCAAAAAAGCTGAGTGCAAACACATAATAAATATCCCTGGGGGTGTGTTCAGAATCACAATTTTAAAGCGGTTGTGAAGGAAAGAGCGCCACCCTTGTCCATTAGCTATGCCTGGTATTGCAGCTCATCTTCATTCAAGTGAATGAGGTTAAACTGTATTGTAATGTAACCCTGGTTGGGGGGTGGGGTTGGAATAATAATCCTCCCCAACAGGCTCTAGCGTTAACCCATATGGGACATGGAGACCTGAGTAGAACAATGGGTGTATAAATGGGTTTTTCGTCAGTGCTTCCACTCAGGACGGGACCTTTGACATAAGGATCTCTTCCTGAGAATTACCTGTGTATTACCATGAACAGGCAACCAATCCTAAATTCACATTATACAACATCAATATAATTATAGTGAGATAACAATAAAGATCATCACAGCAACTTTATAAAGTCATAATTGGGAATAGCACAGCTATACATTGAATATAACAGTCAATGTTTAGACTAGAAGTCCCAATTAATGGTACATAATTATAATATGTATGCAGGGAGTCCCATGCACAATAATGGATCTTGAGGCCGGGACCTCTGTAGCTAGTGGAAGATGCAGGCTTTGTCAGAAATAACAGGACAATCTGCTGCAGTTCAGGAGACTGATGATGACGACGACGACGACTAGAAACTTCTTCCCCCAACAGGAAGAGGGATGATGATGGAAAGACTAACTGCACTACACTAGGTCCCTAACTCTATCTAGTCTACCAATGATACCAGACCACTACTCTCCCTCTGGGCCAACAATCATCTAATCTGTCCCTATCCCTATACTGGATACCGTCCCTAATACACTGATCATACTGTGGGTATCACATAACTACGTATGATTGACCAGAACTACTTAAGATGTAGCGGTTATCAATGGGTCATATTAGTGACCAACACTTCGGACATAAAAGAAATAATCAGCAACAGTAGATGTAGCAGAGTTGAGATCACTAGCTCTGCACAGAAAAACTGAAAGTGGATGGAAAGTAAAGTATCTGTTGCTCTACTATAGTTAACATACTGCACCATATATATAAATAAATCTTGTTATTTGTATAGCGCCAACTTATTCTGCAGCGCTTTCAGGTACTTTTTTTATTTTATTTTTTCATCTATTACCCCCCACCAAGCTGGGTACTCATTTTACTGACCTGGAAAGGAGCCGGAAAGGAGCAAGCTTCACAAACCACATGGGGATTGAACTTGCAACCTTCAGCACGTGAGCAAGAGCTTACACTCTGCGCCACATGAGGCTCTACATACATACATTTCGGTACCAAAAGTTACATCAAAATCTATACTAAATGGTAAGAATTTGGGTGGGGAGTTGCTGCAGATTTTTCCTCTGTAGGACATTTTGTAATATATCCTAACAAAGAAAAATACCTTGTTCTTTATGTATGAGGTATTATTTCTCCCCCTGCCTTCTGTACGGATCAGAAATCTGCAGTGGATGATGAGACAAATACTCAGCACACTGAAAGATGAAATTATAGCTGCCCATGGAAGTCTATGGAGAGTAGAGTGTGAGTGCTACAGAGAGATAGGGAAGCAGGATCTCATCTTCTCTAGAAGTTCAGTCCATGGGAGGAATTGTATCAACTAGCTACCATCCACCAGCTCAAGGAAAGAGACAGAGCCTGCAGAGAGGAAAACTGGTGAAAGATTCCATCTATAATGGCCAGAAATAATGCTGATCTGTGTGTACTCATCTACTTGTCATGTACACACACAACATTATATTATGGAAAGTTACCGGAAACAACAAGTATACTTTAAAGTGTACCTATGTTTTCAACAAGTTTTCTGAAATATAACAGGTTCTTCTTACCATCCCATTTGTTGCTGTTTGCACCCTATTTCATGTTTTTAAGTGTTGATTTTCAGGTGAGCTTCCACATTTTCTGCTGTCCTGCTGTTTCCAATCCTAGCATACTGACAGTAGTTAACTTTCCTGTACTTCCTTTCCCTCATTTCCCACGCTGTATTACTCTGTCTCTGATCCAATCAGCGCAAGGAGACAGTATCTGAATGCCCACCCTTCTGCTGTTCCAGGATGATTGTAGGAGCTGGGCATTCAAAGACATTCTGGCCAAGTGGTCAGTAAACCCAATATAATGTGTGCACGTGAACACACACACTGTAGTAGAAGACGAGGCAGAGATTGTGAAGATTGCAGATAACTATGTATGCAGATCTGTCATCCTGCGAGTGTAGGGGAACAGCCTGTGAAGACAGCCCCTCCCCCACAGCTAAGAAAATATCCCAGTAATTACAGAAGCTTAATAACTAACAACAGGCAGTGGATTGCAACGGTGCTGGAAAAGAGACCCTTAGTGGCAGCCACTTCAAATTTGAATTACAGTGGTAAAATAACATTTTTAATGAACATTTATTACCAGATTGATGAGACGCACATAGGCTATTACATGAGCATAAGTTGTCTGAAAAGTTAGTGGCTTTAAATGATGGCATGACTCATAGTGAGAGTCCGTGAGTCCTTCATCTGCCCATACAGATTAATTGACAGTAGAGATGAGCGAGCACGCTCGGATAAGGCAGTTACTCGATCGAGCATCGCTCTTCTCAAGTAACTGCATTCTTGTCCAAGCAGGCTCGGGGGGCGGCGCAGCGAGGGTGGGAGCGGGGGGAGAGAGAGATCTCTCTCACTCTCCCCACAGCTGCAGTATGGAATTCTTTATTCCTTGCGGGGATTTAGAATTCCTTTGCTGCATCTGTCTCATCTGTGACAAGTGCAGCAGGGAATTCTTTATTCCCCACGAGGATGAAGAAAACATCTGCTGCATGTGGCAGATGTGTTCTTCATCCCCCCTGGGAACACTGCAGCGGCGGACAACTAAGTATATTTTTATAAATATATATTTTTTTTACACTAAAATGGATGTTTTTCAGGGAAGAGCTTATATTTAACCCCTTAACGACCAAGGATGTAAGGGTAGATCCTTGAGTGTCGGGTATGTATAAAGAGAGGTTATACAGTGCGGTCGTCAGCTGTTTATTACAGCTGACACCCGCGGGCAATAACTGTAAATCGGCCATGCGGCTGACCGCGGCTATTAACCCCTTAAATGCCGCTGTCAATTCTGACAACGGCATTTAAATCCCCCAAACGATGCTCGAGTGTCCCGTACGCCCCCCCCCCCCGCCCTGTGGTGAGATCGGGGGAGCCGTGCAGGTGTCATGGCAGCCGGGGGCCTTCTGAAAGGCCCCAGGGCTTCCTTAGCAGACTGCCTATCAATCCATCCCCATGGGGCTGGCTTGATAGACTGCCTGTCAAGAAGCAGCATGACGTAATGCTATAGCATTACATCATACTGCAGGAGCGATCAAAGCATCGCATGTTGCAGTCCCCGATGGGGACATAAGAAAAAAATGTAATTCAAAGCAATAAAGATTTTATTTATTGTAAAAAAAAATGTTATAAATGTTTAAATCACCCACCCTTTTGCCATATCTATAATTAAAAAATCTAAATCATAAAATAAAAATACATATTTGGTATTGCCGCGTCCATAAAAGTCCGATCTATCAAAGTAGTGCATTATTTTAGCCGCAAGGTGAACATCATTCGAAAAAAAAAAAAGAACGCCAGAAATGCACTTTTTCAGTCACCCTGTCTCTCAGAAAAAACGCAATAAAAAGTGATCAAAAAGTCGTATGTATCCCAAATTGGTACTAACGGGAACTACACGACATCCCGCAAAAAATGAGCCATCACTCAACTATGTCGATGGAAAAATAAAAAGTTATTGTGCACAGAAGATGGCGGCGGAAAATAATTTAAAAAAATAAAATGTCTGAAAAAAAAAAAGGAGTAGTATAGTAAAAAAAAAAACTATACAAGTTTAGTATCGCAGCAATCGTGCTGACCCATAGAATAAAGTTATGTCATTTTTCTTTGTAGTTTGTGCGCCATAGAAACAAGACGTACTGAAAGATAGCGGAATGTCATTTTTTTTTTCATTTTACTCCACTTAGAATTTTTAAAAACTTTTTCAGTATATTATATGATACATTAAATAGCACCATTTAAAAATACAACTCGTCCCACAAAAACAAGCCCTCATACAGCGACGTTGATGGATAAATAAAGAAGTTACAATTTTTTTGAAGGGGGGAGGAAAAAAAGAAAATGAAAAAAAAACAGGCTTTGTCCTTGAGTGGTTAAAGCCCTTCCCTGAAAAACAATTAAGGGGTGCCGGGAGACCATTGCCTTCAATGGCGCCGCCGGCAGCAGCCACGGCTCCATTGAAAGCAATGCGCGCAACTGCGTACACACGTGTTTTTGCGCGTACAGGGGTGCACACCTATATACGCACAAACACACGCTCATGTGAAGCCACCCTAAGGGTGGTACAGCCAATAAACAAATTTTTGTTATAAAACAAACAGGGCAAAACCCCATTACACTGGATCAGCTAAGGGTCTACCCCAAGCTGTTGAAAGTCGAAAGCATGCAATTGTCTAAAATATCTTTGTATGCTGTAACATTACCATTACACCTGACCGGAAACAATAGGGGTTATTTATGTAGACCGGCATTGCATACACCAGTGTAAAGGTGCGTTTAGACAGAACGATTATTGTTCCAAAACTCGTTTAAATGAACAAAAGTGAATGATAATCGTTCATCTTAAACGTGAGGCAATGACTGAACAAGGAAGGAGAATCGCTCGCTTTTCGTTCGTTATTCAGTTTCGTCTGACATAAAAATCATCATTGGCTCATTTACTTTTGCGCTTAAACACTCCCCGCTCGGTGATTTATATAGGAAGGTGAAACACTGAACAAGAGCTGAACAATTCTCAACGATGATCTGCCTGTCTAAAAAGGCTGCACAAGCGTGTACGATCTGGGGGTAATGTCACCAGCTCGCTTGGGTTAACGAGAAAGAATCATGCAGTTCTTGTTGTGAATAAGTAAGGGCAGCGCCCGATTAGGAGCAGCAAATGTATGCAGAGGTAGAAGCCCCTTAATACATTTTTTTCATCGGCTGCACTTCCGTGTGCCAAATTAAAACATGCTCTGGCTAAGAGCTGGAGTAAGTTACCCTTATCTTAGTTTTTGTCTTTGTTTACCTTATGTGTTCATGTTCCAATTTTGTTTACTTGCCATGTGTCTGGGGGACTGCTGTAGGAAGGGTAGCTGCCAAACACCTGCAGCATTACTGGTTGTCAAGAAATGGACTTTTCTTGCATCCACTTGGAAGGAGGAGACCAGCATCAGCATAGGCCCATGCAAAGCGTGATGTTGATGTAGGATCAGCAGTACGACATTGAGCACTATGCCATGGCACTGCTACAGGGAGTAATGTTGAGCGAACATTTGAAAAGCTTGGTTCAACTACATTTCAGCAAAGAGCTTGGTTTTGTTGAAATTAGTTTTAATCAAACCGCAACTTGACCATTACCCCTATAACCAGGAACCACCTGTACTACAAACGGTAGCCCTTCTTATTGAGCCATCAGCTCTTTGGACAGTTTCTTTGCATACCTGTTGCCTTGTTCCCAGATTGTATTAACCCAGCCCATATCCTAACTCCACCCAGCTCTTGAATAGACTTCCTATAAAAGCCTTGCCCTGCCATTGCACCAGCATGTGATTAATCTGCTTCACAGCATGATTTAATCCAGTTCCACGTTGCCTGCTTCTCTGCTATTTCTGCAAGACCTCCTGATATTGACTTCTGGCTTCCTCTCTGACTCCGTTACACGCCTCTTCCCTTGTACCGCGAATTATGACTTCCCATTGATGACTTCTGACTATTTTACCTGCCTCATTCCTTTGTACTGTGAACTGAGACTTCCCGTTGATGACTTTTCACATACTCTTTGACTATGTTACCTGCCTGATCCATTTGTACTGCAACCAGATTTCTTGATAATGACTCCTGACTTTCCTGACTACTGACTTGCACGGCTACTACACCCACGGCTCCTATCCAGCACCAGTAAGACGTTACAGGTGTATAGCACTGTCTAAGAACCATTACAGTTCATTCTCTTCTTCTCCTGCTTATTAAATGTATGTACTATATAAAGAGAGGTGATAATGAAAAGAAACTCTCGTAAACCGAAAGAGAAAATACAAACTCCATGCAGCTGTTGTCCTTGCTCAGATTTGAGAACTGACCTCCTTCTCTACATCTCCCCATAGTGGCTTAGTAGTTAGCATTGTTGCCTTGCACTGCTGGAATCCTAGATTTTAAATCTGACCAAGTGCATCATTTGCATGGAGTTTGTATGTTCTTCCTGTGTTTTTGTGTTTCTTCTTCATAACAACAAATTACTTACATTTATATGGCACATTTATTTACGGAGAAGAAAAAATAATTTTAGTGGGTTTGGTGGAAAAAAAAGAACTGTCCAAGGTTTGGGTTTGCACTGAAACAAAAATTTAACAAAGTTTGACCTGAAACAAGGTTTAAAGGGGTTGTCTCGCGGCAGCAAGTGGGGTTATACACTTCTGTATGGCCATGTTAATGCACTTTGTAATGTACATCGTGCATTAAATATGAGCCATACAGAAGTTATTCACTTACCTGCTCCGTTGCTAGCGTCCCCGTCGCCATGGATCCGTCTAATTCTGATGTCTTCTGGCGTTTTTAGACGCGCTTGCGCAGTCCGTGCTTCTGGCTGGTGAATGGGGCCGCTCGTGCCGGAGAGCTGGTCACTGAGTCGTCATCGTAGCTCCTCCCCGTCACGTGTGCCGATTCCAGCCAATCAGGAGGCTGAAATCGGCAATGGAACGCACAGAGCCCATGGTGCACCATGGGAGAAGACCCGCGGTGCACCATGGGAGAAAACCGCAGTGCATCCCTGGGAAAGGACCGGCGGCCATCTTAGGGAGAAGATTTTTATAACTCCATATTTCGTCGGATCGGTGAGTAGCAAGCGGTTTAAAAACCGCTTTATATTGCTATTTTATGCCAGGGGGGTGACGGGGAATGGGGTAATGTAAAATTTTGATGTTTGCCACGAGACAACCCCTTTAACTGTTTCACTTTGGTCAACACTAGAAGGGAAGCGTTAAAGGAGGTTATATTAGAAGGTGGTCACAACAATTAAGGGTAAAGCAGATCTGATTGCATGGGAAGACAGATGGGCCTGCTATGAGTACTGGAATGGCAGTAGTCCCAATCCCGCGAGATGAGCCATATAGAAACGCCTGAAATACAGTGAAGAAAGAAGTGAGGATATCTATCTGTTGTGAGAGAAGAGAGGAAGGACTCCTTTATTTTGCCAGCAGAGAGTAGGTATCCTCAATTGCATGGGCTTTGATCGGAATTGTAACTGCCCCATTGGGCTTTGTACCATTCTGTAGCTTGCAGTACAGCATTCATATAATGGGCATTTTTGGGGCCATGTCGGGTAGTGGGCCATGTGAAAGGTAATGGCATAGTGGAAAAAGAAACCCTGGGAGACACAGAGTGGTTCCATTAAAACTGGCTGATACACCACTTATTTTGTCTACCTCCTCACCTAGTCTTCGCCGCCCCTCATACCCTTATCACCCCGGTATACCCACGTCTGTCTTTTTTTGTGGGTTACATTTTTTTTTTTTACGTCCATTTAAAAAAAAATTATAAAATGGATCGTAGGCGCTATACCGCAGAGCAAGCGTACGCGATGCTCTTTGCGTCAAGCTCCAGTAGCGAGGCTACCAGTGACTCGGAGGAGGAGTTTTTTTAAGCAACGACTCAGCCTCTAGCACTATGGAGGCTGAGGTAGTTGTTGGGGCAGCAGGGCCAAGCATTGTGGCGCCTGCCACTGAGTGGTGTAACGCAGATTTATTTTTGCCCCGCATTTACAGCCACGCCTGGCATAAATGTAGAGGTCACTAATTTTACTCCATTTAATTTTTTAAACTTATTTAGAAGTGATGCCATCCTGGATCTTATTCTCCGGCAGACAAACACCTATGCCGGACAGTACATTACCGCGCACCCCGCGTTGGCATATTCCAGGACGTGGACCCCCATTGACATCCCAGGAGTAAAAAAATTCCTCGGAATTGTACTTCTTATGGGACTCGTAAAAAAAAATCTTTACAGTCCTACTGGTCTGCTAGCGCCGTTCACGCGACACCTGTGTTTGCGTCTGTAATGCCCCACCAGCAGTTCGAAAACGCCATGCGATTTTTCCACCTCGCCGATAATACGCAAATTCCCCCCAGAAATGACCCCGAATATGACCGCTTGTCTAAGTTGAGGCCCCTTATTATTTTATTAAAAGATTATTTTAAAAACATTTATACCCCAGAGAAAAATTTGTCAGTAGACAAGTCGCTCATGAGCTTCAAGGGCCGTCTATCTTTTCGCCAGTTCATTCCATCAAAACGCGCTAGATATAGTGTTAAACTATATAAAATATGTGAAAGCACGAGCGGATATACATCCGATTTTTTATTTATGAGGGCAGAGACTGCCACCTAAATCCCCCCAACTGTCCTGAAAATATCAGCGTGAGTGGAAAAATCGCATGGGAGCTTGTGGGCCCTTTTTTAAATAAAGGGCATCACATTTACATGGACAACTACTACACCAGCATCCCCCTGTTTAAGGCATTACATGACGCAGACACAGGTGCCTGCGGAACGGTGCGCAGAAATAGAGTAGGGTTCCCATAACCCCTAATTTCTAGACACGTAGATAGAGGAGCGTCTTACGCGCTGGCAAAGGACCCCTTACTTGCGATAAAGTGGTGCGACAAAAAAGATGTTCATATGTTGTCCACCGTGCACACAGACGCCTGCGTTGCAGTAAGGGAGAGGGGGGCTGCAACGTAGTAAATAAAACCGGTCTGTGTCACGGACTATAACAAATTTATGGAGGGGGGGTCGATTTATCCGACCAGGCTCTACAACCGTACTTGGTAAAAAGAAAGACGCGAGCGTGGCATAAGAAGGTAGCGATCTACCTAATACAGGTATATAACGCGCACGTCGTCTATAAGTTATCTGGGGGCACGCTGAGCTTCCTCCAGTTCCAGGAGGAGCTCATCGAGCATCTTTTATTTGAGACCACCGCACCTCGAAATGCATTGGAATCCGAGGAGGTGCGAAGGCTCACAGAGCGCCACTTTATGCATCCCATCCCTGGAACTGTGGGCAAAAAATACACACAAAAAAGGTGTCGCGTCTGCTCAAAGCAAGGGAGGAGGAGGGATACGCGTTTTTATTGCCCCACGCGCCCATCCCACCCTGGCCTTTGTAATTACCCTTGTTTCGAAATTTATCTCACCGTTTTACATTATTAATTTTACTTTTTAAATTTCTTTATCACTTATGCCGTCCTATAATTTATTGTCCTGAAACGCCAAAAGGAGGGGGGTGGGGGGAGTGTTCTTTTTAGGGAGTCATTTTTATTTAGTTGCGCCCTGAAATCCAATAGGTGGTCCCTCCATTATAGGCCTAGCAATGTGAACACAGAACTAGCGCTATAAACTTTGGGGTACGTCTCCCCCAGTTTTCCCTGCTTAAAACAAAGAAAACTGTCATGAAAATGACAAATTTATGGGGAAAAATGAGACAATCAGCTAAATAATCAAAATTGGGATTTTGTTCCTTCTGCTTTACTCAAATTCATTCAAAAATTGTGAAGTCAAAATACACAGTACACCTCTAGATGAATTCGTTAAGGGGTCTAGTTTTTTAAAATGGGGTCATTTGTGGGGTCCCTCTATGATTTTGGTCGCTCCAGGACACTCCAGTGTGTTATCGGGCCTAAAAAGCCTTCAAGCAAAATTTCTGTTCTGAAAGTCACAGACTACTCCTTTCATTTAGGGCCCCGTTGTGCATCGAGACATAAAATTAGGGCCACAATGGGTATGTTTATGAACACGGGACAAACGGAGGTATCTATTTTGAGGTGCAAGTCTTCATTTATATGTGTGCTGAAGAAAAAAATCTGCTTTTAAAATGATAGAATTGCCAAAAAAGTGAAAATCCCAATTTTTTCTTTCTGCTTTGCTTGAATTCATTCAAAAACTGTGGGGTCAAAATAGGCAGTACACCCATAGATAAATTCGTTAAGGGGTCTAGTTTTCAAAATGGGGTCATTTGTGGGGGTCCTCTATGGTTTTGGTCGCTCAAGAGCTCTACAAGTGTGCTATGGGGCCGAAAAGCCTTCAAGGAAAATTTCTGCTCTGAAAGCCACCGACTACTCCTTTCATTTTGGGCCCCGTTGTGCATCGAGACATAAGATTAGGGCCACAATGGGTATGTTTCTGAAAACAGGACAAACATGGGTATCCATTTTGGGGTGTCACTCCTTATTCTCATGTGCAGTATAAAAAAAAATATGTCTTTAAAATGACATATTTGCAAAACTGTGAATTTTTATTTTTTCTCTTCTAAATTGCATTAACTCCTGAAACAAACTGGTGGGGTCAAAATACTCATGACACCCCTCAGTGAATACATTAAGGGGTGTAGTTTTTAAAATGGGGTCATTTGTGGGGGTAGCTATCATTCTGACACCTATGAGCCTTTGCAATCTTGCCTTGGTGCAGGAAAAAATGGATTATACCTACCTGATAATCAGGTTTCCAGAAGTCTCCACGACAGCACCAATTGAGAATGCCTCCTCCTGATAGGACAGGAACACACAGAGGTTAAAAGCTCCCCCCCTTCCCCCAGTGGATTCTAACGAATTGCCGGGGTAGGAGCTCAACTTAAATTTTTTCCCTTAACCGGGGTTTTTAAAAAAAATAAAATTATATTATATATATTTTTTTTATATTATATTATATAGTTTCTTTTCTATCAATTTAGGGGGGGAAGGTACGGGTGCTGTCATGGAGACTCCTGGAAACCTGATTATCAGGTAGGTATAATCCATTTTTTCCCCAGTCGTCTCCACGACAGCACCAATTGAGACGTACCAACTAAAGTTTATTAGGGTGGGATTGCTGCCGAGAGGACTTTGCGGCCGAAGGCCATGTCCTCGTCCTGCTGCACTTTTACCCTATAATGTTTAATGAACGTGTGGGGTTTCTTCCAGACTGCGGCTTTGCATATCTGCTCGACCGAAGCTGAGCTATGTTCGGCCCATGAGGATGCTACTGCCCTTGTAGAATGGGCTTTAAGAGCTAAAGGGATTTCCTTCCCGAGGGCCTTATAGGACTCTATGATGGCTAGGCGGATCCACCTGGCTATGGAGCTTTTCGCTGCTTTGTTCCCTTTATTTGGGCCACTGAACTGGACGAACAAGTTGTCGTCCCGCTTCCAGTGGCTTGTCGCCTCTATGTAGCCTAGGACTGCTCTCCTAACTTCCAGGCAGCTTAGGGTTTTTTCTTCCTCATTTTTAGGTTTACTAAAAAATGAGGGGATTATTATGTCTTGGGACCTATGAAAATGTGATACTACTTTTGGCATAAACGCCGGGTCCGTTTTAAATACTAATTTGGTGTCCGAGATTTTCAGGAACGGGTGGCGAATGGACAAGGCCTGCAGCTCGCTAACCCGTCTTGCGGAGGTGATGGCTACTAAGAAAATGGTCTTGATAGTAAGCATTTTTATGGGTAGTGCTTCGATCGGCTCGAATGGTACCGTTGTCATGGCCCTTAGGGCCCAATTAAGGTTCCAGTCTGGAAAAAGATTTATGGGCCTAGGCCGTAATCTAGTTGTTGCTGCTAGGAACCTGTTGACCCCTCTGTTGTCTGCGAACTTTGTGTCACATATGGCGCTAAGGGCTGCGACCTGGACCTTCAGGGTGCTTGGAGAGAGGCCCATCTCTAGGCCGTCCTGCAAGAACTCTAAGATTAGAGGGATGTCCGGGATAGAATCCCCGCAATCCCTTCCTTGTCTCCATGAGGAAAACCTTCTCCAAACTTTCTGGTAGATAAGGTGGGTAGTCTTTTTTCTGCTGGACATTAACATTTCTACTACTCTCTCTGAGAATCCCTTCTCTTTTAGTGAGGATTCCTCAAGAGCCATGCTGTTAAAGGGGTTGTCTCGCAGCAGCAAGTGGGGTTATACACTTCTGTATGGGCATATTAATGCACTTTGTAATGTACATCGTGCATTAAATATTGGCCATACAGAAGTTATTCACTTACCTGCTCCGTTGCTAGCGTCCCCGTCGCCATAGATCCGTCTAATTCTGATGTCTTCTTGCTTTTTTAGACGCGCTTGCGCTGTGCGGTCTTCTCCCCTTCTGCTCGGTCCAGGCACGAGCGGCGTTCTGGCTCCGCCCCCTTCTACGCGTCATCGCGTAGCCCCGCCCCGTGTGCCGATTCCAGCCAATCAGGAGGCTGGAATAGGCAATGGAATGCACAGAGCCCATGGTGCACCATGGGAGAAAACCGCAGTGCATCCCTGGGAAAGGACCGGCGGCCATCTTGGGAGAAGATTTTTTAAAGTCCTTATTGCGTCGGATCGGTAAGTAGCAAGCGGCTTAAAAACCGCTTTACTTTGCTATTTTATGCCAGGGGGGTGACAGGGGGAATGGGGTAAGGTAAAATTTTGAGGTTTGCCGTGAGACAACCCCTTTAAGTGGAGCTTGTCTAGGCTTGGATGGTTCAGTGGCCCCTGCGATAGAAGATCTGTCCAGGTAGGGAAGGTGATTAGGTCCTGGACGCTCAATGTTGATAGAAGACCGAACCAGCTTCTTTTGGGCCAGAAGGGGGTCACCAGGATTAGTGTGCATACCTGGGTTCTGAAATGTTGTAAGACTCTGGGGATCAACGGTATAGGAGGAAAGGCGTACACCAGCCCCTCTCCCCAGTCACTTGATGAAGTCCCATATGTAGGGATGAAACGTGTTGTGTATATGTGAATAAAATAGTTGCAAAGTGCTTATTCTCGGAGTGCGGATCTGCACATTTTTTAAACATACGGATTCCCTAGAATCTTGTCAAGGTCTGGTCCGAACAAAAACTGGCCGTAGAACGGGAGGGCGCATAGCTTATTTTTTGAGGCTAGGTCGCCTGACCACGATTTCAGCCATAACACTCTTCTGGCTGAGTTAGACCGGGCTGTAGCTGTCGCCGAGAGTTTGACAGTTTCGGCCGCGGCGTCCGCTAGGAAATTTGTTGCCATACGCAGGATCAGAAGGAAATTTAGGATCTGTTCCCTCGGCGTCTTATTGGTTAGGTGTAGCTGTTCTAGCCATACCCCCAGAGTTCGCGCCACACAAGTGGCTGCGATCCCTGGCCTAAGTATGTTTGCCACTGCCTCCCATGATTTCTTTAGAAGGCCCACAGCTTTGCGATCCATGGGATCTTTTAACTGTGCGGCGTCCTCAAAGGGCAGGGTCGTTTTCCTGGCTACTTTGGCCACTGGGACGTCTACCTTAGGTACCTCCTCCCAGCTTGCGCAAACTTCCTCCTCGAATGGCTACCTTCTTTTTACCCCTTCTTTTTACTCATCTTGTAGGGTATGTGGTTCTCTGGGCTCTTCCATTTTTAGTGTAGCCCTGACTGACTTAATCAATTCCATTAAGGCGTCCTGATGGAATAAGTATTTTTTGTAGTCCTCCTAATCTGAGGACTCCTCGGCCGCCTGTTCCTCTTGCTCCGACCCGATAGAACTCTCGGAGTCGGAAGGCTCGTCAGGAACATATGCCCTTTTCTGGCGTTTCGCTGGCGGCGCCAGCTGTGACGTTAGGGCTGATCTAACCTCTTCTTTCATCAGCTTCCTAACGCCCTCCCGATTCCTCTTTAACTAGCCTAGCTACGCATGCCTTGCATAGAGGCCTCTGGTACGTAGCTGGCAGTTTTAACCCGCATTCCACGCATTTTCTGAGTTTTGTTCTGGGGGGGGGGATGTCTTTTTTATCCCCCTGACAAATAAAGCATTTTTGCGGGTAAATATGCAATTTTCCATACACAATACACTAGATATTTGCATTGTATTTTTTGCCGCACTGGCTACTTACGGCCGCTGAGGCTGAGGTTTTAGCTGTCTCTGGGGCTGGAGCACTCATTACTATACCGGTGCTGCAGACACCCTGCGACCTGTAGTGGTTTGTTCTGGCTTCTCTCAGGTTCCTATTTTTTTTAAAATTTTCGCGCTCCTGCGCTAAGCCCCGCCCCTCCGCTCCTGATGCAGACGCGATGACGTCATCGCGCTGGACACGTGACGCAGCGCCCCGCCCCCCCGCCGTCGAAGGCATCTCCACCAGCTCCTCTCAGAGATCCTGCCTCCTGGCAGGACAGGAAGACACTGAGGAAAGTGGGGAAGGGGGGGAGCTTTTAACCTCTCAGTGTGTTCCTGTCGTATCAGGAGGAGGCCATCTCAATTGGTGCTGTCGTGGAGACGACTGGGGAAAAAAAAGTGTTTCTCAAAATGCTGAAAAGTAATGTTAAATTTGTATGTCTCCTAAATGGTGAAAAAAAACACGAAAAAGTTTTTCAAATGTGCATTCAGAATAAAGTAAACAGATGGAAATATATACCTTAGCAAAAATTTGTACAGTATGTTTGCACATATTTGCATAATTACAGTTGAAAATGTGAAAAAATGACAATTGTTTCAAAATTTTCCCAATATTGGCACTTTTAATAAATATTCATAAATACTATCAGTCTATTTTTCCATCTATATGAAGTACAACATGTGGCGAAAAAACAATGTCAGAATCACTTGGATATGTAAAGCCTTTACATTACAAAGCCTTACTTTGTCTTTCAGTTCTTCATGATCTTCAATTTTTCAGAATCTCTGATTCCTTCAGTAAATCCAAAACACATGTAGAGGACGCATTTAGTGCAGATTTCCCTGTGGTGGATTCTTTCGTCACATGTGAGAGCATCCTAAGTGCATGTTGCCCCCATATACATTTAGCACTTATCCATGGGACCTCTGTGGGGCTCACAGTTCAGTAGAATGTGGGTCCTGACTACCAGTGCATTCACACACCTCTTCTCCCCTAAAAGTATGTCGGCTGGACTGCACTAAAGGACATTGCTTCACAGTAAGGGGTGCTGTGTAGAGAGCGCCCCTGCAAGTCTCCTACATAGTGGCATAGCAATAGTGGTTGCAGGGGCTATAATTGCACCTGGGCACATAAGTTAGGGTAGCCCACGGGCCCCTCTAACCACTAACATTGCTGGGCTTCGGTCCAGACGTATTGCAGGTTTTTCTTATCCTCTTATACATCTTATGACTTGCAGTGAATGTAATAAACAATGACATACAAGCTGTCCATGGACTGCAGGTCCCTGTGTGGAAGACTCACATGAAATTGCAAATGCAGACAACCTTCTTCCTGTCACTGCAGATCCCTAAGGTGTTGTCTGTCAGAAATCCCTCAGTGTGTAATGTGCCCCCCTCACAGCCCTGCTATATGTACTACTAGCTGATATACGGGCTTCGCCCGAGTTAATTTGGTACTGGTGTTTATCTGGTGTTCACACGGAAAATCTTCTGAAGTTGTGGTTACTTTAGAGATACCAGAAAAACATATGTTCACCATTTTGCATAGTTCTCTGCGTTACCCAGGAAACACCACGTGGAGGTAACCATGCGACGTTTCCTTTATATAAAATGACATCAGGAAGTGAGAGAATTAGATTCCATATGTAAAATTTGGACACTAATTCTTTTGCACTTAGAATTAAATAATCGAGTTGGGACCCATTAACTTTTCCTATTTATGACATAATCAATGCCCTGCCAAATTTCAAGTTTCTATGACATCGGGAAGTGAGAAAAATACATTCCGTACGTAAAATGTGGACGCTACTTCTTTTGCGCTTAGAATTGAACAATCGAGGTGGGGCCCATTAACTTTTCCTATTTATGAAATAATCAATGACCGTTCCAAATTTCATGTTTCTATGATACCAAGAAGTGAGAGAATTAGATTCCGTACGTAAAATTTGGACGCTAGTTCTTTTGCGCTAGAATTGAAAAATCGAGTTGGCACCCATTAGCTTTTCCTATTTATGACATATTCAATGCTTATGGCAAATTTCATGTTTCTACGACATTGGGAAGCGAGAGATTTAGATTATGTACGTAAAATTTCGATGCTAATTCTTTTGAGCATAGAATAGAATAATCGATTTAGGACCCATTAGCTTTTCCTATTTATGACATAATCAATGCTCGTGCCAAATTTCACGTTTCTATGACACCGGAAAGTGGGAAAATTACATTCGGTACGTAAAATTTGGACGCTAATTCTTTTGTGCATAGAATTGAATAATCGAGTTGGGACCCATTAGCTTTTCCTATTTATGACATATTCAATGCCCGTGCCAAATTTTAAGTTTCTATGTGAGAAAATTACATACCGTACGTAAAATTTGGACGCTAATTCTTTTGCGCATAGAATTGAATAATCGAGTTGGGACCCATTAGCTTTTCCTATTTATGACATAATCAATGCTCGTGCCAAATTTCACGTTTCTTTGACACTGGAAAGTGAGAAAATTACATTCCGTATGTAAAATTTGGACGCTAAATCTTTTGCGCATAGAATTGAATAATCGAGTTGGGACCCATTAGCTTTTCCTATTTATGACATAATCAATGCTCGTGCCAAATTTTACGTTTCTATGACATTGGGAAGTGAGAGATTTAGATTATGTACGTAAAATTTCGACGCTAATTCTTTTGCGCATAGAATTGAATAATGGATTTGGGACCCATTAGCTTTTCCTATTTATGACATAATCAATGCTCGTGCCAAATTTCACGTTTCTATGACACTGGAAAGTGAGAAAAATACATTCCGTACATAAAATTTGGACGCTAATTCTTTTGCGCATAGAATTGAATAATCGAGTTGGCACCCATTAGCTTTTCCTATTTATGACATATTCAATGCTTATGGCAAATTTCATGTTTCTACGACATTGGGAAGCGAGAGATTTAGATTATGTACGTAAAATTTCGATGCTAATTCTTTTGAGCATAGAATAGAATAATCGATTTAGGACCCATTAGCTTTTCCTATTTATGACATAATCAATGCTCGTGCCAAATTTCACGTTTCTATGACACCGGAAAGTGGGAAAATTACATTCGGTACGTAAAATTTGGACGCTAATTCTTTTGTGCATAGAATTGAATAATCGAGTTGGGACCCATTAGCTTTTCCTATTTATGACATATTCAATGCCCGTGCCAAATTTTAAGTTTCTATGTGAGAAAATTACATACCGTACGTAAAATTTGGACGCTAATTCTTTTGCGCATAGAATTGAATAATCGAGTTGGGACCCATTAGCTTTTCCTATTTATGACATAATCAATGCTCGTGCCAAATTTCACGTTTCTTTGACACTGGAAAGTGAGAAAATTACATTCCGTATGTAAAATTTGGACGCTAAATCTTTTGCGCATAGAATTGAATAATCGAGTTGGGACCCATTAGCTTTTCCTATTTATGACATAATCAATGCTCGTGCCAAATTTTACGTTTCTATGACATTGGGAAGTGAGAGATTTAGATTATGTACGTAAAATTTCGACGCTAATTCTTTTGCGCATAGAATTGAATAATGGATTTGGGACCCATTAGCTTTTCCTATTTATGACATAATCAATGCTCGTGCCAAATTTCACGTTTCTATGACACTGGAAAGTGAGAAAAATACATTCCGTACATAAAATTTGGACGCTAATTCTTTTGCGCATAGAATTGAATAATCGAGTTGGGACCCATTAGCTTTTCCTATTTATGACATAATCAATGCTCGTGCCAAATTTCACGTTTCTATGACATCGGGAAGTGAGAGAATTAGATTCCGTCCGTAAAATTTGGACGCTAAATCTTTTGCGCATAGAATTGAATAATCGAGTTGGGACCCATTAGCTTTTCCTATTTATGACATAATCAATGCTCGTGCCAAATTTTAAGTTTCTATGACATTGGGAAGTGAGAGATTTAGATTATGTACGTAAAATTTCGACGCTAATTCTTTTGCGCATAGAATTGAATAATGGATTTGGGACCCATTAGCTTTTCCTATTTATGACATAATCAATGCTCGTGCCAAATTTCACGTTTCTATGACACTGGAAAGTGAGAAAAATACATTCCGTACATAAAATTTGGACGCTAATTCTTTTGCGCATAGAATTGAATAATCGAGTTGGGACCCATTAGCTTTTCCTATTTATGACATAATCAATGCTCGTGCCAAATTTCGAGTTTCTATGACATCGGGAAGTGAGAGAATTAGATTCCGTCCGTAAAATTTGGACGCTAATTCTTTTGCGCTTAGAATTGAATAATCGAGTTGGGACCCATTAACTTTTCCTATTTATGACATAATCAATGCTCGTGCCAAATTTTAAGTTTCTATGACATTGGGAAGTGAGAGATTTAGATTATGTATGTTAAATTTCAGCGTCAATTCTTTTGCGCTAGAATTGAATAATCGAGTTGGGACCCAATTACTTTTCCTATTTTGGAGATAATCTATGCTTGCGCCAAAATTCATGTTTCTACGACATCGGGAAGTTGGAGAACTTTTGGCGAGTCAGTGAGTCAGTCAGTGAGTCAGTCAGTCAGTGAGTCAGTCAGTGAGTCAGTCAGTGAGTCAGTCAGTGAGTCAGTCAGTGAGTCAGTCAGTGAGTCAGTCAGTGAGTCAGTCAGTGAGTCAGTCAGTGAGTCAGTCAGTGAGTCAGTCAGTGAGTCAGTCAGTGAGTCAGTCAGTGAGTCAGTCAGTGAGTCAGTCAGTGAGTCAGTCAGTGAGTCAGTCAGTGAGTCAGTCAGTGAGTCAGTCAGTGAGTCAGTCAGTGAGTCAGTCAGTGAGTCAGTCAGTGAGTCAGTCAGTGAGTCAGTCAGTGAGTCAGTCAGTGAGTCAGTCAGTGAGTCAGTCAGTGAGTCAGTCAGTGAGTCAGTCAGTGAGTCAGTCAGTGAGTCAGTCAGTCAGTGAGTGAGTCAGTGAGTCAGTCAGTGAGTCAGTCAGTGAGTGAGTCAGTCAGTGAGTCAGTCAGTCAGTGAGTCAGTCAGTGAGTCAGTCAGTGAGTCAGTCAGTCAGTGAGTCAGTCAGTCAGTGAGTCAGTCAGTGAGTCAGTCAGTGAGTCAGTCAGTCAGTGAGTCAGTCAGTGAGTCAGTCAGTGAGTCAGTCAGTGAGTCAGTCAGTCAGTGAGTCAGTCAGTGAGTCAGTCAGTGAGTCAGTCAGTGAGTCAGTCAGTCAGTGAGTCAGTCAGTGAGTCAGTCAGTCAGTGAGTCAGTCAGTGAGTCAGTCAGTGAGTCAGTCAGTGAGTCAGTCAGTGAGTCAGTCAGTGAGTCAGTCAGTGAGTCAGTCAGTGAGTCAGTCAGTGAGTCAGTCAGTGAGTCAGTCAGTGAGTCAGTGAGTGAGTCAGTGAGTCAGTGAGTCAGTCAGTGAGTCAGTCAGTGAGTCAGTCAGTGAGTCAGTCAGTGAGTCAGTCAGTGAGTCAGTCAGTGAGTCAGTCAGTGAGTCAGTCAGTGAGTCAGTCAGTGAGTCAGTCAGTGAGTCAGTCAGTGAGTCAGTCAGTGAGTCAGTCAGTGAGTCAGTCAGTGAGTCAGTCAGTGAGTCAGTCAGTGAGTCAGTCAGTGAGTCAGTCAGTGAGTCAGTCAGTGAGTCAGTCAGTCAGTCAGTGAGTCAGTCAGTGAGTCAGTCAGTCAGTGAGTCAGTCAGTGAGTCAGTCAGTGAGTCAGTCAGTGAGTCAGTCAGTGAGTCAGTCAGTGAGTCAGTCAGTGAGTCAGTCAGTCAGTGAGTCAGTCAGTGAGTCAGTCAGTGAGTCAGTCAGTGAGTCAGTCAGTGAGTCAGTCAGTGAGTCAGTCAGTGAGTCAGTCAGTGAGTCAGTCAGTGAGTCAGTCAGTGAGTCAGTGAGTCAGTGAGTCAGTGAGTCAGTCAGTCAGTGAGTCAGTCAGTCAGTGAGTCAGTCAGTGAGTCAGTCAGTGAGTCAGTCAGTGAGTCAGTCAGTGAGTCAGTCAGTGAGTCAGTCAGTGAGTCAGTCAGTGAGTCAGTCAGTGAGTCAGTCAGTGAGTCAGTCAGTGAGTCAGTCAGTGAGTCAGTCAGTGAGTCAGTCAGTGAGTCAGTCAGTGAGTCAGTCAGTGAGTCAGTCAGTGAGTCAGTCAGTGAGTCAGTCAGTGAGTCAGTCAGTGAGTCAGTCAGTGAGTCAGTCAGTGAGTCAGTCAGTGAGTCAGTCAGTGAGTCAGTCAGTGAGTCAGTCAGTGAGTCAGTCAGTGAGTCAGTCAGTGAGTCAGTCAGTGAGTCAGTCAGTGAGTCAGTCAGTGAGTCAGTCAGTGAGTCAGTCAGTGAGTCAGTCAGTGAGTCAGTCAGTGAGTCAGTCAGTGAGTGAGTCAGTCAGTGAGTCAGTCAGTGAGTCAGTCAGTGAGTGAGTGAGTCAGTGAGTGAGTCAGTCAGTGAGTCAGTCAGTGAGTGAGTCAGTCAGTGAGTCAGTCAGTGAGTCAGTCAGTGAGTCAGTCAGTCAGTGAGTCAGTCAGTGAGTCAGTCAGTCAGTGAGTCAGTGAGTCAGTCAGTGAGTCAGTCAGTGAGTGAGTCAGTGAGTGAGTCAGTCAGTGAGTCAGTCAGTGAGTCAGTCAGTGAGTGAGTCAGTCAGTGAGTCAGTCAGTGAGTCAGTCAGTGAGTCAGTCAGTCAGTGAGTCAGTCAGTGAGTCAGTCAGTCAGTCAGTCAGTGAGTCAGTCAGTGAGTCAGTCAGTCAGTGAGTCAGTCAGTGAGTCAGTCAGTGAGTGAGTCAGTCAGTGAGTCAGTCAGTGAGTGAGTCAGTCAGTGAGTCAGTCAGTGAGTCAGTCAGTGAGTCAGTCAGTCAGTGAGTCAGTCAGTGAGTCAGTCAGTGAGTCAGTCAGTGAGTCAGTCAGTGAGTCAGTCAGTGAGTCAGTCAGTGAGTCAGTCAGTGAGTCAGTCAGTGAGTCAGTCAGTGAGTCAGTCAGTGAGTCAGTCAGTGAGTCAGTCAGTGAGTCAGTGAGTCAGTGAGTCAGTGAGTCAGTCAGTGAGTCAGTCAGTGAGTCAGTCAGTGAGTCAGTCAGTGAGTCAGTCAGTGAGTCAGTCAGTGAGTCAGTCAGTGAGTCAGTCAGTGAGTCAGTCAGTGAGTCAGTCAGTGAGTCAGTCAGTGAGTCAGTCAGTGAGTCAGTCAGTGAGTCAGTCAGTGAGTCAGTCAGTGAGTCAGTCAGTGAGTCAGTCAGTGAGTCAGTCAGTGAGTCAGTCAGTGAGTCAGTCAGTCAGTGAGTCAGTCAGTCAGTGAGTCAGTCAGTCAGTGAGTCAGTCAGTCAGTGAGTCAGTCAGTCAGTGAGTCAGTCAGTCAGTGAGTCAGTCAGTCAGTGAGTCAGTCAGTCAGTGAGTCAGTCAGTCAGTGAGTCAGTCAGTCAGTGAGTCAGTCAGTCAGTGAGTCAGTCAGTCAGTCAGTCAGTCAGTCAGTGAGTCAGTCAGTGAGTCAGTCAGTGAGTCAGTCAGTGAGTCAGTCAGTGAGTCAGTCAGTGAGTCAGTCAGTGAGTCAGTCAGTGAGTCAGTCAGTGAGTCAGTCAGTGAGTCAGTCAGTGAGTCAGTCAGTGAGTCAGTCAGTGAGTCAGTCAGTGAGTCAGTCAGTGAGTCAGTCAGTGAGTCAGTCAGTGAGTCAGTCAGTGAGTCAGTCAGTGAGTCAGTCAGTGAGTCAGTCAGTGAGTGAGTCAGTGGGTCAGTCAGTCAGTCAGTCAGTCAGTCAGTCAGTCAGTCAGTCAGTCAGTCAGTCAGTCAGGGCTTTCGTCTATCTATATCTATCTATATATATCTATATCTATATCTATATCTATCTATATATATATATATATATATATATATATATATATATATATATATATCTTCTACAGGGCTTAGTGGATTGGTTACATTTAATAACCCCAAGGCCTCCCTCACACAGGAGCATTTTACCACGATGTTTCACTCATGCAATGTCGAGTGAAAAAAAAATTGCAGCTTGTCCTATCTTTCTGTGTTTCGCTTTTTTTAAAATCTCCCATGTTTCCTTATGGAGCCTCCTTTTTATCGCATTGCAAAGCACGAATTTGCGATTTTCATGCAATGCGTTTTTAACATTAGAAACTCTAATTGTCTATCGTGATAAAAATGCAAAGCGGTAGAGATGTTTTTGCAAGAAAAAGCATAGCGGAATCTTATGAGCAAAATTACGATTTTGCTACGGCTTTCTTGTGGCAATATCACAATCACCAGTGTGAAGGAGCCCTTAGGTCGGCGGCACACAAACTGGTTATGCGAGAATCGGCAGCGGAATCCGGCTACATCCGGCGACCCTACGTTTAGCATTCTGTATTGGGGTTGACCGCAGACACTCGCCGTCAGTCAAGCGCAGTACAGATTTTTTATCTAAATTTTTGTACGTCCCACAACAGAGATGACACGGGTACCAGTGACCTATTCGCAATGTCAATTGCAGATGGGCCACGGGTTGGACAGCTTCCATTGACTTTAATCCGGCTCTGACCGCGGCTAGCGACTCTGCATACCTGTTGAATTCTGTATTGTGGATGACCGCGGACACTCACCGTCGGTCATGCGCAGTACAGATTTTTCTTCAATTTTTGTTTTCCCCGTGCCGTCGCTAGGTGATGACGTGGGTACCCAAGACCTATCCGCAGTGTCAAATGCAGATGGGGCGTGGGTCGAACGGCATCCATTGACTTCAATGGAAGCAGTCCATGCAGAGCCCGCACGAATATAGAATGTACTGCGATTTTTCCTCCACTCGCGAAAATAGCAATTTGTTTCTGTGAGTGTGTAGGAAAAGGTGATTTTGCATAGCATGTTCTGAACGGTATTTGCTGCGGACGCCGACTGCGGATTCCGCAATGTAAATCCGTTTAAGTCCCACTGGCCTTAGACTCCTAGCTAAAGGTCCCTTTACACTGTGCGACTGACAGGCCTGTAAGCGCCCGGCAGCGGTCCCAGCGACTGTTGCTCTGCTTTTCCCCTGGAGTAATAGTGTGTCAGATAATGGAGGCGGAGTGGCTGGAGATCTCTTCTCTCCACTCACTGTCAGATATATTTCATGTGTATTTTTTGGGGCGGACCACGGCAGATAGCCACGCAGAGTAAGTAGCTGTGCAAGGGGGGCCAGGCCCATGGGCCTTTAGCTACGCCCCTGCTCCTACATAACAAAGTGCCCTATGGGTGAGTCCTATAGAAAATTGCGCCCCAATATATACTGACCAGTTTACTATTTTTACCTATTCTTGCTCCTATTTGGCGTTCAACGCTGCTTATAGACCACCCCCCCGCCCGACAGTCATCAGAAGCATACTGACTGGCATGATTACATCATCACATCAACCAGCATGCGGCAATGCAGGGTGCCGAATAGGTGTCCTCTAGAGATGAGCGAACGTACTCGGTTCGGTTGTTTTTGGACCCGAGCACCGCTTTTTCCGAGTAACTGACTACTCGGACGAAAAGATTCGGGGGCGCCGGGGGTTGCAGAGGGGAGTGGGGGAAGGGGGGGGAAGAGAGCTCCCCGCTGTTCCCCACTGCTACCCCCCGCTGCACCACGCCGCCCCCTGCCCCCCCGAATCTTTTCGTCCGAGTAGTCAGTTACTCGGAAAAAGCGGTGCTTGGGTTCAAAAACACCCGAACTGAGTACGTTCGCTCATCTCTCCTCCCCAGACCAGAACACTAAGTTAAAGGGGTTTTCCGATCAAAAATACTATTGATGACCTATCATCAGAATAGGTCATGAATAGCTCATTGGCCAGGGTCCGCCGCTCGGGTGCATCTTTTCAGCGCCGCACATACACAGAGGTCGGAGCAGAAATCAATGGGAGCCATGCCTGCAGTTACAACCACCGGCCACAACATAGGAGGTCAGCACGGGGGCTCCCGCTCCGACCTATGTGTATTTGGAGCGGAAGTCTCCACGCCAACCTTCCATGTAGTGGTCGGTGCTGGTAACTGCAGTCACGGCTCCCATTGATTTCAATGAGAGCTATGCCTGCAGTTACCAGCGCCAGCCACTACATGGGAAGTTGGCGCGGAGGGTTCTGCTCCAACCTCGTTATGCGGCGCTGACAGCTTGTGCCTACACAGCTGATCGGTCGGGGTCCCGAGTGGCAGATTAACTATTGATGACCTATTCTGATAATACGGAGCTTGACAAAGACTACAGACGGTAGTCGAAACGTCGCTATACCATACGATGAGTGAGTGAACAAAAATACATCTTTTTGATGTCTTAAAACCTTTTGGCACCATAATCTGCTGTCCTGCGTTACTACTTTATCCCGATGATAGGTCATCAATAGTATTTTTGACCAGAAAACCCTTTTAATTCAGACCCCAGACCAGAGCCCTAAATAAAATCAGAGTATAATTTATCGGTTGTTTCTCTGCAAAGTCTGTCCAGCTGCTATTACATATCCGCCAGCGGCCAGCACTGCTGCTTGCATTTAACACACAATTGCCAGGTTGAATTTGCAAGTGCAGTTGCAGCCCAGCAATTAGCTCTAAGGCCTTATGCCCACAGCCGTGACGGGCTCCACAAGTGGAATAACGCAGCGGAGCCCGTCACGGCGCTCCCCAGAGACTCCATACTTACCTCTGGATCCGCTGCCCGACGTTCCGCATGATGCTCCGGCGCGCATGCACAGTAGAGTGCATGACGCGCCGGCAGTGTCATGTGACACGCTGGCAGTGTCATGTGTCGCGCCGGCAGCAACATGTGTTGCGCCAGCAGCGTCATATGACACGCCTACAGTGTCACATGACGTAGCCGGCAGGGAAGCGTTTTCATGCTATCTTCCGTGACAGACGGCTTCCGTTGACTGCAATGGAAGACGTCCGCGCGTACGCCCGCGACAAATAGAACATGCCGCGGGTGAGTACGGGAGGATTCACGGGGAGGAATTCCACGGTGGAATTCCGCACCGTGAGCATTGCGCTATTAGGTTCAATAGAACCTAATAGCTGTGGGGCAACACTGCAGATTTCCGCCGCATGATACGCGGCGGGAATCCGCCCGTGGGCATTAGCCCTAAATCGTGAGCATCAGTGGTGCGAAGAAATATTTCTGACCATAGAGTTCTTTATAATAGCTGTACACGACTATGGGGGCTGCCATCTTACTGGAACTGCTGTTAATAGAATTTAACAATGTCCTTTATGGCAGTCACATGACCACAGGAACCTGCAATCTGGGGAGGACTCTGACTTCTGTAGGAGAATGACCTAGACATGTTCTGTGATCTGTGCAAAGGTCACTGTGCAGGGAGGGGAGGAGGGGAGCTGTGATCAACATCAATTGTAAATGGTGGATCCTGTATTATCTATATAGTTATTATCTTTCATTGTAATCCTGCTTGTGATGGTAATGAGATGCCTACAGAAAAGTGATCCCTACAGAATAGAAAGTGTCAGCCTATTATGAAGTTCAATGACCAGAGCAAAAACTGCAAAATATTAGGACCTTTTTTTCATGTAGATCATGATATCAAAATAAAATAAATTTAAAAAAATCACCCCAAATCCTTGAATTTAAACAATAGGCCATTTTCTACGGCTACATTGCCTTTAAGTGTTGACCTCCAATCTTGTCCCATCAGACCGGACTGTCTAGAGGAGAGAGGAAAAGTCACAATTAAAAAAAACAACACACAAAACAAACGTCCATAACAGAAGAGAGTGTGCGATCCCTGAAGGTGCGGGATGTTAGTGACCCAGGACTACTCAGTGAAAGAGTTACGTGGAGTGCCAGTAGTTCTGTAGTCCAGGACAGGGATTTTTTAAATTACACTTTATGTGAGGATTAACAGTGTTCCAGAAATTTCAGGTAAATAATAATTCTTTACAACCCTTCCACTGTATAAGGCTATACAATACGGCCATACAGCGGTATATAGTTCTGTACACCATAATACTACCTTCATACAACACCCTGAGAATGACGCTGTACAATGCACCAACTTATTACACTCGCCATCTTTCACACAAAGGCTTTTCCTCCTTCCCGATGTAACACGTATACTGGGATTGCTGTCACACAGCCAAGCCAGACTTCATAGACACTTGTTGTTATATACGGAGGCTGGTGAATTCTAGACATATATTTCTTCCTTCCTGTACATATTGCACTGCAGTACTTGTTACTGCGTAATCTGGATTATAGGAACAGTTGACGGCAACCATTCAGTAATTTTAACGGTTTTCTTGCCAGAACCGCGCAAACAGGGATTTCTGGCTAAGTGCTGCTTATTTGTGGAACCCGGTGATGGTATGATGGATATATACACTAAACAGTTGCCCACCTCCAATCCCCACACCACACTTTATGGAGGAGACCATAGCCTCCTTAAATTTTACCTCAGCACTGTAAGACATAAAAGCTGCGCTGTGATTGGTTGCTATGGGTAACAAAGACAGATTTTCTTTTAGACCGCCTTCACAAATCTGCCCCATGGTGCTGAAGGGTCGGGCTGGAGTGGGAGTTGGGATGACTCCCTCACCTTCTATAGGACTCTAAGAATTCTCCGGCGTTTTGCTGCCAAAAGATTGGATAAGACTAGAGATGAGCGAACGTGCTCGGCCACGCCCCTTTTTCGCCCGAATCCCGCGAATTCCGAGTACTTTCGTACTCGGGCGAAAAAATTCGGGGGGCGCCGTGGCGGCACGGGGGGGGTAGCAGTGGGGAGTGGGGGGGGGGGGGGGGGAGAGGGAGAGAGAGAGGGCTCCCCCCTGTTCACCGCCAAGTACCCTGGTCCAAAAACACCTGCTAAATATCTTATATAAAGCCTGGTTCATGAAATGGCGCCAAACTGGGTCAGTTGTAAACATGAAGGAACCGAGAACTGTTGGTTCAGACGTCCGAAGTCATCCATGATATTTAGCGGCATATTGTAAATAGCCCTCGACAATCAACTTGGAGACTGCCCCAGCAAGCTGGTGTATCAAGGACGACGTGTCGGTGAGTGCAGCAATTTCTGAACATGAAACCATAGTGAATAACGTGTGCAAAAACTGAGTCAAATGGGGTAAACGGGTAAATTACTGCACGTGGCTGCGGACGATGAGTGCTGGAGGACTTTGGGAGGCATTGCTGTACTTTATGTCAAAGCGTGGCTTCCTTTATCAGGTCATGTGACCTCACAGAATACAAGGTACTGATCTACTGACAATCCCCACCTGACTCAGGAAACCCCATCCCACGACCAGAAGATTGGCCAACATGTTGTGACGCACCCATAAGTGCATAGCAGTGAATGGGGATTACACGTCTTCTAGCATCTGTTGTAACATGTGGGTAAATTAATAAAGCTTTGGGAAAAACAATCCCCTTGCTCGTTCTCCCTGTGACAGTATGGTCGGAGGCAGGCTACTTTTCTGTGAACCACCGCAAATTTGTTTTTCACTTTGGCAGAAAACATCATGTACCTCCTTCTTTCTAGAGGTTATTGAATATACCAGAGGCTTGACCCGATTGCCAATAATCACTACTTAATATGACGTAGCCCCAAATGTTTCATCTGATTGGCAGTTATGACGTAGTAGTTGTTGATTGGCTGATTCTGGAGGCGTGTCATCATTCCTGGAAGGTTTATAAAGACCTCCCTAGCGCCCCCACCTACATTTAGCTCCAATCCCCCTGATGATGCTGTCTGTCCAGCAAAATATGTCTGGATAGGGGAGCTTTATGCTCAATCTGCTGGTAGGCAGTGTAGCAATACCCTAGAGATCTAACTGCTGTTAGCAATGCCCACGCTCTGCAGTGTTTAGTAATACCTTAGTAGTTGTGCTTGACAAAAGGTTTCACTCCATGCCAGTTCCTCTCGCTCTGCTGCCACCTAGTGTACTAATCACTAACTGTTAGTAATTCGGATTTTTTTCTTTAGATATTTAAATATAATAAAGGTTACGTTTTACTAGTGAACGGAGCTTTACGGATCTGAGTAGTGCTGCTGGCACTTTCATAGGTAGATCATACATCCAGCACATTATCTCTGCTATGACATACATGTCTATACACACTGGGGCAGATTATTGCAACTGTGACAGAATTTCAGTGCAAACACGTGTGTAAACTAATTCAAATAATAGGTGGATTAGACAGCGGTGTCTAAAGGTGCGCCAAATTTATCATCCATGATGAGACACTGTGATAAGTTCGGTGTATTTTGAGATTGTCAGTCTAAGGTCCCTTCACACAAGCATGTGCTTATTTGTGCGTGCCTGAATGGAGGGTATTTGCGGAATGAATGTGTGATGCTTTTTTGCATACGCACATAGGAGTATTTTACTATACATGTACGGCGGGCTCATTTACACGCTGCAAAAAAACAAACATGCTCCTATTGAAATGGCTAAGGAGATCCAGATGTGTTTTTTTTCCAGAGGAATTACACAGCATATCACGCATCTTCTTAGGAATTGCACACATTTGTGCACCCGCATGGAATTTCATGGGGACTATTAGTGCGCAAATCCGCAGGAAAATAGAGCATGTGAACAAACGCATTGAAATCAATGGGTTCCATTCTCTGTGCATTAAGTGCATTAATTCTGAAAATGCTCTTGCAAATATGTCGGTGTGACTGTAGCCTACGCTGGCATTAGCCATTGGACAGGTTGAGGAGATCATCTTCACTGCTCCCAGGTTTTTGAAATATTACCATGGTCCAACCCCATAATGAAGACCGCACTTATATCCCAGCATATAAATAACAAGCTTGTAAGAGCAATGGAGCAATTACTGGTGAAGGATGGGACCCGGGTCGTTATACCACTGCTGCATTTACAGGTTGTGTGGTTACATCTGAATCCTGCTGTTACATTTGGGGAAAAGGAAATGTTTTGATGCCTGAATTCAGTTTTTTGAATTTTTGACAGGCTAGGACAACCCCGATACCGATTATATTTCCCTTCATTTATATTTGCATATAGTTATGAGTGGAGTTAATAAGTCTCTGGGTTACACGCTCCTGTGAAGGGGGCCTTACACTAAGGGCTTATTCACAGGAGCATATATCGGCCGCTGTTTTCATGGCCGGCCGATATATGCTACCATCTGAGCGGTCTTGCCTCTTCCCGACTCTCTACCTGTCTCCTCCCCTCCGGCTGTTTGCTGGCTGCAGAGCAATGGGCAGAGCTTAGCTCCACCCCACCCCCTTCCATTACAAACAGCTGGAGGGGAGGAGAGGGCCAGTGAGGGGGAGGGAAGCGGGAAGACAGCAGCGTATATCGGCCGGCCGTGAAAACCACTGCTGAGATACGCTCCTGTGAATAAGCCCTTAGGCTGGATTCACAAGGGCATCAACATTTTTATATGCTCCCACCTGCAACGTAAAAAAATGCGTGAACAGGCACACAAATGTAACGTTTGTGCGCAGAGGCGTAACTTGAAGATTCTAGGCCCCGGTGCAAAATCTGTAACAGGGACCCCTACTATAATGCTTTTTTTATAGTACTGGGCTCCCAGTATAGAGAAGAGAGGCCTTATGGGACCCCTAAGGCTCCTGGGCCCGGGTGAAACCGCATCCCCTGCATCCTCTATAGTTATGCCCGTTTGTGCGCCTCTTCAGACGGTTTGGCGCATATATGCTTAGCCCACAATACCATTGGGCGGGGGGGGGGGACAGTTTTGCTCTGCTTAACTGTCTGCCCCTTTCCTCCCCCTCTCTCGGCGGTAAAGGAGGGGCAGGAGCTAGTGTGCTAAGCTCTCGCCCCCTCCCATTACAAACAGCCGGCAAGAGGCAGAGTGGAGTAGGGAAGGGGGTGGGAGTTTAGCAGAAAAGCTGCTAAACTCCCTCCCATTTCTCCTCTCCGGCAGCGGTCATAGGCTTCCATAGGAGTCTATGGAGCCACGGGCGGAAAAGCGGTAGTGTATATCGGCAGGGCGTGAAAACCCAACCGATATACACCTGTGTGAATCCAGCTGGAGTTGCATTCTGTCTGGTGTATTTATCTGCAATGCTGCATGTGGGACCCACTGTGTTGTCGGGGGCTACCCTAATGGGTTAAATTGTTGCCACAACAATGGACTGGGAGTTGTGCCAAATTATTGCGTGTGCAATAAGACTGAAGGTCCTGTGATGGTGAAGATTGGGTAAGATGTTATTGCCAGGTACAAGCTGAGACTTGTAGTTCTCTCCTCTTATACCGTCTCACATCCCATAATAACAGCCTAGATGTGCTGTCAGTTGTAGTTCTGTTCTCTCCCCCCCCCCCCCCCCCTCTAATGTCATCTAACATCACACAGTGACAATATGGGGATGCTGGGAGCTGTAGTTCTCCGCTCTTATACCGTCTCACATCCCATAATAACAGCCTAGATGTGCTGGGAGCTGTAGTTGTTCTATCCCCACCCTCTTCTAACATCACACAGTGACAACATGGGGATGCTGGGAGCTGTAGTCCTCCGCTCTTATACCGTCTCGCATCCTATAATAACAGCCTAGATGTGCTGGGAGCTGTAGTTCTGTTCTATCCCCACCCTCTTCTAACATCACACAGTGACAATATGGGGATGCTGGGAGCTGTAGTTCTCTGCTCTTATATTCCCCTGTAAGTTCCCCTGATATCCATAATTCTGGACCTACTTGAATGTCTCCCAGTGTATCTTCAGCAGCGGCAAACTGCACGAAATTTAGGAAATTCCTGTTTACATGTTGCAAAAAAACCCCTCTGCAGTGTAAATTGCGCTGCGGTGTCTGCGGGCGGCTTCACAGCCAATTGTTTTCAATAGGTGCATTCCCATTTTCACTTTTGGGCACGAAAAAAACGCAGCCTGCTCTATTTTGGTCCCATATGGGGCGAAGCAAATGCGTAACCAAGACTCGCACGAGCGCGCAATACGCCGCAAAATTGTGAACACACCAGGGACTAAATTAGTTTTAATAGCCTTTTAACGAGGCGCAGCTGTATCCTGCACCCACGAGAATGGTCCCGGTCAATGCTAAAATACAGTAAGATGCGCAGCGTGACATTCACAGCACAGAAAAGTCATGCTATCGCCTGCGGTCTGCGCACACGCTCGTGGGATGCCGACCTGAATCCTTAGGATGTGAATATTTGCTGTGGATTCTCAGTGCAGATATCAGCTTAAGGCCATATCCACACAAAAAGCGGTTGTGCAGCGTATTGCGCATGCAGAATGTGCCCAGACGGTCGCATTCACATGCACAGACTTTGCACGTGCATTTCGTTTGTGGAGAAAAAAAATATATGCAGCATGGGAGGGGAGAAGCACACAGAGAACATGGCAGCCGCGGCTCCTTACTTCTCTCCCAGCCGCCAGTAAGACGTCCCGCAAACCAACAAACTTTCTAGGAAGTTTCCTAAAACTTCTCTTCCTTAGCAAACTCCAGAGTGGCTCCTCTCACGCAAGGCTGGTCACGTGTCCGGTCACATGGGTGTGACGTCATCAGAGGTTCTTTGGCCCGCAAGGTGTAGCACCTTCAACCAATCACTGCGCATCACGGAGAGACAGCAGACCCAGCGGCTCAGGTAGTTTACGGTGTGCCGGCGCCCGGGAGGGGGAGGAGGATGACAACAACCCCCCTGTCTGCTGGGGGTCCTACAGGAGCTAATGGAGTTACTGCAGTTCATTAAATGACCCCCCTGACCAGCGGGGGACGCCTGCAGTTAACCCCTTCATGGCGGCCTGGTTTAGGCACTAATGCCCACCCATTGGCTAAGTGTTTATTGTTGTCGCACTCCTCGGTCATCACTTTTTCCGCTGACCCTCCTTATTTCAGGGCTTGTTTTTGTGTGACCAGTTGCATTTTTGATGGCATCATTTTGGGTAGATGAACATTCTAGAACCGTGATGGCAAACCTATGACACGCGTGTCAGCACTGACACGCGTAGCCATAGTCGCTGACACGCGGCCGCTCCCCCGTTAATGAATACCAGTAGGGGCCGCGGCTCTCCTGCCAGTATTCATTAACCAGCACTACTAACTAGCGCTGATCCCGGTGCACACTGTGATGTCGGTGTGCACCAGGATCCTCCTTCCCCGTCCCCCGTCGTCTCCTACCTGTTGGTTCCGCGGGAGCGTCCGGGGGAGAAGGCGTCCTGCAACACACTGACGTCACAGTGTGCGCGGGAGATCATCGCTGCTGGAGGGCGCCGGGCACAGGAGGAGCGGAGCATCCAAGCATCCACAAGGTAAGTACATGGGTCGAGGGGGTCCGCTGTGAGGGGGCAGTCACCGCTGGGGGGGCCTCTGAGGGGGCAGTCACCGCTGGGTGGGGCCTCTGAGGGGGCAGTCACCGCTGGGGGGGGGGGGGCCTCTGAGGGGGCAGTCACCGCTGGGGGGGGCCTCTGTGAGGGGGCAAGTAATGCTGGGGGGGGCCTCTGTGAGGGGGCAAGTAATGCTGGGGGACGCTGTGGGTGTTGCTGTTGGGGGGACGCTGTGGGTGTGGGGGGCCGCTGCTGGGGGCCGCTGTCGCTGCTGGGGAGCGCTGTCGCTGTGGGGGGGCCGCTGTCGCTGCTGGGGGCCGCTGTGGGGGGCGCTGTCGCTGCGGGGGGCCGCTGTGGGGGTCGCTGTCGCTGCGGGGGGCCGCTGTGGGGGGCGCTGTCGCTGCGGGGGGCCGCTGTGGGGGGGCGCTGTCGCCGCGGGGGGCTCATCATTACTGAGATAAGTGAGGGGGAGGCAGCGAGAGGTGAGGGCCTGTGCTATGGGTGTTTTGGGTTTATTAAATACAGTTAGACATTACAATTATATATTTTTGTTACTTAAACTATAAATATGGTGAACGTATGGATTTTTCCTCGAAGTGACACACCACCCAGTTATGCTCGTCTTTTTTGGCGAATTTTGACACACCGAGCTCAAAAGGTTGCCCATCACGGTTCTAGAACGTTTAGTTTTATCTTGCAGTAGTTTTGGGATTTTGGTTTTTTTCTCCACCGTTCATATTGCAGAACAAATAATGTTCGTGTTGTTCGCCGCGCATTTCCTGCAATACTAAAGCCTCATGTCCACTTGATAAATACAATCCGCCGCAGGTTTGCTTTAAATGGTATTTCTTTTGCATGCAGATATCCGCACACATTGCTATCAATGTGATAGCAATGTTGCCGATCTGCGCGCAATCTGCGGCAGAATGGAGCATGCCGCGTTTTTTCTCCCGCGCGTGAAAAACGCAATTCTTTTAAAATGCCATCCGCGGGTGCAAAAATCAATTTAATGGACCGCGGCTGGCCAATGATTCCCTAGGGGCGGAATCCGCAATTCCATTTAGCTAGCGGACATGAGGCCTAAGTTTATACAGTCAGGTTTTTTTGCGTTTGGCTCTCCGCTCTCCAGCAGACATCACGCCCTTATTTTTCCTCCAGTGGCCCTCTGCTTGTATTTGCGGGATGAGCTCCAGTCATCGTTATATTATTTTTGGCAATACATAAGATTTCAATCACTTTGTAGTTATTTTTTTCCTAGAGGCAAGATTAAAAAAATCTGTAATTCTGACTTTTTTTTTTTTACAGTTTACTTGTCAAACTTCAACCCTCACCTTCCTGAAATCTTGTGGTAAGCATCTTCACCGTGTGGGGCGTATACACCCATTGTAAAAGAAGACACGCACCTAGAAGGTGGAATCAAGTGATACTTTCTCTGACGCTATACAATAGCCTTTATCTTGATAAAGGTTATTGTATAGCCGAAACGCGTTGTGTACATGTTCCAATAAACATTGCCTTCTGAGAACCCACGAATCCACTCTCTACACGCCGACCAGGATTCTAGGGGTGTCAACATCACTGACACCCCTACGAAGTAAGTCAGCCTTTTGCCTATTACCTATTTGTCCAAATATACTGGAGCCCCAAGGCTTTTTCCTTGTGTATACATTACGGGTGAGATAATAGCGTGAGATTTGTGCGCTGCGAGATGCACAGTCTGAACCCCGGTCTTTTGAATGGTTTCATACACACGAGAGATGTTTTCCCAGGAAACAAATCGCAGAATGTTCAATCTTACAGCGTTCTCTTGTATTGCATCACCCAACACTTGCAATACGGCCGGCGGCAGCATCACTCGCCCCACTCCAAGCATTAGGAGAAACTCTGCGATCCTCTGCCACGGGTGTGACCGCTGCGGTCGGGGATTGCTTCTTCCCCAAAGTGATGCGAGGCTGTTTTGCCATGAAATCGCTTTGCATCAAAAGGAGAATTCACATGGTGGGGCGCGATATGGGGGCGGGATTCATATGGTGGGGCGCGATATGGGGGCGGGATTCACAGACCCACACAATGCTCACAGCTGTATTCCTCCTTGGAAATGACCATAGCGCATAAAACAGTTTTGTTTCCTTAAAGGGGTTGTCCCGCGAAAGCAAGTGGGTCTATACACTTCTGTATGGCCATATTAATGCACTTTGTAATGTACAATACAGAAGTTATTCACTTACCTGTTCCGTTGCTAGCGTCCTCGTCTCCATGGTGCCGTCTAATTTTCAGCCTCTAATCGCCGGATTAGACGCGCTTGCGCAGTCCGGTCTTCTTTTCTGAATGGGGCCGCTCGTGCCGGAGAGCGGCTCCTTGTAGCTCCGCCCCGTCACGTGCCGATTCCAGCCAATCAGGAGGCTGGAATCGGCAATGGACCGCACAGAAGCCCTGCGGTCCACCGAGGGTGAAGATCCCGGCGGCCATCTTCACCAGGTAAGTAAGAAGTCACCGGAGCGCGGGGATTCAGGTAAGCACTCTCCGTTTTCTTTTTTAACTCCTGCATCGGGTTTGTCTCGCGCCGAACGGGGGGGCTATTGAAAAAAAAAAAAACCCGTTTCGGCGCGGGACAACCCCTTTAATCTATTGATGTTGGTGAGAGAGACATATAGAAAAAATGTTAGTAGCATACGGGCATTCTTTGACTTATATGGCAGCCATCCGTGTGAAGTCCGCCCAAACGGTGACCATCTTGTCATTTTTCCAGCTCTGCTGAAAATCATAGAGTGGTTTCGTTAGCCTTCAGAGTATATATATATATATATATATTTTTTTTTTTTGCAATGTTGCGCCCATGCATCGCGGATTCTGCTACTGATCGAGCGTTTGTAGGAACCCATCGCTCATGTATTCTCATGTCCTTTATGCTGCTGAAGGTGTATCCGCGTATGCTTGGCACCACGACTGCAAAAAACAGTTATTTAAAACTATGAAGATCCTCTGCTTCCACAGGCGGCGCTGTAACCTAATGTGATTTGTGGCACTGGAGGAACCTTCTGATCACGTGTGGATTAACGCTGGGAGACTACAGCTGTGCGGCGTGCAGCCGGCCGTTATTTCACGTAATTAATAATTGTAGTCGAAGCAACTTCATAGGCCAGCCGCTTTACCTTTACTCTTACATTTCAGGACTGCAGACAACATGGGCGACGGGAAGGAAGCGCTATCCATAAGCGAGAGCCCAGTACCAAATACACAAACAAGCGAGCCAGGCCATGCCAACACTGAGCCTTTGGCGGAGCAGCATGTATCCTCGCCGCACGTCTCCACTTCACACCAACCACTGCCTTTGCGTCGGCGCAGGCGACGGTGCTGTCACAGGGAGAGAGGCTCTGTAGGCCGCCGTTACGTAGAATACGAAGTCTTAGATTATCTGCGCAGTGGACGAGATATGGACTGGGCGGAGGCTATGGGCCAGTCTCTTGCTGCGTCTATTCGCCGATTCCCAGAGCATCGACAGCTGCCGCTTTACATAGCATTGTTGACCGTTGTGCAGATTGCTAAGGATCCATACAGTGCAAGGGCTCTATTTCTAGGTATTCGTCAATTTGGCTATGATGGTACCTTTCCCCAAGGGCCACCTGGTCCACCTGTTTGGACCTAGATTGCAGCAAGCCTCTGCGTGCCACCCTCATGTAGCCCATTTGTGCCACCTTCAGGCCTTATGGCTCATTAGCGGCACAAGGCAGGCCTGCCAAGCAGGAACCAGAGCTAGCTGTCATGGTTCAGCAGCAGCTTACTTTACTTTATAGTTACATTTTCAGTTTTGTTCTTCATTTTTGGCCTTTGTCGTTTGGCTGATCTTTGTGTGACAAGCCTTTACATAATGCTTACTGTTTGTTAATAAACCGTTTTGTCATAACTGTTTTCTGAGTATTGTTTTTTTTTCATTCTTATTTGTTCTTAGGCCCAATGTCCACGGGCGGGTGTGATTTGTGGAATCCGCGGTGGTGACCCATGTGGAAGATCCACAAATCAAGCCGCGCATAGGGAAACATGGGCATCCTCAAATTAAATAAAGCGGCATGCTCCATTTTAGTGCAGATCCCGCATGGACGGCTTCCATGGAAGTCAATAGAAGCCATGTGATCCGCGGCCCCTATGCATTCGCATTGCGTAAGGGCCGTAAATTCTGCAGGAAAGCAGAAGTGTTTAAAAATAAATAAATAAAAAAATAACCCTCCACTGCAGATGTGTGATGCGTGCCGGCCGGCGCATCCGCACCGAAGAAAATGAAGACCCGGACTGGTAAGTAGAAGTCCCGCAGTGCCCTCGGCCGAGAGCAGGTTCGGATTCCGTTGAGGCCTCCCACACGTAGATTCCGATCCGCCCATGGATATGAGGTCTTGCATTGTGTGGTTCACTATTGTGTGGGGTGTCACAAAGGGGGCCATCTTGTCATATAGACTGCATTCCTCAGCAACGGTGCGCTAATGCGCAAGAAACGTGCTTATATTTTTACTTCCCACTTTAATCCGCAGCTATACTGGACCTTATGTGTCTTCTGTATCAACCATAGCAATCCCAAAAAATACCATTTAAAGTTTGTGCGCGCTTTTATGCAGCAATAAGCAAACGTTTTATTACTGCTTGTGCGGCTTTACCGTTAGCCACTTAAAATTGCCATATTTAGTTAATTGCACAAGTCATGGCGAAAACGGACACAATCGAAAGACACCATTTTATTTTAGGAAAAAAATGTTTATACAACATGCTGAGTTTAACTGTAAAGATAGTTTACATCTCTGTTTTGCTCACACAAGAAACAAAAAAAATCAAAAAAGAAGGAAATGGGGAAAACACAAGTAACCACAACAATTTTTTTTTTCTGAACCACAAAACTGCAACATCTATATCAACTTTACAATACTTTATTTACACCACCCTTGCAAGGCATGCTTGTTGCCAGAGTACCGAGCCCACTGAGGAGTTAAAGTAGTCTGTGAAAGTTTTCCGGACTCTAAAGGTTCATTTACACGCAAAGATGATCGCTCAAAATTCATTCAAAAGATAGGGAGATTGTCAGTTTTAGCGATTGTTTTTGCACTAATGCCCATTAGCAGCTTATAACCTTTATTTGCATGTAAATGAGCGTTCAGGAGCTGTATGCAGAGAACAGCAGGTGGTCTGTTCTATACATACAGCTGCTTTTGTCCTGCCACGGGGCTGTCAGCTGAAGACTCTGTAATCAGTACTCCCATGGAGAACACAGCGTGCAGTTTGTTTTATCTACTCTCTGGCCGAACAATGGATTTTATGCTCATCTAAAAATCATTGTTTGGCATGAAAGTAAACAATGGTAGCATTTACACGCAATGATTATCACTGAAAAGCCATTATTTGAGCCTATTTTGAAAGATTATCATTGCATGGAAATGGGCCTTTAGCCCGAACGTTCCAGGGCGTCTCAAGGCTGGCAATGCGCCTTGCTGCAGATTGTATTCTTTCAGGGTTCATGCGCGTCATGGAATACCTGGAATTTAATGAAAGTCATGGCATTTTCTGATTTGTCATGGATTTTTTTTTGTCATGGAGTAATAATAATTTCTAAGATTCTTGTGTGTTTTAGTTATGTTTGTCCAAAACCATTTCTTTATTCCATTACGATCCAGTATTGTGTTTAACACTATAGGCCAAAGGAATAAAGAAATAGTTTTGGATAAACAGAACTAAAAACACACCAAAAACCCAATACTCAGCCCTAAAAAGACAAAAAATATTTCAGATTTTTGAAGTTTTGGTCTCAACAGCCCTCTCATGGTTGGGGATTTAAAAAAAAAAAAAAAAATATATATATATATCTCTTGAAATAGCTTGACTTAGCAGGGTTTGTCTTTTATAATTTGTGTGTGTGTATGTGTGTATATATATATATATATATAAAAAAAAAGGGTTTTATACTTATCTCCCATGTTTCCCCCTGGAAGCCTCCTTTTTAGGAACTTGCTATTTTCGCATTATGCGTTATTATCATTAGAAAGGACTATTGCCTTTCGCGCTGAAAATTTGTGGCAAAATCGCTCGAGAAAGTTGTAAGTGGCAGTCATGTTTTTGTGAGAAAAAGCATTTCCGACGCTCAAAATTCGATTTTTCAAGCAGCGATATCGTGATCACCGGTGTGAAGGAGCCCTACATCTCTGATTCCATGTATTTCAAGTTATTTCAAGTTTCACGAGTGTCACTGAAAATCAAGATTTTGTCATGTAAACTTTTTTGGGGAAAATCTCTATGGACCCTGTCTTTCCATTTCTTCTTCAAAAGGCTCATCTTCTATAAATTGTTCAATATCCCACAGGCTTTGATTACGTCTACAGCTTGATCGGGAGACATCTATAAGGTATCCAGCACAAATCCAAAAATTCCAAAACGCATTCCATATAGCGCCTGGCGCTTGAAAGGAGGCGGTTGAAAATGGGCTGAGCTGCAGCTAGATGCCGTCAAGGGAAAGGGCACATCACATGCTGGCTCAGCGCAAAGCCCTTGTCGGCAACGATTAGATATGGAATGGTCGGTCCTATTGTTCCTGGCATCATGGCAGGTGGTAGCTGTAACTCCTTGTCCTGTAGGCTCTGTCCCATGCGCCATGCAATAAATGCTTACCTGTCTGCCGTGCTGCCATGAGCCCCAAACGTCTACTAAAATAAACTTGCTTTCACTGTCGGTCAAAGCCAAAAGCACAACGGGAAATAATGATTATAATTAAAATAATGCGACCCTGAATTTGGTGATTTGCGCACCTGCACATGTTTTCCATCCCGAGCACCAAAGCAGAAAGGGAACCTGCATCTGTCCCAGAATCTTTTGGCAATTTTTAACCAGCCTGATGTTGAAAGACTTCGGTCTTCATTTTTTACCAAATGGCCTTGCATCTCGCGGACACTATTTTTGAAATCGTCAATAGTCCAAGGAGAAATTAAAACTCAAGTGCAGAACATAAAATATCCGTTGCATGGTTTGAAAAAACAAAACAAAAAAAAAGGGCATTGACTACTTCCATTTCTGCCCCAAGGGCTCGCGTGTCATCCTCTCATAACACTGTTGGAAGTTTCCCTCTCTGCTCCTTGACTCTTTTTCTTAATACTGCACACGCACATTAGCCAATACCTATGCCATTTGAAGCAGATATCCATCACATTTCTCCGTGCGAAGTCTGATAATCCGATCACCAAATCCAGCAAAGGAAAATTTTCAGTCCATCCGCTTTGCAGGCTGTTACGTAACTTTTTAGCTATTAGAAAGCTACAGTGGCCAGAAGTTTAGCACATGGCTAATACATTGTATTGACCTTTGCTTTTTGACCCTATTGGGAGCTAGGGGTGTGACAGGGGCGTTCCTCCTGTCAAACCCCTAGCTTCCGGTGGCGTCAAGATACACTAATACCCACTCTGGCATCGCTTTTGGCAACTTGTGATATCGTCGTGATTTTCACACAGCGATATTGCAAGCGCCAGAGTGCAGGAGCCCTTAGTCTCTCTGCGTGCTGTATGGTCAGGAGCTTCGGCAGGCTCCTCGCACACGTCCTACCTGTGCGGGTGTCTCAGCGCAACCTTCCGTCACTTAGGTAACCGATCCTCCAATCCCAGGCTCTGTATTGTTCTCACATCACTGTCTTCTGGCCAATCCTGTTATTTCTCGAATTTGGCAGACTGACAAAATCACTATTTGCAACCAATAACAAGGGTCATACCCTGTTGCTAGGCAGACTATCTTACTCATCAGGGGTACTGCTTTAACACATTCCTGGACCTAGAGTAAGTGGTAAAACTACCTTAGTTTCTCATAGATTTGTAGCACCCTTCTGGGTCACTTTATTTTTTTTCCACTTTACATGCACTGAAAATCAAAAAAGCTGAGCGCAATATCCCTGGGGGGAGGGTATCGGAGTATGTGGAGAAGGTGGAATCTGCTGCGGACCTGCACTAAAAACTGTATCAAAATCTGCAACTTTGGCATGCATTTTGATAGGTTTTCCATGGTGATTGTGACAGTCTCCAACATGTGGAAACATACCCTAAGGCCAAATTCACACAACCATTTCTGCGAATGCAAAAATTGTGTGTGCAAGATGCAGTGAATAGAACCCATTGATTTCAGTGGGTTCGTTCACATGCACATATATTCCTGCACATTTTGGTCACGCTAAAAAATATGCAGCATGCCCTACTTTCATGGGCATTTGCACACCAAAAGTTCCCATAGAAGTCAATGGGCATGTGCAAATGCCTGCAATACGGTAGGAGATGCATGAAACACTGCGCAATTGTGCAGGAAAAAGAATACACTGGAATTCAGACTAAGGGTGATTTCACACGGGCGAGAAAATTGTGCGATTTTCGGCTGATGGGTTAGTCAGTGAAAAAGCAGAATTTGAAACCAATGATGTACAATGGTTTCCTTCCCATCTGCGATGTTTTCACTCATCCGATGTTGAGAGATTTAAAAAAATCATGGCTTGCTCTATCTTTCAGTTTTTTTTTTATCTCCTATGTTTCCCTATGGATCTTTTCTCTCTGTTGCATCGCAGGAGAACCCGGTTTTCATGCGGTGCGATGCAACTTTTACAGTAGGAAATCCTACTGTAAAAGCCCTAAACTAAGCTCTGGCTGCATAAAAAAATACATCACCTCTCTGGCGCTGACAGCTCCGGCGCGTCTCACCTAAAGCTCCGGTAGACTTGCTTCACGTTCTCCTGCAGAGCTTCCTGGTTGGGACTTTGAAAATCCCCGCCTCCAGGAAGCCCTGCCTCTGATTGGTTCTCCAGCACGCAGCCGAGCCAATCAGAGCCAGTGCTCAGCGAACCAATCACCGCCATTCAGTGTTAAGTTAATGAATAGCAGGATGACCTTAGTTTAGTTTGGTTCAGTCAAGTTTTATTGTTGAAGTTTATAATGTAAGGTATAGCATATATAGTGCATAAAATTTGAGAATATTGAAGAAAACTCATATTAGGATGGTCTACATATTTGTGACTGTCTCATCATTTATTATTGTGAATTTAAGGCCCCATGCGTGGCGATTGCTGAGGCACAAAAGGTATATGGTTCTGATTATGCAATTCTAATAAAAATTATTTTAAGAGACAAAAACCGTTCTTCCAATTGTCCATTGGAATCCAATGCTTTGCAAGGTCGCTTTTTTGGTGTGTTTTTTTTTTTTCTAACAACGTTATGAAATACCAGTATAAATACAGTAATCCGATTAAACCCTAAGGCTGGGTTCACACAGGGCAAAACCGCTTCAAAGCTTAATTTGGGCTTGCGGATTTTGCTGCAGATTTTCGTGCGGGAAAATCCGCAAGCGTTCTTTTTTTCCACAGCGCCTTTTTACTTTTTGTCGCGTATTTGTCGCGGTTTTGGCTGCGTCCATAGAGGTCTATGGACAAAAAAGCGCTGTGGAAAAGACCAAAGAATGAACATGCTGCATCTTTTAAAATCGTGACGCAGTTGCATTTCCGAACTGTGGCTGTGCGGAAAAAATCCGTCCTGTGAGAACAGCTTTTTGGCAAATCTCATTTGTGCTGCATTGCACTGCAAACGCAGCGGTTTTGCCGCAGTACGGATATGCAACGGCAATCCGCGGCAAAACCGCAGCAAATCTGCCCTAAGGCCGGGCTCACACAAGTGGGTGAGATTCCGCATGCGAATCACTGCAGTGGAAGATCTGCGATCATTCACGGAAAGTAATTGCGAAGATCGTGGATGCGAGCGTTTTTCCATGCGGATCTACGTGTAGGCACAGTGTATCGTCCATGCGGATTAAACATCTCTTTCTACCCTCCACCCGGGATTCTGACTTTTCTATCTGTTTACCTCTGAAGTTGCAAGCATTTCTGCTGCTCGTACGCAGTGTTAATTACGTATGGGTGATGGAACACTGGCATCCATTGACTTCAATGGAGGTAGTCTGTGTGGTATCTGCGCTAAAATGGAGTATGCTGTGATTTCAATTGATGTGTATTTTTTTGCTACGTGCAAATGCACATTCCTGAGCTCAGAAAAAAGTACAGTAAAATACACCGATGGCCCGCAAAAAGCATAGATTATTTCCAAATACGCAGCGCTCATGGGCACGCAAATCCCCATACGCTCGTGTGAATCTAGCTATATGCTTCCTTCACATGCACTTTTTTGTGGTAGTTAATTGTAAAAAATACAGCATCAATTTTGTGCTTTTTTTTTGGAAGGGGAAGGGTTGTTTTTTTTTTTTTTTAATTCCCACATTTTTAACATGTAGATTTTTCGGTTGTGTTTCATTTCTTCCTTGGAGTTTATGCAAAAATGTCAGATGAAAACTCTAAATCTGCAGCAATTGCAATCAAAACCCAAGATTTCATGACACTGAAAAAAATAGCATTAGGGAAAAATGGTGCTAAAAATGTGATCTTCCTTAAAAACATAGTGTGTGAAAGGACCGTAAACCAATGATGTAATCATTAAAGAAGTGGACTGCAGAACCTGAAAGTTCTTGGAAGTAACAAGAAGTTTTACACTTTCACAACTTTTCATGTTATTGCCTCCTGGATGTCAACTTCAGCAGCTAATCTGATGTAAGATTGGAGGCTGAGCGGGACAGATTATGAAGCTGCAGTGAAAAGAGGAAATTCAGTAAATGCAGGGTTTCGTACTAAACAAGAAGGAAGTGATCAGTAGGAGTGTCTCTGGGAGGGTTCATCTCAATCTGCCGTCTACAGTTACACAAACCCAACTGTGACGAGTCTACCTGGTCCTCCAAGACTCTTGAGGGACACTTGAAAGCTCCGTCTTGTGTGCAGCATCAGTGCTCCAGGCTGAGCGGGTCTGGTCAGCATGTCTCCCTGGCAGAGGACTGTCAAAGAGAGATATGGAGTTGGTGAGTTGAACATGGATTTCTAAAATCTTGTACTTTTTGCTTTCAGAACAGGAAGGATGTGGCAGGTGCAGAGTCATGATGTGAATAGCGATCAGTCATTAAAAAGTGCATTAAGCTCTAGTTCCTGCATGAACGGATGCAAACAGAACCAAATTGTGCCGAACGGACCCCATTGACTATAATGGGGTCCGTTCGATTCCTACACCTGTGACGGACAAAAAAGTCATACATGCACAACTTTTTCATCCGGTGGCAAAAGCTCTAATCGGAGCGTCAGATGCAGATGTGAATTGACTCTTAAAAGTTTATATATATATTTTTTTCTGAATTAGCAGGAAATTGGGGAAATTTTTATGTGGGGCATTTATGCTAAAAGAGCAACTTTCACTTATTAAGCAAAATGAGGATATAAGGATATTAAAAGTAGTTCTTCTTTCTAGATTTGTGCTCCCAGATGCTGAACTAGTTGTTACTGCTAGTGAACTGATTATGGAGCTTCAGGAAGAGCATATTGTAGATGTGCTGCCTCTCGTATGATCGGCCAGAAACCATGTGCTCGTCACATTACATGAGCACGGTCTGGATGGGGGACGGCTGCTGCAGGAGCTCTCCACTCAGCGGTGAATGCACAATCCGTCTTCTGGTGAAGTCGTGCTGAAACTTCTAGTCCTACAACATGTTGCACGTTCTCTGCCATGTAGTCACAGTAAGTTACACTTGACTACATCCGCCTCTGCAGATAGAACTTATTATTCTTTTTTTCTCTTCAACTAGATTCTGCTAGCAGATAAAACTCTTATCATGACTATCAAGAAACCGTTTATTCTTTGCTATCTCCATGGTTTTCTTATAGTCAAGTTGCCCTGGGCTAAATGACTTAGAATGATCCTTGCAAAAATTGTAAATACATCAGAATCACAATTTTAAAGGGGTTGTGAAGGAAGGAGCGCCACCCTTGTCCTTTAGCTATGCCTGGTATTGCAGCTCATCTTCATTCAAGTGAATGAGGTTAAACTGCAATGTAATGTAACCCTGGTTGGGGGGCGGGGTTGGAATAATAATCCTCCCCAACAGGCTCTAGCGTTAACCCATATGGGACATGGAGACCTGAGTGGAACAATGGGTGTATAAATGGGTTTTTCGTCAGTGCTTCCACTCAGGACGGGGCCTTTGACATAAGGATCTCTTCCTGAGAATTACCTGTGTATTACCATGAACAGGCAACCAATCCTAAATTCACATTATACAACATCAATATAATTATAGTGAGATTACAATAAAGATCATCACAGCAACTTTATAAAGTCATAATTGGGAATAGCACAGATATACATTGAATATAACAGTCAATGTTTAGACTAGAAGTCCCAATTAATGGTACATAATTATAATATGTATGCAGGGAGTCCCATGCACAATAATGGATCTTGATGCCGGGACCTCTGTAGCTGGTGGAAGATGCAGGCTTTGTCAGAAATAACAGGACAATCCGCTGCATTTCAGGAGACGAGTGAGGATGATGATGATGACTAGAAGCTTCTTCCTCCAACAGGAAGAGAGATGATGATGGAAAGACTAACTGCACTACACTAGGTCCCTAACTCTATCTAGTCTACCAATGATACCAGACCACTACTCTCCCTATGGGCCAGCGATCACCTAATCTGTCCCTATCCCTATACTGGATATCGTCCCTGTCTATATACTAACTAAGGCCTCATGTCCACGGGCCAAAGAAGAATTAAAATCCGCAGCGGATTTTAACTCTTCTGCCCGCGGATCCGCATCCCATAGGGATGCATTGACCACCCGCGGGTAGGCAAATACCCGCGGATGGTCAATAAAAGTGATTTTTAAAAAAAATGGAGCATGAAAAAATCTGGACCATGCTCCATTTTCGTGCGGGTCTCCATTTTCGCGCGGGACGACTCCCGCAGGCTTCTATTGAAGCCTATGGGAGCCGTCCGGATCTACGGGAGACCAAAATCGGAATTTACTCACCTGCTCCGGATCTTCCGTTCGCCACGGCTTCATCTTCTCTCCGTCGCGGCCGTATCTTTTTTCTTCGGGCTGGCGCATCCGCCGGGCCGAAGAAAGAAGATCCGGCCGCGACGGAGAGAAGATGAAGCCGCGGCGAACGGAAGATCCGGAGCGTGCGAGAGGTGAGTTTATTCTTATTTTAAGCGCTCATGTCCACGGGGCAGGAGGGACCCGCTACGGATTCTACATGGAGAATCCGTAGTGGGCCTGATTTTCCCCGTGGACATGAGGCCTAATACACTGATCATACTGTGGGTATCACATAACCACGTATGATCGACCAGAACTACTTAAGATGTAGCGGTTATCAATGGGTCATATTAGTGACCAACACTTCGGACATAAAAGAAATAATCAGCAACAGTAGATGCAGCAGAGTTGAGATCACTAGCTCTGCACAGAAAAACTGAAAGTGGATGGAAAGTAAAGTATCTGTTGCTCTACTATAGTTAACATACTGCACTATATATAAATAAATCTTGTTATTTGTATAGCGCCAACTTATTCTGCAGCGCTTTCAGGTACTTTATTTATTTATTTATTACCCCCCCCACCAAGTTGGGTACTCATTTTACCGACCTCGAAAGGATGGAAGGCTGAGTCAACATTGAGCCGGCTACCTGAACCACACGGGAATGTACTTGCAACCTTCAGGTCGTGAGCGAGAGCTGATAACTATTATTTGGTCACCTGCTAGTATAAAGCAGCCCTCTTGCCTGCAGGAGAGTATCTGCCCAACTGAATAGGGCAGCTTCCCCTTACATCCCCATTAGCTGCAGACTGCCTGTGCTGGAGACCAAACTCCTCCTTTTATATCAACCTTTCAACTCAATCTCTGGGGTTTCCTTACCAGTGTCCAGGGGTTCAAGCTGAACCAACTCATCCCCATCAGGGGGTGTTGGGCAAGTTCATTATAACACATTTCTAAACTCTATAGTAGCAATATTATTATGCAGCAGAATTTTGCAATCCTCTATTTGAAGTGAAAAAACTTGGCATCATTTGCTGTTGTCACATAGTTCTATTGCAGTTGCAATCAGTGGCGAATAAGGGCACCATGGCCCAGGGCTGTTCACACAACTTGTTACCCACCTTTTCCCCCCACACGTAACACCCATGGTTGAATATTCTCTGGCAAAACATTTCCCTTTCCTATCCAATTTGTAGCCTGGTTTTCCTAGGGGGCTTACTCTTTTCTACCGCTGACAACAGCGCTATCTGCTGGCTAAAGCCTGTACTGCATGAGGTGACACATTGGATAGGCTCTGACAGCAGAGAGGCTGACAATTTACAGTAAGAAAACCCTGGCGGACGTCTTCCAACATCGGAGCTGTACAGCCTTAAATCATAATGTCTTAAGACGTCAGACAGTGGATTGGAAAGGGTTAAATAAGCAACCCACCAATAACCACTTGGTGTGAATTTTGGTGTGAATATGCATCAGATTTAACCCCTTCCTTAGTGCATTTTGGTACCAAAAGTTATATCAAAATCCATACTAAATGGTAATAATTTGGGTGGGGATTTGCTGCTGATTTTTCCTCTGTAGAACATCCACAGCAAATTTGCCATGGGTGATTTTGCCTCCCCATAAAAATATATATATATTCTATAGGCAGCCTTCATAATGCGGTGGGCTTAGGCTGCTTTCACATCTGCTTCGTTTGCGGAGCAGGAAAGGGGAATTCCCTGGCCAAACAGATCAGTCTTATGACGGAACCGAACAGCGCCGCACGACCCCATTGACTATAATGGGGTGTGTTCGATTTCAGCTCAGCTGCCCAGCATTTTTCTGGAAGAAAACGTGCTGCATGATGTGCTATTTCTTCTAGTATTTTGTGTCGGGTCTCGGCGGAAACTCAAAACAGAGATGCCAGCGCAGATGTGAACCCAGCCTTAGATACAGCTTTACTGTACCTCTAAATAATAGTTACCATATAATGTACTCAGATTCCGGCTCTACACAGTGATTGCAACGCAGTTACTGTACCTCCAATGATCACAGGTGATGTGGTCTCTGTTTAGAATTTTCCATATTCTGTGGTATTCTCTCTGGGCCCAGACCACCATTGAGATTTGTTCCAGGCCCAACTCATCTCTATATTCTCTCCCCATCCTGTTCCTATAACTCAAATCAACTTTTTAGTAACAAGATGCTCACTGTGGTCCCATTTAGTAATAGTGACCCTCTCTGTGGTACCACTTAGTTGCATAGCCCTCTTTGGCTACAATTAGTAATAGGACCCCCTCTGTGCCCCACTTAGTAATAGTCATCCTCTCTGTGCCCCACTTAGTAATAGTAACCCTCTCTGTATTGCCACTTAGTAACAGGACCCCCTCTGTGGGGCTACTTAGTTACATGGCCCTCTTTGGCTACAATTAGCAATAGGACCCACTCTGTACCCCACATAGAAATAATGATTTCTTCTGTGCCCCATTTAGTATTTGTGAACCCCTCTGTGGCTCCAATTAGAAATAGGACCCCTTTGTGGATCCAGTTAGTAATAGTGACCCCCATTTGTCCTCCTGTGTGCCACATTTAGTAACATGATCCTTTATGGCCCTAATTAGTGTGGTAGAGTGCCTGCCCCCCTTCCTCTGCTAAACCTCCTGCCGCGGGTAGAAGAGGTTAAACGCCTTAGTACACACACAGCCTTTCGTCTCTGTGCAACGATTTCACAGGTACATAGGACGTCATCACTCCTCTGCCCGACACTCACTCTATTCCGAGTACTGGGGCTGGGCAGGGGGCAGAGTAATGGCATCCTGCTATGCACCTGTAAGATTGTCATGCTGAGAGGGTAGGCTGTGAGTGTACTAAGGAGTTTAGGCCTTTCCTCTCCTTATGACCAGAGTTTTAGAAGAATGGATTATAATTGGGGCAATTGTGATGGCCATGTGTGCACCTGAAGCTTCGGGCCCTTCGCGGCTACCCCATTTGCTCTTATTTTAATCTGCCATTGGTGGCAACTCAGCACTCACTTTTTGGGGGGGAAGGGATGTTATAATGGGCAGCTAAAATAGCTGTGAGCCAGGGGTGGATAAATTACGGTAGATGCCAATTAGCCCTTGGCTGTCTGTCCACGGGCACTTTTGCATTGCGTTCCCCGCGTCGATAATCCGACCACGGGGAACGCAGTGCATGCTTTCAATAGCTTTCCTATGGTAAGCGCAGCCCCCAGTCCACCAGTGGAGAATCATTGCGATTCTCTGCTCACTGGCAGATCGCAGCATGCTGCGAATTGCACGATTTTCCGCGGTGAGCCTATGTGTCAGATAGGCTCACTGCGGAGATCCGTCTGCCGGCTCATGCTCCCAGGCGCCGGCTCCCGTAGTGGAGACCTGCCGTGGAATACCGCAATGCGCGTGGACAGGCAGCCCTAGTCTAGGATATTTTTAGTTTTCAATCAGTAAAAGTTACATGCTAACAATGTTTTAGTGGCATTGGCTGCCTGGCTGTGATGATTCTTTGAGCCAAGCTGTAAAGCAGATCTTTTAGGTGACCTATGGAGCAGAGTATGATAGAGTAGGAGATCTGGATATTTAGACATCTGTGATATGGTTAAATTGGCACTTTCATTTCAAAAACTTCATAAATTAATAGTATATGAAAATATAAGACATTGAGATCTCTCTCACTCTCCCCACAGCTGCGGTATGGAATTCTTTATTCCTCGCGGTGATTTAGAATTTCATTGCCGCATCTGTCATATCTGTGACAAGTGCAACAGGGAATTCTTTATTCCACGCGGGGATGAAGAAAACATCTGCTGCATGTGGCAGATGTGTTCTTCATCCCCCCTGGGAACACTGCAGGGGCAACAGGTAAGTATATTTTTATATATATATATTTTTTTACACTAAAATGGTTGTTTTTCAGGGAAGAGCTTATATTTAACCCCTAAACAACCAATGACGTAAGGGTACATCCTTGAGCGTCGGGTATGTATAAAGAGAGGTCATACAGTGCGGGCGTCAGCTGTTTATTACAGCTGACACCCACGGGCAATAGCTTTAATTGGCCATGCGGCCGACCGCAGCTATTAACCCCTTAAATGCTGCTGTCATTTAAATCTCCCGAACAATGCTTGAGTGTCCCGTAGGTCCCCTTCCCCCCCGTGGTGAGATCGGGGGAGCCGTGCAGGTGTCATGGCAGCCAGGGGCCTTCTGAAAGGCCCCAGGGCTGCCTTAGCACACTGCCCATCAAGCCATTCCCATTGGGTGGCTTGATAGACTGCCTGTCAAAAAGCAGTATGATGTAATGCTATAGCATTACATCATACTGCAGGAGCGATCAAAGCATCGCTGGTTGTAGGGGACATAAGAAAAAAATGTAAATCAGAGCAATAAAGTTTTATTTATTGTAAAAAAAAATGTTATAAAAGTTTAAATCACCCCCTTTTGCCATATCTATAATTAAAAAATGTAAATCATAAAATAAAAATACATATTTGGTATCACCGCGTCCATAAAAGTCCAATCTATCAAAGTAGTGCATTATTTTAGCCGCAAGGTGAACATCGTCCGAAAAAAAAGCAAAAAACGCCAGAAATGCACTTTTTCAGTTACTCTGCCTCCCAGAAAAAAGTCGTATGTATTCCGAATTGGTACTAACGGAAACTACACCACATCCCACAAAAAATAAGCCCTCACACAACTACATCGATGGCAAAATAAAAAGTTATTGTGAACAGAAGATGGCAGCAGAAAATAATAAAAAAAAATAAAATGTCTTTGAAAAAAAAAGAAAATAGTACAGTAAAAAAAAAACAATACAAGTTTGGTATGGTAGTAATTGTACTGACCCATAGAATAAAGTTATCATGTCGCTTTTGTTTGTAGTTTGTGTGCTGTAGAAACAAGATGCACTGAAAGATGGCGGAATGTCGTTTTGTTGTTTTTTTTCATTTTACTCTACTTAGAATTTTTTAAAAGTTTTTCAGTACATTATATGGTACAGTAAATGGCACCATTTAAAAATACAACTCGTCCCACAAAAATAAGCCCTCATACAGCGACGTTGATGGATAAATAAAGAAGTTACAATTTTTTTGAAGGGGGGGAGGAAAAAAAAATAAATTGAAAATGGAAAAAAAAAACGGCTTTGTCCTTTAGTGGTTACAGTGGTTGAGTGGTTAAAGCCCTTCCCTGAAAAACAATTAAAGGGGGGCCGGCAGCAGCCTCGGGCGGAACTGCATGCACGCCTGTTTGTGCGCGTACAGGGGTACGCACATATGTATGCACAAAAACACGCTCGTGTGAAGCCACCCTAAGGGCTCATGTCCACGGGCAAAATGTGATTTAAAATCCGCAGCGGATCTCCCGCGCGCGGATCCGCACCCCATAGGGATGCATTGACCACCCGCGGGTAGATAAATACCCGCGGATCGTCAATAAAAGGCATTTAAAAAAAAATGGAGCATGAAAAAATCTGGACCATGCTCCATTTTCATGCGGGTCTCCCGCAGGGACGGCTCCCGTGGGCTTCTATTGAAGCCTATGGAAGCCGTCCGGATCCGCGGGAGACCTAAAATAGGAATTAAAAGCATTTACTCACCCGCAGCGGGCCGCGAAGCTCTGCTCTTCCTCACGGCCGCATCTCCCTTGCTTCGGCTCGGCGGATGTGCCCGGCGCATGCGCGCGGCACGTCGACGACGTGCCGGCGACGTGCCGCCGGCGTCAGGAATTCATCCGCCGGCCGAAAATGAAGATCCGGCCGTGAGGAACAGCTGACCTTCGCCGCCCGCTACGGATATGTAAATGCTTTTAAATTTCTATTTTCAGCGCTCATGTCCGCGGGGCAGGAGGGACCCGCTGCAGATTCTACATGGAGAATCTGCAGCGGATCTGATTTTCCCCGTGGACATGAGGCCTAAGGGCTCATGTCCACGGGCAAAATATGATTTAAGATCCGCAGCGGATCTCCCGCGCGCGGATCCGCACCCCATAGGGATGCATTGACCACCCGCGGGTAGATAAATACCCGCGGATCGTCAATAAAAGAGATTTAAAAAAAAATGGAGCATGAAAAAATCTGGACCATGCTCCATTTTCATGCGGGTCTCCCGCGGGGACGGCTCCCGCGGGCTTCTATTGAAGCCTATGGAAGCCGTCCGGATCCGCGGGAGACCTAAAATAGGAATTTAAAGCATTTACTCACCCGCAGCGGACCGCGAAGCTCTGCTCTTCCTCACGGCCGCATCTCCCTTGCTTCAGCTCGGCGGATGTGCCCGGCGCATGCGCGCGGCACGTCGACGACGTGACGGCGACGTGCCGCCGGCGTCAGGAATTCATCCGCCGGCCGAAAATGAAGATCTGGCCGTGAGGAACAGCTGACCTTCCCCGCCCGCGCCGGATAGGTAAATGCTTTTAAATTGCTATTTTTGGCGCTCATGTCCGCGGGGCAGGAGGGACCCGCTGCAGATTCTCCATTGAGAATCTGCAGCGGATCTGATTTTCCCCGTGGACATGAGGCCTAAGGGTGGTTTCACACGGGCAAGAAAATTGCACAATTTTCGCTTGATGCGTTAGTAAAAAAGCAGTATAGGAAACCAATGATTTTCAATCGTTTCCTTCCCATGTTTTCACTAATGCAATTGTTGAGAGATAAAAGAAATGCTCTATCTTTCTGCGATTTTTTTTCCCCCCATGTTTCCCTATGGAGGCTTCTCCCTGCGTTGCAATGTGGTTTTACATCCGAAAGTCCCAGTGACTTTTGCAATTAGAAATTGTGGTATTTTATCGCAGGCGGCAGCCCCATATGCCCCAACTTGGTAATAATGCCCTTCATATTAAAATAAACTGTTTTACCCACCTGTGCAGCTCCTTTTGCTCCCAGCAGTTCAACCTGCAGTGTTCACCCTCTGTCTGCTGAGTAGAGCAATCATTTGATTGCTGCAGCCAATTTCCAGCTGCAGCTATCATGAGTGCTTGTCACATGATTGCTCTACCAGGAAGTCAGCGGGTGAACCCTGCAAGCATAGACTGCAGTGGCCAAGAGCGGAAGGAGCAACTCAGGGAGTACAACAGGTTTAAGTTTTTTATTTTTTTTTACTTTTAGTGCATTTTACCAAAAGGATTTAAAACTATTTTCGCCTCTCCACTGCCATCAGGACCCCACCGGCCACTGGGAATCTCCCCGTTGGGGTTCAGTGGCCAATTCGTCCCTGCGTATGGCTGCTAAGGCCAGTTACTGCTGCAATGGTCACGTATCAGTACGGCACGTTATTGCTGACAGATCTTAAACACTGGTGATGGACCGCTGGACCAGTAAAGAATGTCAGAAGGTATTTTTTTTTTATAACATTTGCGGTTCTTTTTATTTTATTTTTAACCCCCTATCCTTGACAGTAGCAAATGTTTATGGGTTTCTTCGGAACTTCAGGATATATTGATTGTCATAGGGGAATCTTTGTACGCCATACTTTGCATAACATTTTGGCTACGATACTGTATGCAGTATAATACATGGAGCCGAGCTCCACTTCTACCCTGTCCACCTAGCCTATGGCAGACCTTTTTTAAAAGGGAGGAATACAGCAAAAAATCACTTACAAAGAATAGTCCAACTGTGCCAAGTAATGACATAAAGTTATTATCTCACATTAGAGATAATCTGTCTTGTGATCAGAAATTGCACCAAGATGGGTGGGATTTTGTACTTGATGTACTCTTGCCAAGTTAACAGTGTAAATTCCCTGTTTCAGATCACAGCACCAGAACATACTATCTACAACGAGGCTTTCATGCTATAACTGCAAATTTGTTCTTTATTCTCTTTCTATATTATTGTTCATTAAAAGGATTTTCTAAATGCATTTTTTTTAGATGCATGCTGCTCATGTCCCAGATTAATAGACGACTTTGTGCTCACTCATCCCCGCCAACAGCTCCAGGGCCATCCCTCCGTTAACCCTGCTGGGTCTGTTTATAAACTGCAGAATCAGGCTGTGAATGGTACGTCCCATGCTGCTGCAGCAGCCAATCATAGACTTCACCGGTTGACCGCTGAGGCCCGCGTTTGGCTGCAGAAGCCTGTGATGTCCCATCTATAGGCTGACAGCCTGTAAATACAGCACCGGATGGGAGAATGTAGAGCTGTGGGAACCCAGGATGAGGGAGCATAGGCTCGTCTAATCTGAAGCATGGGCAGCTGTATCTACAAAAAAACCCAAATTTATCTTTATTTAGCTCTGTTCATATCTCGTTATGCCCTTATGTTTGGCCTATGCACTCAGAAAATCTCCTGACATATGCCCCTAATATAACACTCCAATATTTGTATCTGTATTTTTTGTGACATACTCAACTGTGCTGTTTGTAGTGAGAAAAAAAAAATGGCAATGCATTCTACTCTAATGTATACCAAGAGGACATTCTTTGGCATACTTTAGATCAGTTGAAGCTTATGGAAATATTTGATACATGAGAGTATTCTTAGTTCACATGCTGAACCTATAGTAAAAATGATGTGCGAACATAGCCTTAAATGTATTGTTGTGGATCGAACCTGCGCTCTAGTCGGTGGCTCTCCCTATTGAGCCATCCCGCCTTGGACAGTTTCCTTGCATGATTCTAGCCTTGTTCTGTTTCCTGCTAGTCTAGCTCCCAGTCAATATTCAAGATTCACCTCCTACCTGCTCCTCCATACTGTGAATTAATATACCTGTTACCGACTTCTGGCTTTCCTTTTGACAATCCTACTCGCCTCCTCCATTTGTATTGCGATACTGAGATCTTTTGATACCAACCTCTGTCTCCTCTAGTGATAACACTACCCACCTCCTCCATTTGTACTGCAAACAAACCTCCGTTGCTGACTCCTGACTCGTCCCTGACGACTCTCTCCAGACCTGCGGCTGCCACACCTGGGGCCCCAACCCAGTGCCTGAAACCACTGCATTTATCTCCTGCAGTGTGGTTCAAGTTTGTGACTTAGAGTCCACAAGACAAGTGCAGCTACACAAGTCTATTTATTATCTAGCTGTGGCTTAATCATATATTTACTAATTCACATGCTAACTTACAATCCATATCTTCTGACTGCTCATTGATTTTGCACAGGACGGTGTACTACTAGGGTCTCCCAATAGCCAAAGTTTTCAAGGTTTACATCAGCTATTTCACATTCACACTTTATAAATTCATTATATGGCCAAACCTATGTGGACGCTATATGGTGAAATGCATGTGTACACTTGACCATCACACCCAGAGGCGTAACTTGAAGCTCCTGGGCCCAGGAGCCTTAGGGGGCCCATGAGGCCTCTCTTCTCCATATAGGGAGCCCAGTACTATGAATAAAGCATTATAGTTGGGGCCCTGTTACAGGTTTTGCATTGGAGCCCAGAAGCTTCAAGTTATGTCTCTGTGCAGCATGGTTTAGGTATGGGTACAGGTACAGATACAAATAAAGGGGGGGGGGGCAGCTCACCTTTTGCATCTTTTGCCCCTGCTGAGCACCTCAGCCAATCACATTCAGCTCTTTCAGCAGGTGGGGATTTTAAATCCCAGCCTGCTGATAGATCAGCACCACAGAGCAGGGGACAGCAGGAGAAGACGTGGCTGAGCCTCGGCAGCTGAAGCAAGGTGAGTATCTCTTTTTTTTTTTTTTTAAGCACTTTTACTGGATTTTCAGGGAAGGGTTTATATTTAAAGCCCTTCCCTGAAATCAATTGACGGGGTACCAGCAGCAGAATCCTCTACTGCAGCTGTCATGTGTGCCACCTGCAGTAGAGAATTGAAGAATTTCTCTGCTGCATCTGTCACAGATGTGGAAGATGTAGCAGCAGGGAATTTTTAACAAGCGGGGATGAAGGAAATATCTGCCACATGCGGCAGATGTGTTCTTCATCCCCGCAGGGGTCACGGCAGCGGCAGACAGGTAAGTTTATTTTTTATTTTTTTTACACTAAAATTTTTGTTTCAGTGAAGGGATTATATGTAAAGCCCTTCCCTGAAAAACAATGCAGGGGTGCTGGCAGACCACTGTTTTCAATGCAGCCACAGTTCCATTGGAAACAATGCACGGACCTGCATTCACAAGTGTTTTTGCACGCATATGGGTGCGCACTTGTGTACGCACCTATGTACGCACAAAAACACGCTCGTGTGAAGCCACCCTCACAAAGGCACAGTCATGCTGTGAAAGAGAACGCCTAGCTGGGGGCACCTCAGGCAGAATTGGACATAGACTTACCACAGGTGGGAGATCGCAAGGCACAGCATTGGCTCCTCTGGCACACCACTTTGATCCAAAAATGCTGAGCAAATGCTAAGCCCTTCTCAAGCCTTGGTTCATAGCTTCATCAGGTATGAACCATAACGTTACTCAAACTCAACAGCTTTTATTTGAGAACGGCACACTGGTTAGCGCCTCTCTGGTCAATCAGGTTCTCTTGGTACCAGTCTTGAGTAATGGAAGGTGCAGACTTTTGGTAAGGAACACAAACACTATCAGATCAACTGCGTCAGCAACGCTGGTCTCCAAGACCTTTCAGCGGACCTCTGGAGATTAGCAAATTCCGTTCTGCTCATACCATGAACAACTCATCACTGCACTACATTTCCACTATTTGCAGACATTCATCCTTTCAGCTATTGCCTGGTAGCATCCAGATCCTCCCCCACAGTTCCTGCTCTGTACCATAACGGCACTCAGAGCCAGCACCTGGGGACCCCAAAAATTAAAGAAACTGTTTTTATAACAAATTTTTGTTAAACAAACAGGGCCTTCAAAACCCCATTACACTGGATCAGCTAAGGGTCTTCCCCAAGCTATTGAAAGTCAAAAGCATGCAATTGTTTAAAATATCTTTGCATGCTGTAGCATTACCATTACACCTGACTGGAAACAATAGGTGGTTATTTACTTAGACCGGCATTGCATACACCAATCTAAAGGTGCCTATTGAGCCTTGTGTGGCGCAGAGTGTAAGCTCTCGCCTACGACCTGAAGGTTGCAAGTTTGATCCTTGCATGATTCAGGTTTCCAGCTCAAGGTTGACTCAGCCTTCCATCCTTCCAAGGTCGGTAAAATGAGTACCCAGCTTGGTGGGGGGTAATAAGTAATAATTACCTGAAAGCGCTGCGTAATAAGTTGGCGCTATACAAATACCAAGATTTATTTATTTTATTTAAAGGTGCGTTTAGACAGAACGATTATTGTTCCAAAACTCGTTTAAATGAACAAAAATGAACGATAATCGTTCATCTTAAACGTGAGGCAATGACTGAACTTATCGCTTGCTTTTCGTTCGTTATTCAGTTTCGTCTGACATAAAAATCATCATTGGCTCATTTACTTCTGCGTTTAAGCACTCCCCGCTCGGTGATTCATTTAGGAATGTAAAACACTGAACAAGAGCTGAACAATTCTCAACAATGATCTGCCTGTCTAAAAAGGCTGCACAAGCGTGTACGATCTGGGGGTAATGTCACCAGCTCGCTTGGGTTAACGAGAAAGAATCATGCAGTTCTTGTTGTGAATAAGTAAGGGCAGCGCCTGATTAGGAGCAGCAAATGTATGCAGAGGTGGAAGCCCCTTAAAGGGGTTGTCCCGCGGCAGCAAGTGGGTCTATACACTTCTGTATGGCCATATTAATGCACTTTGTAATGTACATTGTGCATTAATTATGAGCCATACAGAAGTTATAAGAAGTTTTTTACTTACCGGCTCCGTTGCTAGCGTCCTCGTTCCCATGGAGCCGACTAATTTTCGCCGTCTAATGGCCAAATTAGCCGCGCTTGCGCAGTCCGGGTCTTCTTCTGTTCTCAATGGGGCTCCGTGTAGCTCCGCCCCGTCACGTGCCGATTCCAGCCAATCAGGAGGCTGGAATCGGCAATGGACCGCACAGAAGCCCTGCGGTCCACGGAGGGAGAAGATGCCGGCGGCCATCTTCAGCCGGTAAGTAAGAAGTCACCGGAGCGCGGGGATTCAGGTAAGCGCTGTGCGGATTTTTCTTTAGGTCCCTGCATCGGGGTTGTCTCGCGCCGAACGGGGGGTTGAAAAAAAAAAAACCCGTTTCGGCGCGGGACAACCCCTTTAATACATTTTTTTCATCGGCTGCACTTCCGTGTGACAAATTAAAACATGCTCTGGCTAAGAGCTGGAGTAAGTTACCCTTATCCTAGTTTTTGTCTTTGTTTGCCTTATGTGTTCATGTTCCAATTTTGTTTACTTGCCATGTGTCTGGGGGACTGCTGTAGGAAGGGTAGCTGCCAAACACCTGCAGCATTACTGGTTGTCAAGATATGGATATTTCTTGCATCCACTTGGGAGGAGGAGACCAGCATTAGCATAGGCCCATACAAAGCGTGATGTTGATGTAGGATCAGCAGTACGACATTGAGAACTGTGCCATGGCACTGCTACAGGGAGTAGTGTTGAACGAACATTTGAAAAGTTAGGTTCAACTGGATGACTAAATTTCAGCAAAGAGCTTGGTTTTGTCAAAATTAGTTTTAATCAAACCGCAACTTGACCATTACCCCTATAACCAGGAACCACCTGTACTACAAACGGTAGCCCTTCTTATTGAGCCATCAGCTCTTTGGACAGTTTCTTTGCATACCTGTTGCCTTGTTCCCAGATCTTATTAACCCAGCCCATATCCTAACTCCACCCAGCTCTTGAATAGACTTCCTATAAAAGCCTTGCCCTGCCATTGCACCAGCATGTGATTAATCTGCTTCACAGCATGGTTTAATCCAGCAGCATGTTGCCTGCTTCTCTGCTATTTCTGCAAGACCTCCTGATATTGACTTCTGGCTTCCTCTCTGACTCCGTTACACGCCTCTTCCCTTGTACCGCGAATTGTGACTTCCCATTGATGACTTCTGACTGTTACCTGCCTCATCCCTTTGTACTGTGAACCGAGACTTCCCGTTGATGACTTTTGACTTACTCTTTGACTATGTTACCTGCCTGATCCATTTGTACTGCAACCAGATTTCCTGATAATGACTCCTGACTTTCCTGACTACTGACTTGCACGGCTACTATACCCACGGCTCCTATGCAGCACCAGTAAGACGTTACAGGTGTATAGCACTGTCTAAGAACCATTACAGTTCATTCTGTTCTTATCCTTCTTCTCCTGCTTATTAAATGTATGTACTATATAAAGAGAGGTGATAATGAAAAGAAACTCTCGTAAACCGAAAGAGAAAATACAAACTCCATGCAGCTGTTGTCCTTGGTCAGATTTGAGGACTGACCTCCTTCTCTACCTCTCCCCATAGTGGCCTAGTGGTTAGCATTGTTGCCTTGCACTGCTGGGATCCTAGATTTTAAAATTGACAATGTGCATCATTTGCATGGAGTTTGTATGTTCTTCCTGTGTTTTTGTGTTTCTTCTTTATAACAACAAATTACCTTCTATATATATAAAGCCCTGACTCACTGACTCACTGACTCACTGACTCACTGACTCACTGACTCACTGACTGACTCGCCAAAAGTTCTCCAACTTCCTGATGTCGTAGAAACATGAAATTTGGCACATGCATAGATTATCTCCAAAATAGGAAAAGTAATTGGGTCCCAACTCGATTATTCAATTCTAGCGCAAAAGAATTGGCGTCAAAATTTTACGTACGTAATCTAAATCTGTCACTTTCCAATGTCATAGAAACTTAAAATTTGGCCCGAGCATTGATTATGTCATAAATTGGAAAAGTTAATGGGTCCCAACATGATTATTCAATTCTATGCGCAAAAGAATTAGCGTCCAAATTTTACGTACGGAATCTAATTCTCTCACTTCCCGGTGTTCTAGAAACTCGAAATTTGGCAGGAGCATTGATTATGTCATAAATAGGAAAAGTTAATGGGTCCCAACTCGATTCTTCAATTCTATGCGCAAAAGAATTAGCGTCCAAATTTTACGTACGAAATCTAATTATCTCACTTTCCGGTGTCATAGAAACGTGACATTTGGCACGAGCATTGATTATGTCATAAGTAGGAAAAGTTCATAGGTCCCAACTCGATTATTCAATTCTAGCGCAAAAGAATTGGCAGCAAAATTTTACGTGCGGAATGTAATTTTTTCACTTTCTGGTGTCATAGAAACGTGAAATTTGGCACGAGCATTGATTATGTCATAAATAGGAAAAGCTAATGGGTCCCAACTCCATTATTCAATTCTATGCGCAAAAGAATTAGCGTCCAAATTTTACATATGGAATGTAATTTCTTCACTTTCCGGTGTCATAGAAACGGGAAATTTGACACGAGCATTGATTATGTCAAAAATAGGAAACGCTAATGGGTCCCAACTCGATTATTCAATACTAGTGCAAAAGAATTGGCGTCGAAATTTTACGTGCGGAATGTAATTTGTTTCACTTTCCGGTGTCATAGAAACGGGAAATTTGGCACAAGCATTGATTATGTCATAAATAGGAAAAGCTAATGGGTCCCAACTCGATTATTCAATTCTATGCGCAAAAGAATTAGCGTCCAAATTTTACATATGGAATGTAACTTTCTCACTTTCCGTTGTCATAGAAACAGGAAATTTGGCACGAGCATTGATTATGTCATAAATAGGAAAAGCTAATGGGTCCCAACTCCATTATTCAATTCTATGCGCAAAAGAATTGGCGTCGAAATTTTACGTGCGGAATGTAATTTCTTCACTTTCCGGTGTCATAGAAACGGGAAATTGGGCACGAGCATTGATTATGTCATAAATATTAAAAGCTAATGGGTCCCAACTTGATTATTCAATTCTATGGGCAAAAGAATCAGCGTCCAAATTTTACGTACGGAATCTAATTTTCTCACTTTCCGGTGTCATAGAAACAGGAAATTTGCCCCGAGCATTGATTATGTCATAAATAGGAAAAGCTAATGGGTCCCAACTCGATTATTCAATTCCGTGCGCAAAAGAATTAGCGTCCAAATTTTGCGTACAGAATCTAATTATCTCACTTTCCGTTGTCATAGAAACGTGAAATTTGGCACGAGCATTGATTATGTCATAAGTAGAAAAAGTTCGTAGGTCCCAACTCGATTATTCAATTCTAGCGCAAAAGAATTGGCGTCGAAATTTTACGTGCGGAATGTAATTTTTTCACTTTCCGGTGTCATAGAAACGTGAAATTTGGCACAAGCATTGATTATGTCATAAATAGGAAAAGCTAATGGGTCCCAATTTGATTATTCAATTCTATGCGCAAAAGAATTAGTGTCCAAATTTTACGTACGGAATCTAATTTTCTCACTTTCCGGTGTCATAGAAACGTGAAATTTGGCACAAGCATTGATTATGTCATAAATAGGAAAAGTTTATAGGTCCCAACTCGATTATTCAATACTAGCGCAAAAGAATTGGCGTCGAAATTTTACGTGCGGAATGTAATTTTTTTTCACTTTCCGGTGTCATAGATAGAAACGTGAAATTTGGCACAAGCATTGATTATGTCATAAATAGGAAAAGCTAATGGGTCCCAACTCGATTATTCAATTCTAAGCGCAAAAGAATTAGTGTCCAAATTTTATGTACGTAATCAAATTCTCTCACTTCCTGATGTCATTTTATATAAAGGAAACGTCGCATGGTTACCTCCCCGTGGTGTTTCCTGGGTAACGCAGAGAACTATGCAAAATGGTGAACATATGTTTTTCCTCGGTATCTCTAAAGTAACCACGACTTCTTAAGATTTTCCGTGTGAACACCAGATAAATACCAGTACCAAATTAACTCGGGCGAAGCCGAGTATATCAGCTAGTTATTTATATGGCACATTTATTTACGGAGAAGAAAAAAATAGTTTTAGTGGGTTTGGTGGAAAAGAACTGTCCAAGGTTTGGGTTTGCACTGAAACAAACATTTAACAAAGTTTGACCTGAAACAAGGTTTAACTGTTTCACTTTGGTCAACACTAGAAGGGAAGCGTTAAAGGAGGTTATATCAGAAGGTGGTCACAACAATTAAGGGTAAAGCAGATCTGATTGCATGGGAAGACAGATGGGCCTGCTATGAGTACTGGAATGGCAGTAGTCCCAATCCCACGAGATGAGCCATATAGAAACGCCTGAAATACAGTGAAGAAAGAAGTGAGGATATCTATCTGTTGTGAGAGAAGAGAGGAAGGACTCCTTTATTTTGCCAGCAGAGAGTAGGTATCCTCAATTGCATGGGCTTTGATCGGAATTGTAACTGCCCCATTGGGCTTTGTACCATTCTGTAGCTTGCAGTACAGTATTCATATAATGTGCATTTTTGGGGCCATGTTAGGTAGTGGGCCATATGAAAGGTAATGGCATAGTGGAAAAAGAAACCCCGGGAGACACAGAGTGGTTCCATTCAAACTGGTTGGTGCACCACTGCAAATGACATATAGGAGGGGCAAGCTGTGGCAGAGTTTAGCCCCTGAGAAACTCACAGTGGAATAGTAGGACAGGTTGTATAGCCTACAGCCACTTTGGCACAACTTGAACTGGTGGGAACTTTTACACAGGTTGTTCCTGGTTTTAGGGGTTCCCACCTATTTCCAGAAAGCTATTGTACTGCAACATCTGTGTCTTATGTCCTATTTAGACAGGACGACAGTCATCTAAACAACTGCACGAGCGCTGACATCTACTCCAGATTGTCAGCATTTGTGCAGAGTGTTTAGACAAGCAGATCACCGCGATCCAGTAATGATTTTCATGCTGGTTAAAACTGAGCGACCATCGAATTGTAAAGTAACAGTGCACGATGGTTGTGCAATTAGACACAACTTTTATTGTGCAAATTTGTTCTTTTGAACAACGTTTGCGCGATAATCATCCCATGTAAATGGCCCTTTACTCAAGAGCCCCTCTTACAGGCAAATCCAAACTCAGAGTGCTCTTTTTAATTCTATGGCAGCATGGCATTGTAGATCATTTCAGAAGTCTAGTTAATTGACATATAAAGTATTCCTCTTATGATTCGAGCCTCGAGAGGTGGAAAGTGTTAAGGCAGCAGAAATGCAGTCTTAAGCTCTTACTCACAACCTGAAGGTTGCGGGTTCAATTCCTGTTTGGTACAGGTAGCTGGCTCAAGGTTGACTCAGCCTTCTATCCTTCCTAGGTCGGTAAAATGAGTACCCAGCTTGCTGGGGGGGTGGGGGGATAAATGATGATTGAATGCAATTGCAAACCACCCTGCAAAAACAGTCTGCAAGAAAACGTTACGATGTGACGTCACCCTAGGAGTCAGTCATGTCTTGGTGCTTGCACCAGGGGACCTTACCTTATGATTCAGATCATCATATCTGAAAATATGCAGATGTTAGGAAATTGCTGAATCAGGTAGGATAGGATATAGTAATATAACTGAAGCACTACCTGACTACTATTCATGAGGTCCTGGCTATCATCTCTAGTACTATACAAATTATGTCTTCTGATAATCTTTGCTTTTAATATTCATGCTTTAGGAAGTTCATTGATCAGTTCATCAACCGCAGTAAGATGCAATTTCTACATCTCTTCCGGTATGCTCCTTAATGAACAGTTGGTGGCTGTGGTAATGTGGAGCATAAAGAGTTGGTGAATGTAGGCTTGCAGCTTGGTATGAGTCATGTTAGCTGTTGAAATGAAATGTATTCACAGTCCCCAGTAGCCAAACTGCATCTGCATGGAGTTAAGCAAAGGTTATTATGTTGAAACACAGGGAGAGCGTTCAAACTCTTTGAAGAGGTTGTCAGATTTGAACCTAGAATCCCAGCACGGCTAGGCAGCACTGCTAATCACTGAACCACAGGTGGGAAGGATCCACCACTACTGATGAAGGTTGAGTCTGAACTTAAATTTGTCAAATTAACCAAAGTTTTAAAAGTTTGCTCAACTCTACACACAGTACATACATTTAATATATGAGCAGCTCCTAGAGTAAAAATTTGATAATTGGGCATCTTCCGGACTGCCCATGTGACAGAATATCAGATATTTTGCATCAGTGGACAGCCACTTACACCCAGCCTTTTCCTGAAAATCATGATGTCCCTGACAGACTAGCCTGTTGATGCTTTAGTGCCATCACATTAATGCCATTCTGATGCACCAGCCCACACTAATGTGTTTCTTGCAGACTGCCCTATAATCATCAGAAGTTATATTGCCATCAATGAAGATTAGAGATGAGCGAGCATACTTGTTAAGGAAAAATACTCAAGCAAGTATTGTCCTTTTCTAGCACCTGCCTGCTCATCAGAAAAGATTCGGGTGCCGGCGGGGGTGAGCGGTGGGTTGCGGGAATGAGCAGGGGGGAGCGGGGGGGGGGGGGGGGAGAGATCTCTTTCCCGTTCCCCTCTGCTCTCCCCCGCCGGTACCCAAATCTTTTCTGACGAGCAGGCAGTTACTCGAAAAGGACGATACTCGCTTGAGTATTGTCCCTTAATGAGTATGCTTGCTCATCTCTAATGGAGATCTTTTAAGTGGCACAGCTCAAACAATATGGCACAGCCACAGACTATTGTTCTTCTTCTTCTGAACTTTTTTAATAGACCCTTCATATCACTCAGGATAAGATCTCTGCCATGCACCAAACCCCTATATGTCCATCAGCATTCCAAATTGTGACATGTAATTCTAATGGTAGAATGGTATGAATCTGGCAGAATCTAATGCAGATTTTACTTCTAAAAGCTGCAGTTAAGCCATGTATTCCTGCTGCGTATTTTACCGTGGATCCACATGCAAATTTAGCCTTGTGAATAGGCACAATCTGTGCGGAATTCCTGACGTGATTCTGCGTGGATCCATGTTAAGAAGAGACATGTAACTTCTTGATGTGGAGCTGCGTAAAATTCTATTAGAAATTCCACATGCAGATTTTCCCAATTCAGAAGACTAAATCCATGTGTGGATCCAAGGCAAAATACTTGGCAAAAATATGCAGCTTAGCCGCAAATTTCTGCCGCGGTTTTTAGAGTCGGAATTCGCACCAAAAACTCATTGGATCATGCCCTGTGCACATACTGTAATCATGTGCTTTATGCGAGTCCCCTACAGGGCCTTTTACACAGCTAGATGTTTGGGCAGTAACATATGTAGATACATTCATTTGCCCGATGTTAAAGCTGTGTGAAGCAATCACTCATTCTTTGGGTAATCGTATCCTTAATGTAGAACAAAAATACAACTCGTCATTCCTTTGCACAGGTGGGCTATAAGAACAGATGATCAGATTAAGTGCCCTTTCTGTCTAAGGCTAGTTTCATAGGGGCGATATTGGGCTGTGAAACTCAATGGGCAATGCTTTCCAAGGGAGAACCCAAACATAAGTCTTCCACGATTTATTTCCTGTATTGCATTGCGGTGAAGATGGAGTTCATTCAAATGGGGTTCATATTCATGTGAGATTTGTGCGTCTTGCAGTGCACAAATTTCGCACGATTTTCTTGGCTGCGTAAAAGCAAGAAAACAGAAAGAAAAGTCTCCAATGAGCAAAAGAGTGCAAGATTAGATCACTGAGCAGTGAAAAATCATTACCTGGTCATATAAATCCAGATTTCTGTTCCACCATGCTGAAGGAGCAGAATTTGGTGCAAGCAACATGTACAGATGACTCCCTTCCTTTCAGTTATTCAGAGCATCAACAAAGAAATGCAGTCCCCATAAATGAATCAAAGGCACATGTGCAAGTAAGCATGGCTGCAACATCTACAGTAGCAAAAACTAGTGCCTCCGCTCTCATGAGCACTTAATATCTGGAAGTGCTGAAAAAACTTGTTTATTGTTGGGCTTGCATCTGAAGTGCTGCCTGGACATGGCAGATGGGCCCATGTGTTTTGATCAAAAATGCGATATGAACCTTACACTTTTTTGTGGTTAGCAAATATAACAGCTATGCAATTTTATTCAGATACTAAATGCGCACAAGTGTTGTGACGCGTGTTTTAGCTATTCAGAGAATGTCAATACCTCTATATAATTCGTGACAAGAAGCTACTCTACGCATTAGCCAATATTCCTGTAGAATGAATTCAATACCTAGTAGAATCTATACTATGACAACTTGCTAGAGGGCAAAGGAGGTTGAACACACTTTTAAATCGGTGTCTCTAATAAGGTGGCCATTCAGTGTAAAATGATATGAGAGTACCAAAGTAACACAGCTTTTTTGTTGATTTCCGGTGTCTCTGCTGGCTTGGACTGTTGTAATACTGATTCTGACCTCCCCCTTCTCTAGTGTTACAGCAAATTGGTCTGCCTAAACTGCAGAAACAAAGCTAATATTATGTTTAGCAGAGTTCAGCTCCGACTTCCCTATTTTAAGTCACATGATTTTGTTTCACATAACTGAGTCACTGAACTCCTCACAAGGAGTCTTTCTTTTAGTAGAAGAGCTAAGATTCTTGGCGTATTTCTCTTTGTTTTTAGTATATTAAAAGTAGTTTGCATATAAGAATATAGACACATCCTGCAAGAAAAGTATACCATGCGGTATATGGTGCTGTGCTTCTGTTTTATATTGATGCCAGTGGTGACATTTACATCTACTAGATTGACCCGATGGTCGCTGGTTGTAAATGTTTTAAGAACTGTTGAGTTAGGATTCGGCTTGAACTGTTTGCCGTGCACGGCTTGGTATTCCACGTTTTGGGGACATGGCAACAGTCAATTAGTGTACATTACATGTGTGTATATTACATCACTTACTATAGTATATGTTACTGTGGAGCCCCCAGTATATTTGTGTATTGTGCAGTAATATCTTGTATCACTGGTATACTCTAGGGATCGCATGTACTACAGAAAGAGAATACAGTCGCAGAGCTGCATACCACTATATGCCTACGTGTAGCAGAGCTGTAGGTCTAGCTGAGCGTAGCAGAGCTGAGTGTGTCTTGCTGCATGTAGCAGGGTTGAGTGTGTCTAGCTGCGTGTAGCGGAGTTGAGTGTGTCTAGCTGCGTGTAGCGGAGTTGAGTGTGTCTAGCTGCGTGTAGCGGAGTTGAGTGTGTCTAGCTGCGTGTAGCGGAGTTGAGTGTGTCTAGCTGCGTGTAGCGGAGCTGAGTGTGTCTAGCTGCGTGTAGCGGAGCTGAGTGTGTCTAGCTGCGTGTAGCGGAGCTGAGTGTGTCTAGCTGCGTGTAGCGGAGCTGAGTGTGTCTAGCTGCGTGTAGCGGAGCTGAGTGTGTCTAGCTGCGTGTAGCGGAGCTGAGTGTGTCTAGCTGCGTGTAGCGGAGCTGAGTGTGTCTAGCTGCGTGTAGCGGAGCTGAGTGTGTCTAGCTGCGTGTAGCGGAGCTGAGTGTGTCTAGCTGCGTGTAGCGGAGCTGAGTGTGTCTTGCTGCGTGTAGCGGAGCTGAGTGTGTCTAGCTGCTTGTAGCGGAGCCGAGTGTGTCTAGCTGCGTGTAGCAGAGCCGAGTGTGTCTAGCTGCGTGTAGCAGAGCCGAGTGTGTCTAGCTGCGTGTAGCAGAGCCGAGTGTGTCTAGCTGCGTGTAGCAGAGCCGAGTGTGTCTAGCTGCGTGTAGCAGAGCCGAGTGTATCTAGCTGCGTGTAGCAGAGCCGAGTGTGTCTAGCTGCGTGTAGCAGAGCCGAGCGTGTCTAGCTGCGTGTAGCAGAGCCGAGCGTGTCTAGCTGCGTGTAGCAGAGCCGAGCGTGTCTAGCTGCGTGTAGCAGAGCCGAGCGTGTCTAGCTGCGTGTAGCAGAGCCGAGCGTGTCTAGCTGCGTGTAGCAGAGCCGAGCGTGTCTAGCTGCGTGTAGCAGAGCCGAGCGTGTCTAGCTGCGTGTAGCAGAGCCGAGCGTGTCTAGCTGCGTGTAGCAGAGCCGAGCGTGTCTAGCTGCGTGTAGCAGAGCCGAGCGTGTCTAGCTGCGTGTAGCAGAGCCGAGCGTGTCTAGCTGCGTGTAGCAGAGCCGAGCGTGTCTAGCTGCGTGTAGCAGAGCCGAGCGTGTCTAGCTGCGTGGAGCGCAACCGAGCGTGTCTTGCTGCGTGGAGCGCAGCCGAGCGTGTCTTGCTGCGTGGAGCGCAGCCGAGCGTGTCTTGCTGCGTGGAGCGCAGCCGAGCGTGTCTTGCTGCGTGGAGCGCAGCCGAGCGTGTCTTGCTGCGTGGAGCGCAGCCGAGCGTGTCTTGCTGCGTGGAGCGCAGCCGAGCGTGTCTTGCTGCGTGGAGCGCAGCCGAGCGTGTCTTGCTGCGTGGAGCGCAGCCGAGCGTGTCTTGCTGCGTGGAGCGCAGCCGAGCGTGTCTTGCTGCGTGGAGCGCACCTGAGCGTGTCTTGCTGCGTGGAGCAGAGCTGAGCGTGTCTTGCTGCGTGGAGCGCAGCTGAGCGTGTCTTGCTGCGTGGAGCAGAGCCGAGCGTGTCTTGCTGCGTGGAGCAGAGCCGAGCGTGTCTTGCTGCGTGGAGCAGAGCCGAGTGTGTCCTGCTGCGTGGAGCGCAGCCGAGTGTGTCCTGCTGCGTGGAGCGCAGCCGAGTGTGTCCTGCTGCGTGGAGCGCAGCCGAGTGTGTCCTGCTGCGTGGAGCGCAGCCGAGTGTGTCCTGCTGCGTGGAGCGCAGCCGAGTGTGTCCTGCTGCGTGGAGCGCAGCCGAGTGTGTCCTGCTGCGTGGAGCGCAGCCGAGTGTGTCCTGCTGCGTGGAGCGTAGTCGAGTGTGTCCTGCTGCGTGGAGCGCAGCCGAGTGTATTTACCAGCAGATAGCAGAGCTCCCCACCTCTCTCCCCTCCCTTCAATCTCACCTTTCCTCCCCCTCCCCTCTCTCTTTCCCCCCTCTCCTTCTCCTTCCCTCGTCCTGCCCCCTCTTCTCCCCTCATCTTCCCTCACTCCTCCTGTCTCCCCGCTCTCCTCCCCTCATATACACACATTAAACATATATATATACACACACACACACACACGCACACACATATACACGTACACACATATACACACCCAAAAATATATATACACATACCTTCGGGCCCGGACCACTTCTCCATGTGATAGCAGCAGGACAGGCTGATGCAGCAGCTGCCGTACAGCAGGAGGCAGGGGTAGTACCATGATGACATCATCACCAACTCCCTTCCGGCCCGTGCGGCTGCCTCCTCCCTCCTCTTCCCTGCTTCTTCTCAGGCTTGCTGCACTGTCAGCTACGTGATCAGTGTGGTGCTGCAGACAGAGCGACCAGCCAGTAATGCACTGTATGTGCATATGTATATGGTGGAGGGCGGCCTCTGCCCCCCCCCCCAGTACAGAGGCCTGGTCGCCATTGTGACCACTGATGGTACGCCTATGCCGCTCACCTCTCTGCCTCTGCACTGCTCGTCCTGTATACCACTCATCCTCTGTACCGATAATCAAGTAAGAAAGGCAGCATCCACGGCACTAGTTCACAGCTTTACAACTCTTTATTCCTCAGGGTCCACATACAGAAAAGACAGCGACCCTGTGTACCGCTCACCTCTCTGCACCACTCATCCTCTGTACCATTCGCCTTGTGTACCACTCATCCTGTGTAAAGCTCCCCACTCTGCACCACTCATCCTCAGTATCCCTCGCCGTGTGTACCACTTACCTTGTGTACCGCTCACCTCTCTGCACTACTCGTTCTCTGCACCGCTCACCCTATGCACTGCTCCCCTTTCTGCACCGCTCATCCTCAGTACCATTCTCCCTGTGTATCGCTCACCTCTCTGCACCACTCATCCTTTGTACCGCCTGCCCTGTGTACCACTTGCTCTGTGTACCGCTTACCTCTCTGCACCGCTTTCCGTGTGTACCACTCGCCCTGTGTGCCACTCACCCTGTGTACTGCTCACATCTCTTCACTGCTCGTCCTCTGCACCGCTCGCCCTGTGTACCACTCACCCTATGTACTGCTCATCTGTCTGCACCGCTCGCCTTGTGTACCAATCTCCCTGTGTACCGCTCGCCCTGTGTACCACTCACCCTGTGTACTGCTCACATCTCTTCACTGCTCGTCCTCTGTACCGCTCGCCCTGTGTACCACTCACCCTATGTACTACTCAACCCTCTGCACCACTTGTCCTCTGTACCGCTCATCCTCTGTGCCACTCGCCCTGTGTACCACTCACCTCTCTGCCTGCTCACCCTCTCATCACTTGCGCTGCTTAGCAACGGTTCACTCTCCCTAGCAGCGTGCGCCCATAGACTTAACATATGAACTTTGGGCTGCCCTCACAGTTCACTCAATGTACCAAAGTAAAATTTTATGATTTTACGGAGGTGTTGAGGATGTTACTAATCTAATGGCACCTAAATCATCCACCTAAGGTCAAGCAAAGGGGTCAAAATGTGGTGCAGGAAAAAGTCTGTAAGCTTATTTATATTAGTTATGCTTGCTTATACAGAGGTAGAGATTGGAGATAAGAGCATGCATCGGGAAATCCTTCCAATGAATGTACAGGGTGAGGCAAAAGTCTGGACACACCCATTTTACTGGTATAATAATGAGACTTGATTTCCAATGTGTGAAAGTATTAATTGGGAGGGAAGTTATATTTTTTTAGCAGTGGAGACATTTTCAGTGGCCATTTTCAACTCCGCCATATTGAATTCAGCACAGGATCATGTGATATGTCAGCTTTTCTTAGAATCTACTTAGAAACACACTGTAAGTGTCAGTTTTGCCCGATCTTTACTTGTTTAGGAGTGAGGGCAATATTTCACAAAGTGCTTTACATGATGTGTTCGATGTGTCCACCATTCTGTCAGATGCAAATGGTTAAACGTTTAATCCACGTTTAATGAACACTTTGAAGAACTCCAGGTGATATATTTCTTCACACCGCTGTAGGATTCGCTGTTATATGTATATTATATTGTGTATTAGTCTGCATTCGCAAGGCATTTTAAATGGCCCTAGAGATAAAAGTCCAAAGGCGTTACGTCCAGTGACCTTGGCAGCCATTCTGCCAGACCTCTACGTCCAGGAAATTGCACATCAAGCCATCTGCGTGCATCCCCAGCAAAGTATGGAGGTTCGCCATCCTGTTTAAAAGAACATGGAATCTCACTGTTCTCATTGAGCACAGATGGGAATAGGGCATCCTGTAAAATACTGATGTACTTCTCTAAGATCTATCAATGAAAAAGGCCTTGCATATCAGACACTATTTACCAACTTTGCCCTTGCGTAACTCCTAAACAAGACAGAGAAAAACTGATGCTTCCAGTGTGTTTCTGAGTAAATTCTAGCCTAAGTTGATATATCACATTCAAAATGGCCTCCGAAAATGTCTCCTCCACCAAAAATGAAACCTCCCTCCCAATTAATGGTTTCACACATTGGAAGTCAATTTTCTCATTATAAGGCTGTGTTCACACATCACAGTGGAATTGTTGCTTTCTGCTTTCACAAGTTCCTAGGTGCTATAAACTTGGTTTCCTCTTTGTGTACAAGTTTCCTTTTCTAAATTTTAATGCACTGTTTTACTTTTTAGATTTAACCTAAGAAAGTGCCCTCACTTATTTCCATAAACTTGCTTGAGTTCTTGAAACTTTATTTATGGGTTCGGAAACAGGCAGTAGGTTTATCCAACACTAGCGTAAGTTCTAAAGTTGTACTTGCAATATTCCTATCATTGTCATAACTGTATCACCAATTTTAGCAATGCCCATCAGATGGCAGTGTAAGCCAAGTGTCGCAATGCAAAAGAAATTCGCCAATGTTGATATTATACTGTAACGTTGGGTAGCTGATTTTGTAAACTGTTTTTTTTTTCTCTCCCAGCTATTTGTAATTTTACAAGTCGAGGGTCACCTCAAATTTCCCTTCAGATTGGAGATGTAGTCCACATACTAGAGTGTTTTGAAGGTAAGGATCATTTTTTTGTTTCATTTCTACAAGGTAACTTTAGATGTGCTGCTGGTAACCTGTACAATTTGTTTTACATTACTTATATACATTGCTGACATATTCCCCAAAATATAATCACTAAAATAATATCCTCTGACCATTTGGCCTCTCGATTCAAGGTTGGACATATTGAGCCAGTTAGGCCTGTCCAGGCGCCGCTTTGATGTTTTTCTTTTAAGCTAACCAGGTAATAAAAACTGTATTAGAAATAAATGGAAAACAGCCAAAACATGTAGACACCAGACACATTGGCTACCTTGTTGCTACGATTTGACTACCCTGTAATAATTGTGCATTGGAAACATAAAGGGACATAAAGTTTTATATTCTGCAGTCAAAAAAAACTCTGAACAGTTTCTCATCCTTTGAAAAAGATGACTTTACATGAGTTTACACCATTGGCAAGTCACATTTAATGGTTATGAGAACCTGGCCCATTGACATTATTTATCACAAACAGCAGTAACAGTCCGATGTCACAAGGGGGAAGTCAGATTGGAATTTAACATCATGTGATTGTCTCACATTTAATCATGTAATGCCGTCTCTGGCCAAGTATACCTTGCTGTTGTCAAGTCACTGCGGCAAATTACTGTAAGTGGAAGGTTTTATCTTGGGAATGCTTTGTTAGGAAGGAAAACTTTGTTGTGCCTAGTTCTGAAAATTGGCAGGGGAAACAAGCAAAATTTCAGAGATATATTTAAAAGGGTTTTCTACTATAAGAACATATGGACCTTATAGAGAGGGTCCTTACTCGAGAAACTTTACTGTTAGCCAGAGCAGAACATCACTTTCAATGGAGGACTCTGGAAACTTGCTTAACTAGTATACCAACAACACAGTTACATTCAGTCAGTGCAGAAGATGGTGAGCAGAGCACTGAATCCCTGACCTCTAGTGCTTCCAGTGGCATTGCTAGGTTATAACAGGTCAAAGGGCACAAGCCACAAGGCATACGCCTCCTCGCCACACACAAAAAAGTGATTTATATACCTATACAGAATAGTTGCCAAATATTAAAATACTAGGACAAAAAGTTACCAGCATACGTTACTTACATATTGTCTCTGCCAGCGCAAAAAGTCCTGCAGATATATTCTTGTGTTCCAAATCAGGGTTAAGTATGAACTGCTTGGAGAATTACAGGTCATACAGCATTTATGTAAATCATGAATGATTCACTTTATTTGTTAACAAGCTGAAGTATTTGTAGACCTTATAGACAAATACATTGAAAACGAGGCTAGAGGACACCTGACTTATACGAGCACAACTTGTTACAATTCTCTATTATTGGTTACTAATCCTTGCACTGCTTTCTAGTCACGCGCTGTTTGCTAGCTGTCTGAGATTAATTGGTAATCTGTAGGCATTTCTGAGCTTAGTTAAGGCTTGCCTAGTTAAATGTATGTATAGAAGATCAAAAAACCCCTCACTATCATCTGTTTTACTATTTGCTAATCAGAGTACATTTCTAAAACAAAGTCCATCTTTAGTCAGCTGTCTTCCTCTGAGCACACTCTTGTGTGAGCGAAGGTCAATCGCAGCTTTTCTTTTTCAGGCCAAAACGTTCCTGATACTAGCTTTTCGCTAATGTAGTTTACAGACAGGGTCACAGATTAAAGAAAAATGTCAGAATGTTCTTTAACCCCTCCAGGAACAAACATCATACATTTAAATTAAAGGGCTTTAATCCGATCGTAAAAATATGATGCAGGAGTACTTCTGTCTCCTCTTTGCAGTGCTCAATGAGCATTATGTAGTGAATAGATAGAGCAGAAGAGATACTCCCGATCATGTGACCACTCAGTGCACCCTGCTGATACCAATCTAAACCATTGCCATATGCGCCCTATACAAATTATGTATCAAACTGTTCGAAACAAAATGAGGAATCCATTCCTGTACTTCATTTTAGTGTAAATATACAAATTTTACAAACAAACAACCAGGAATGAAAAAATAAATTTTTTTAAAGCTTTTTACTCCTAATAAAACAAAAAAATGGAAAACCATTCAGTGAAAAAAGAGATGAAAAAAAGCCATATATGTCATGGGAAAAAATGCTGCAAAAACAATTTTGGTAGCTGAAGAAAATAAAATAGGGCCATAAAACCACCACTTGGGTAAAATCCCTAAAAGGTGGTCAGTAGAGATGAGCGAACGTACTCGTCCGAGCTTGATACTCGTTCGAGTATTAGCGTGTTCGGGATGCTCGTTACTCGTGACGAGTACCACGCGATGTTCGGGTTACTTTCACTTTCATCTCTGAGACGTTAGCGCGCTTTTCTGGCCAATTGAAAGACAGGGAAGGCATTACAACTTCCCCCTGCGACGTTCAAGCCCTATACCACCCCCCTGCAGTGAGTGGCTGGGGAGATCAGGTGACACCCGAGTATTAAAATCGGCCCCTCCGGCGGCTCGCCTCAGATGCGTTGTGAGATAGCTGAGGGACAGTGCTGTTGGTGCCGGAGCTGCTATAGGGAGAGTGTTAGGAGTTAGTGTAGGCTTCAAGAACCCCAACGGTCCTTCTTAGGGCCACATCTAACCGTGTGCAGTACTGTGGAGGCTGCTTTTAGCAGTGTTGCACATTTTTTTTTTTTTGGCATATCGGCCGTGCAGAGCATTGCGCCCTGCAGTAATACTCCAGGGATAGAATTGTGTAGGCAGGGCCAGAAGACATATATTATAGATTGAATATACGCAGTGTTCCTTTTGAAAAAAATATTGAAAAAAAATCTATTTGGCCTGCCTGTCACTGTGCTCAGTGTTCTGGGTCCGTGTCTGCTGGGGGTAGTAGTTCTCCAAATAAATACGCAGCCAGCTAAGTGTTACAGCAGGCTTGCGCCAAATTATTTCCTGGCTCTGAAATCACCGGTCTGTTGCAGTTAATAACAGTGCAACACTGCAGTTCTGTGACACACTGCAGGGACAGAATTGTGTAGGCAGGGCCAGAAGACATATATTATAGATTGAATATACGCAGTGGTCCTTTTGAAAAAAATATTTGAAAAAAAATCTATTTGGCCTGCCTGTCACTGTGCTCAGTGTTCTGGGTCCGTGTCTGCTGGGGGTAGTAGTTCTCCAAATAAATACGCAGCCAGCTAAGTGTTACAGCAGGCTTGCGCCAAATTATTTCCTGGGGTTCCGTAAACGAAGTCAGCCTCCAACCACAGGCCAATAAGCGGCACATTTAATTACAGCGTTGTGTTTCTGCATTCCTGGTAATACAGCATGCTGAGGGGTAGGGGTAGGCCTAGAGGACGTGGGCGCGGCCAAGGACGCGGAGGCCCTAGTCCGGGTGTGGGCACAGGCCGAGCTCCTGATCCAGGTGTATCGCAGCCGACTGCTGCGGGATTAGGAGAGAGGCACGTTTCTGGCGTCCCCCACATTCATAGCACATTTAATGGGTCCACGTGGTAGACCTTTATTAGAAAATGAGCAGTATGAGCAGGTCCTGTCGTGGATGGCAGAAAGTGCTTCCAGCAACCTATCGTCCACCCAGAGTTCTGCGCCGTCCACTGCTGCAACTCAGAATCCTCTGGCTGCTGCTCCTCCTTCCTCCCAGCCTCCTCACTCCATGAAAATGAGACATTCTGAGGAGCAGGCAGACTCCCAGGAACTGTTCTCAGGCCCCTGCTCAGATTGGGCAGCAGTGGTTCCTCTCCCACCAGAGGAGTTTATCGTGACTGATGCCCAACCATTGCAAAGTTCCTGGGGTCCGGGGGATGAGGCTAGGGACTTCCGGCAACTGTTTCAAGACCTTTCAGTGGGTGAGGAGGCCGATGACGATGAGACACAGTTGTCTATCAGTGAGGTAGTAGTAAGGGCATTAAGTCCGAGGGAGGAGCGCACCGAGGATTCTGAGGAAGAGCAGCAGGACAATGAGGTGACTGACCCCACCTGGTTTGCTACGCCTACTGAGGACAGGTCTTCAGAGGGGGAGGCAAGGGCAGCAGCAGGGCAGGTTGCAAGAGGCAGTGCGGTGGCCAGGGGTAGAGGCAGGGCCAGACCGAATAATCCACCAACTGTTTCCCAAAGCGCCCCCTCGCGCCATGCCACCCTGCAGAGGCCGAGGTGCTCAAAGGTCTGGCAGTTTTTCACTGAGAGTGCAGACGACCGACGAACAGTGGTGTGCAACCTTTGTCGCGCCAAGATCAGCCGGGGAGCCACCACCACCAGCTTCACCACCACCAGCATGCGCAGACATATGATGGCCAAGCACCCCACAAGGTGGGACGAAGGCCGTTCACCGCCTCCGGTTTGCACCGCTGCCTCTCCCCCTGTGCCCCAACCTGCCACTGAGATCCAAGCCCGCTCTGAGGACACAGGCACTACCGTCTCCTGGCCTGCACCCACACCCTCACCTCCGCTGTCCTCGGCCCCATCCACCAATGTCTCTCAGCGCAGCGTCCAGCCGTCGCTAGCGCAAGTGTTTGAGCGCAAGCGCAAGTACGCCGCCACGCACCCGCACGCTCAAGCGTTGAACGTGCACGTAGCCAAATTTATCAGCCTGGAGATGCTGCCGTATAGGGTTGTGGAAATGGAGTCCTTCAAAAGTATGATGGCGGCGGCGGCCCCGCGCTACTCAGTTCCCAGTCGACACTACTTTTCCCGATGTGCCGTCCCAGCCCTGCACGACCACGTCTCCCGCAACATTGTACGCGCCCTCACCAACGCGGTTACTGCCAAGGTCCACTTAACAACGGACACGTGGACAAGCACAGGCGGGCAGGGCCACTATATCTCCCTGATGGCACATTGGGTGAATTTAGTGGAGGCTGGGACAGAGTCAGAGCCTGGGACCGCTCACGTCCTACCCACCCCCAGAATTGCGGGCCCCAGCTCGGTGGTGGTATCTGCGGCAGTGTATGCTTCCTCCACTAAAGCACCCTCCTCCTCCTCCTCCAACGCAACCTCTGTCTCGCAATCAAGATGTGTCAGCAGCAGCACGTCGCCAGCAGTCGGTGTCGCGCGGCGTGGCAGCACAGCGGTGGGCAAGCGTCAGCAGGCCGTGCTGAAACTACTCAGCTTAGGAGAGAAGAGGCACACGGCCCACAAACTGCTGCAGGGTCTGACAGAGCAGACCGACCGCTGGCTTGCGCCGCTGAGCCTCCAACCGGGCATGGTCGTGTGTGACAACGGCCGTAACCTGGTGGCGGCTCTGCAGCTCGGCAGCCTCACGCACGTGCCATGCCTGGCCCACGTCTTTAATTTGGTGGTTCAGCGCTTTCTGAAAAGCTACCCACGCTTGTCAGACCTGCTCGGAAAGGTGCGCCGGCTCTGCGCACATTTCCGCAAGTCCCACACGGACGCTGCCACCCTGCGCACCCTGCAACATCGGTTTAATCTGCCAGTGCACCGACTGCTGTGCGACGTGCTCACACGGTGGAACTCTACGCTCCACATGTTGGCCAGGCTCTATGAGCAGCGTAGAGCTATACTGGAATACCAACTCCAACATGGGCGGCGCAGTGGGAGTCAGCCTCCTCAATTATTTTCAGAAGAGTGGGCCTGGTTGGCAAACATCTGCCAGGTCCTTGGAAAGTTTGAGGAGTCTACCCAGGTGGTGAGCGGCGATGCTGCAATCATTAGCGTCACCATTCCTCTGCTATGCCTCTTGAGAAGTTCCCTGCAAAGCATAAAGGCAGACGCTTTGCACTCGGAAACAGAGCCGGGGAAGACAGTATGTCGCTGGATAGTCAGAGCACCCTCCTGTCTATATCTCAGCGCGGTGAGGAGGAGGAGGAGGAGGAAGATGAGGAGGAGGGGGAAGAGACAGCTTGGCCCACTGGTGAGGGTACACATGCTGCTGGGCTGTCATCCTTTCAGCGTGTATGGCCAGAGGAGGAGGAGGAGGAGGAGGAGGAGGATCCTGAAAGTGATCTTCCTAGTGAGGACAGCCATGTGTTGCGTACAGGTACCCTGGCACACATGGCTGACTTCATGTTGGGATGCCTTTCTCGTGACCCTCGTGTTACACGCATTCTGGCCACTACGGATTACTGGGTGTACACACTGCTCGACCCACGGTATAAGGAGAACCTTTCCACTCTCATACCCGAAGAGGAAAGGGGTTCGAGAGTGTTGCTATACCACAGGACCCTGGCGGACAAACTCATGGTAAAATTCCGATACGACAGCGCTAGTGGCCGAAGGAGCAGTTCCGAGGGCCAGGTAGCAGGGGAGGCGCGGAGATCAGGCAGCATGTACAGCACAGGCAGGGCAACACTCTTTAAGGCCCTTGACTGCTTTATGGCTCCCCAGCAAGACTGTGTCACCGCTCCCCAGTCACGGCTGAGACGGCGGGAGCACTGTAAAAGGATGGTGAGGGAGTACGTAGCCGATCGCACGACCGTCCTCCGTGACGCCTCTGCCCCCTACAACTACTGGGTGTCGAAGCTGGACACGTGGCCTGAACTCGCGCTGTATGCCCTGGAGGTGCTTGCTTGTCCTGCGGCTAGCGTCTTGTCAGAGAGGTTGTTTAGTGCGGCTGGGGGAATCATCACAGATAAGCGTACCCGACTGTCAACCGACAGTGCCGACAGGCTAATGCTCATCAAGATGAACAAAGCCTGGATTTCCCCAGACTTCTCTTCTCCACCAGCGGACAGCAGCGATACCTAAACAATACGTAGGCTGCACCCGCGGATGGAAGCATCGTTCTGTATCCCCATCAAAAACGGGGACCTTTTCGCTTCATCAATCTGTGTATAATATTCCTCCTCCTCCTCCTGCTCCTCCTCCTGAAACCTCACATAATCACGCCGAACGTGCAATTTTTCTTAGGCCCACAAGGCTCAGTCATATAATTTTTCTAAACAATTTTTATACGTTTCAATGCTCATTAAAGCGTTGAAACTTTCACCTCAACCAATTTTTATTTTAACTGGGCTGCCTCCAGGCCTAGTTACCAATTAGGCCACATTAACCAAAGCGATTAATGGGTTTCACCTGCCCTCTTTGTTGGGCACGGGCAATTTTTCTGAGGTACATTAGTACTGTTGATACAGCAATTTTTGTGGGCCCTCGCCTACAGTGTAATCAAATTAATTTTTAGCCCACCTGCATTACAGCTGACGTTACATCAGCTGTGTTGGGCACTGCAATGGGATATTTTTATGTACCGCCGGTGGCTTCCTGGCACCCACCCATGCTGTGGGTCCACAGGGAGTTGTAACTACATGTGTCCACTTCTAAAGAACCCCGGTCTGACTGGGGCATGCAGTGTGGGCCGAAGCCCACCTGCATTAAACATGACAATACTACCTCAGCTGTGATGGGCAATGCAATGGGATATTTTTATGTACCGCCGGTGGGTTCCAGGGAGCCACCCATGCTGTGGGTCCACAGGGAGTTGTAACTACATGTGTCCACTTCTAAAGAACCCCAGTCTGACTGGGGCATGCAGTGTGGGCCGAAGCCCACCTGCATTAAGCACGACATTACATCAGCTGTGATGGGCACTGCAATGGGATATATTTATGTACCGCCGGTGGGTTCCAGGGAGCCACCGATGCTGTGGGTCCACAGGGAGTTGTAACTACATGTGTCCACTTCTAAAGAACCCCAGTCTGACTGGGGCATGCAGTGTGGGCCGAAGCCCACCTGCATTAAGCACGACATTACATCAGCTGTGATGGGCACTGCAATGGGATATATTTATGTACCGCCGGTGGGTTCCAGGGAGCCACCCATGCTGTGGGTCCACAGGGAGTTGTAAATGCATCTGTTTCCACTTCTAAAGAACCCCAGTCTGACTGGGGCATGCAGTGTGGGCCGAAGCCCACCTGCATTAAACATGACATTACTACCTCAGCTGTGTTGGGCAATGCAATGGGATATATTTATGTACTGCCGGTGGCTTCCTGGCACCCACCCATGCTGTGGGTCCACAGGGAGTTGTAAATGCATCTGTTTCCACTTCTAAAGAACCCCAGTCTGACTGGGGCATGCAGTGTGGGCCGAAGCCCACCTGCATTAAGCACGACATTACATCAGCTGTGATGGGCACTGCAATGGGATATATTTATGTACCGCCGGTGGGTTCCAGGGAGCCACCCATGCTGTGGGTGCACACGGAATTCCCATTGCGGAGTTGTACCTGCCTGTGACTATATATAAAAAAACGCGGTCTGACTGGGGCATGCAGACACCTTGACAGAATGAATAGTGTGTGGCACATAGGTTCCCCATTGCTATGCCCACGTGTGCAGCTCCAGATGGAGGTGGCACAGGATTGGATTTCTCATTGCTTCTGTACAGCATTGTGGGCTATCGCCCCGCCCCTTTTATGGGGGGGTCGCTGCCTAGCCGTGCCAACCCTCTGCAGTGTATGCCTGCTTTTCCTGTGGCAGACGCACTTATAAATAGACATGAGGGTGGCGTGGCATGAGGGCAGCTGAAGGCTGGGCAGGGACAGTTTGGTGTGCGCTGTGGACACTGGGTCGTGGGGGGGGGGATTTGGCAGCATGTAACCCAGGAGAAGTGGCAGCGGAGTGTCATGCAGGCAGTGATTGTGCTTTGTTGGAGGTAGTGTGGTGCTTAGCTAAGGTATGCATTGCTAATGAGGGCTTTTCAGATGTAAAAGTTGTTGGGGGGGGGGCACTCTTGCTGCTATTGTGGCTTAATAGTGGGACCTGTGAACTTGAGATGCAGCCCAACATGCAGCCCTTCGCCTGCCCTATCCGTTGCTGTGTCGTTCCCATCACTTTCTTGAATTGCCCCGATTTTCACAAATGAAAACCTTAGCGAGCATCGGCGATATACAAAAGTGCTCGAGTCGCCCATTGACTTCAATGGGGTTCGTTACTCGAAACGAACCCTCGAGCATCGCGAAAAATTCGTCTCGAGTAACGAGCACCCGAGCATTTTGGTGCTCGCTCATCTCTAGTGGTCAGTCCTTTTGGACCTAAGCACCCTGTGTCATGTAGGTGAGGTGAGACTTAGATTGTGGAGTGATTGGTACCCAACTTTCTAAGACTCTGCATGTCAACCGGACAAGCAAGCATCACCTTCTGCCACAATTCTACAGCAATCCGCCTAGCCTTGTGCCACCACCAACGTTCACCGGCGTTGCATCCGAATGCTGCTTCCCACAATTATGTCTTTAGAGATATGGTTTCATGTTAACACAGACAAAGACTTACTACAAAAAATGATATTACAAGGTTATAGGCAAAAGGCATACATAAGATATTCGCAGATAGTATTAAAATAAAAGTATAAAAATGAAGAGTGTTACTATTCTTTGTGTGGAGTCACGCAGAATTACAGGACAGTCCGCACGCATAGTGCACTCCAGGGGGCTGGAACTAAACATGAGTCGATGTGCGATTTTTAAACCCTTGTCGAGATAACTCCCATTCAGCTTCTTCCAATCCCCATGGGGGTTTGGCTTACACTGAAGCACATGGGCACTGAAATCCATATTTCCCTCATAGCTTCATGTGGCTGGGACCCACAATGCAAAGTGTCCTCTCATGATTTTACATACGGTTTGAGCCACACACGAATATGTTTGGATAGATATTTTGCCCAATATACGGTTCTGGGATCTCTGAGCATCTTGCAAGGACGGGAATACCTGCGTCTGATTCGTGGTGATTTGACATTTTGCAAAATATCCTTGTCAGCGGGCTACAACGTACAGATCCGTTATGATTTCCAAATTATATTTTCCTCTTTGTTTGAGCGAATTTCCTTTGTTAGAATTTGGCTCCACAAAGATATCAGGTCTGGCTGTGATCAGTTCGAAAAATAGAGCAGAGAAGTCACTTGGGTGTGAAGGCTGTTCCTATTTTGAATCTCCTACTGTAAATATTTTTTAGCTCTGGTTTAGCACGGCTGTGGTACATTACAGGCTTCCTAGGGGGTTGTGACAGTCTTTTGCAGCTGCTTTAAAGCTCCCTACATAAAATCATAGAATAATAGAAAAGCACTCAGCTTTTATAGATGCTGAAAAGCATTTAACCCTTCCACTTAAACTACACAGCAGTGTTGCAAAACCACGTGAGACTTAGTTAGGAATGCCATATTCACACCCTAGTTTTTAAGGGGTTAAATAATGGGGTTATCAAGCCACAAAACTTTGCCGAACAGCTAAAAGGAAACCGTGCCAGGGGGTACACTTTGGGGATGGAGGCCCTAGGCAATTTCAGCTAATGCCGGCCCTGTATGATTGTCCATTTACTTCAATGATTGGCATATACTATAGTACAGTATTTGTATTCGTCCATCTGTAATAACTCCTGGTCACCTGGCATTCCAGCCCCCAACTATCGTGATCAGCGCACCACTCTGGTGGGCAATTCAGTTAACTTCGAAAGTTCATGACTGCGGCATCTGTAACAAGAAACTCCGTCATATGATGATCACACGGATGGGCAGCTCCTTACAAGAGAGATATATGATAAGTGGAAGTAAACAATGGAGAATCCCATTCAATAACTGCAAGCAGAACACCATGAAGTATAGAAGTAAACATTGTATACGTTTTCATTTCACAGTGAATAAGCGTTATTTGCTGACAGTAAAACTCACCTTTATTGCTGCTTTTATAAAAACTGATGCTGCTCAAAGGCATTTTGGGAAATGATACTGAAGGGAAGAGTACAAATTGCTTGTACATGCTGTATTTGTTGAATAGTGCTTTGTTTTCTGTTATTTTCATAGGAAATGGTTCTAGGTAATATCCCTGGAGCGCTCTCCTGCTGAACTGCATGCTATCGCTTATAAAACTGTACATGGGGATTTTACAAGCACTTACTGGTTGTCTTTCTTTTAGAAAAACAAGGATGTTGTCAAGAAAGTCGACTCTCTGCTGTGATGACTGTTCATGGATATTAGGGAATTCTCAGGATTGTATATAGGCTAAGGCAGGCTTCACAACTCCATTTATTTATACAGAAATGCCAGTTGTTGAAATTGTATGTCATTGATGTCATTGGAATATTCACAGCTAATTATATAGGTGCTCCAATGACAAGCTTTAGATAGAACGGTTTCTCTGTTCTTTTCTTTTGCCAGAGAACACGGACCCCTGCGGCGGGATTTCCCGCAGAATTTCTGCCCGTGCCCGCTGCCATAGAATTGCATTAGATAATGCAATCCTATGCAGACAGCCGCAATTTGTCCGCGTGAAAACAAGCACAGAAAACAAATCACGCATGTTCTATTTCTGTGCGGGTCTCGCAAAGGCCCGCACAGAAACTTTAGTAGTGACGGACCAGCTCTGCTCTGCAAATGCTCCGGTTCGGCGGCAGCCGGCACACAGCGCAGAGAGGAGACGCCGGGAGCGGGTGAGCTGCAGGTCTCTGCAGGGACACGAGTTCACATCCCGCTGCGAGAATTCATGCAGCGGGATCCGACACGACTGTCTGCAGGCGGCCGTAAGCATATTTTTTTACTTTATTGAACTTCTATAAGCTTGAGTGCTCATGTAATATACTGCAATATTTGTGTATCGCAGTGTGTTATCCTTGTCACCTAATAATAGGTGTAGTAAGATAGCAGACCTGATGGCCATTTTTAAGCCCTTGGCTACCATAATAACCCATCCACACCACACTATTGGTGATGGAGTGACAGAGGGAACCTCTTCTCCCTTTCTGTAACCATTTAGATGCTGTATTCAATATTGCCTGCAGTTCCCAAGGGTTTAAATGGCTGGGATTGGAGGTATCTAAATGGCATTACCAAGTAATGGCGTGTGCACAGCTCCTGTGCTTGCACCATTATCCTGAAGCATTATGACATCTACTCATGAAAACTGTATAATTGAAAGCGACATTTCAAGAGTTAACAGCCACGATTGGTGTTATCTCAGATCACGGCTCTTGTGGACAGATTGATAGCTAATTATCTTGGGCGGGTGGTCAAATGACCAGCTTTAGATATAACGTTTTTTCTGTTCTTTTTTTTTCGCCAGAGAACATTCAGTCTAATAATAAATTTACACGCACTAATAACCATGGACCGACATGTCTATCAGTGGTAGTTACCTCCATGTGCATGGCATTTCGCTTCTTGATGCATTAATACAATTTTGCCTATTGACAGGGCAAATTCTGCATGTGGCTCTGTGGTAAAAAGCTGCAGATTTTCACACGATTTTTGAGGCGGAATCACTGCAAACAATTCCGCATCAAATTCCCCAGTGTGAACATCCCCTAAAGGTGCGTTCATACCTGGCAGATTTTCATGTGGATCTGGACCAGAACCTACATCAATATCCGCAATGTATGTTTTTGACAAGGATTTTGGTGTGGATCCACAACAGATTTCACTGCTTCAGTGCTACCTGTCAGCAGGTGAGGAGGGCTGTATATTCCTACTCCTCCCCTTGTCCATTGCTGTTTATTCAGTTCAGTTGGTCGTGCTGGTTGGAGCCTCTATTTCGGGTGAAAGCTATCTACATACAGTTAACTGCTGGTTTACTTTCCTTTTGTGTTAAGTGTTTGCAGAGTTGCTTCGCGTTATTTGGTGCATCCCTCCAGGTGCATTCACAGGGATAGTCAGGTCCTAGATGAAGACCGTGGGGCTGTCCTTACCAGGACGCTAACTTCACGTTTAGGCAAGAGTTCCCCATTCTCCTGACTAGTAAAGGACAAGTTTCTTCCATTTTCCTTGAGTGATGTAGCCTTTCTCAGCATTGTATTGTTTGTGCTTTTGCGGGTCTGTGTGAACGCCACCCTGCATCTGTGCTGGGCGTGGTGTTCTTGCATCATTCAGACACAACAATAGGGTATAGATTTGTCCACAAGCAGATTTTAAAATCTGTGCTGCTGAAAATAAAAAAAAAATAACATATCAATTCTTGACGTGGTTTCTGTACAGTGTTAGGTGGGTACCTGCAGATTTACTCCATTGAATGAGGCTAAATCTATGTGCGGGTCTGTATACAAACCATGTGTCAGATCCACATTGGAGACACCTGCCACATAAAACTTTCTGTGAACATGCCCCTAGCACTGGATCCCCGCCGATCAGCTATTGATGACCTATCCTCAAAATGGAATACCCCTTTAAAGCAGCTATACCAGAATAGACTTTGGTCCCCTATCCATAGGTTAGGTGTGAAAAGTCTGATCATTGGGTTTCCACTGCTGAGACCCTCACTGATTCGGGGAATGAGGGTTCCTTGTTCCCCTTCCTTCTCACTGGGCTCAGTGCATCCCTACAATGAGGAGTGCAGCTTCAATCATTTTCAGTTGGACTGCCGGAGATAGCCGTACTAGTTGGCTATTTCTGTCAACCCTATTGAATTAAATCGAGCGGTGGCCACGTACACTCAACCAATTCTCCATTCAATCTGACGTCACTCTGGGTGAGTGCTGCGACCCTGCAGTGATGAGAATATGGAGAGATGGAACCCCCACTATTTAGACTTATATTACAAATTCTATGGTTAAATCATACAAGCCTGTTCAGGTAAAGCCCTTTAAGGAATTCTACTTGCCCCAAGATGTAATTTACCTGATCTAGCCATGGCAATGGAGTAGCATTATAATTATCATTAAACACCAGGGAGTTTACAATATATAGGAAACATAGCTGGGTACGTTTTTTGGGTTGTTATGGTTCTTACGATTTGTATGGCAAATCGAGTTAATATGAACTAAAGTTTTTTTTATAGTAAAAACTCTTTAAAAATGATAAAAAAATAGAAATGTGATTAATTCTCCAAGTAGCCTAACGATTGTATAAATATGGCCCAATTTCACTTGCCAGCAATTCACTTTGAAACTTAGTTGGGGATTATGTATGTTAACCACCAGTTCCTCTATTCTGTGCATTTTGCCTTCACATGCTTTTTAGAGAGTGGGTGTCACCCAAGTCTCTTCATTCCTTTAAATGACATTCCTTTAAATTCCTTTAAAAAAGTTCCTTTTTTGCTAAAATGCCCCAACACTAAAAAGAAAAGAAGAAAGAAAAACAGCAACGATAATGAAAAAGGAATGGCAAAGGAATTGAATATACATAATATAGATACAGTGGGGGGGGGGGGGGGGGGAGTATTTAGTCAGATACCAATTGTACAAGTTCCCCCACTTAAAAAGATGAGAGAGGCCTGTAACTGACATCATAGGTAGACCTCAACTATGAGAGACAACATGAGAAAACACATCCAGAAAATCACATTGTCTGATTTTTAACTAATTTATTTGCAAATTATGGTGGAAAATAAGTATTTGGTCAATACCAAAAGTCCATCTCAATACTTTGTTATATATCCTTTATTGGCAATGACAGAGGTCAAACGTTTTCTGTAAGTCCTCACAAGGTTGCCACACACTGTTGCTGGTATGTTGGCCCATTCCTCCATGCAGATCTCCTCAAGAGCAGTGATGTTTTGGAGCTGTCGCTGGGCAACATGGACTTTCAGGTCCTTCCGAAGGTTTTCTATAGGGTTGAGATCTGGAGACTGGCTAGGCCACTCCAGGACCTTGAAATGCTTCTTACGAAGCCACTCCTTCATTGCCCTGGTGGTGAGCTTGGGATCATTGTCATGCTGAAAGACCTAGCCACGTTTCATCTTCAGTGCCCTTGCTGATGGAAGGAGGTTTGCACTCAAAATCTCACGATACATGGCCCCATTCATTCTTTCATGTATACGGATCAGTTGTCCTGGTCCTTTTGCAGAGAAGCAGCCCCAAAGCATGATGTTGCCACCCCCATGCTTCACAGTAGGTATGGTGTTCTTTGGATGCAACACAGCATTCTTTCTCCTCCAAACACGACTAGTTGTGTTTCTGCCAAACAGTTCTACTTTGGTTTCATCTGACCATATAATATTCTCCCAATACTCTTCTGGAACATCCAAATGCTCTCTAGCAAACTTCAGTCGGCCCCAGACATGTACTGTCTTAAGCAGGAGGACATGTCTGGCACTGCAGGATCTGAGTCCCTGGCGGCGTAGTGTGTTACTGATGGTAGCCTTTGTTACGTTGGTCCCAGCTCTCTGCAGGTCATTCACTAGGTTCCCCCGTGTGGTTTTGGAATTTTCGCTCACCGTTCTTGTGATCATTTTGACCCCACGGGGTGAGATCTTGCGTGGAGCCCCAGATCGAGGGAGATTATCAGTCTTGTATCTCTTCCATTTTCTAATTATTGCTCCCACAGTTGATTTCTTCACACCAAGCTGCTTGCCTATTGCAGATTCAGTCTTCCCAGTCTGGTGCGGGGCTATAATTTTTTTCTGGTGTCCTTCGACAGTTCTTTGGTCTTCACCATAGTGGAGTTTGGAGTGTGACTGCTTGAGGTTGTGGACAGGTGTCTTTTATACTGATAACAAGTTCAAACAGGTGCCATTACTACAGGTAATGAGTGGCGGACAGAGGAGCCTCTTAAAGAAGAAGTTACAGGTCTGTAAGACCCAGAAATCTTGCTTGTTTGTAGGTGACCAAATACTTATTTTCCACCATAATTTGCAAATAAATTAGTTAAAAATCAGACAATGTGATTTTCTGAATGTGTTTTCTCATGTTGTCTCTCATAGAAGAGGTCTACCTATGATGTCAATTACAGACCTCTCTCATCTTTTTAACTGGGAGAACTTGTACAATTGGTATCTGACTAAATACTTTTTTTTCCCCACTGTATAACATGGCGCTCCCTAAACTCTTTAAATGGGTTGTCTCGCGGCGAAAATGAAACTTTTTTTTAAATCATGGACCCCTGCATTATGCCCTGTGAAAAAGAAAGCATTTGTTAGTTTTTAAAAAGCACATTGCACTTACCTGCATCAGCGTTCTGCAGCGTCTTCATTTCTTCTTTTAAAGATGGCGCCACTGGTCTTCTCCCACGGTGCACCGCGGGTCTTCCCATGGTGCACCGTGGAGTTTCTTCTTCTGTCTTCCGCGTTCCACTGCCGATACAGCCACCTCATTGGCTGATCGGCACCACGTGACGGAGGCGGAACTTCGAGACAACGTGCAGACCAGCTCTCCTGCGCGTGCGGCCGCATTCACCAGGCAGAAGACCGCACAGCGCAAGCGCGTCTAAAAACGCCAGAAGACAGCGAAATTAGACGGAGCCATGGCGACGGGGACGCTAGCAACGGAGCAGGTAAGTGAATAACTTCTGTATGGCTCATATTTAATGCACGATGTATATTACAAAGTGCATTAATATGGCCATACAGAAGTGTATAACCCCACTTGCTGCCGCGAGACAACCCCTTTAAGGATACTTTGTATTTTGACCTTCAGTATGATTTTTAATGTGACCATTTTTGGGTACATATATTGTGTGTTTGAGGGAGGAACAGAAACAAAATAGCAAGGGCATTTTTACAACAGTCACCATGCAGTATAAATGAAATGTTAACTTAATTCTGCGGGTCAGTATAATTAAAGGAGATGTCCCGAGGCAGCAAGTGGGGTTATACACTTCTGTATGGCCATAATAATGCACTTTGTAATATACATTGTGCATTAATTATGAGCCATACAGAAGTTATAAAAAGTTTTTTACTTACCTGCTCCGTTGCTAGCGTCCTGGTCTCCATGGTGCCGACTAATTTTTGGCCTCCGATGGCCAAATTAGCCGCGCTTGCGCAGTCCGGGTCTTCTGCTGTTCTCTATGGGGCTCCGTGTAGCTCCGTGTAGCTCCGCCCCGTCACGTGCCGATTCCAGCCAATCAGGAGGCTGGAATCGGCAGTGGACCGCACAGAAGAGCTGCGGTCCACGAAGATAGAGGATCCCGGCGGCCATCTTCAGCGGTAAGTATTGAAGTCACCGGACCGCCGGGATTCAGGTAAGCGCTGTGCGGGTGGTTTTTTTAACCCCTGCATCGGGGTTGTCTCGCGCCGAACGGGGGGGGGGTTTAAAAAAAAAAAAACCCGTTTCGGCGCGGGACATCTCCTTTAAGGTTTTACTACATTTTCTATGTTTTACTACTTTTTCAAGCATTTTTAAGGCAAGTCATTTGTTTTTGTGCCCCCATTTTGAGAAATAATTAAAAAAAAATTTTTGTTGTTGAAAGAGCTGGGTAGGCGTTTTTTGTGCGATAGGTTGACAATTTTAACCGTACAATTTTGGGTACATATAAGCTTTTTAGCACTCTTTATTCAGTTTTTCAGAGGTTAGATGAACAAAAAACAGCAATTCTAGAATAGTTTTCTATTTATTTAATGACATTCACTGTGTTGGTTAATAATGTGATAATTTTATAGTTGAGGGCCATTACCAACACGGCAATGTCAATTTTTATATGACAAAGCATTGTTAATGGGGTAAACATTGTTTTTTAATTTTGTTTTTAATACTTTATTTCCACTAGAGGATTTGAACTTCTAAGAGCTTGACTGCTCATGTCATACACTGCAATATTTGTGTATTGCAGTGCATTATGCTTGTCACCAGGACCTAATAGGTATAGTAAGATGGCAGACCTAAGGGCTATTTTCAGGGCCGTGACTGCCATAGTAAACCACTGGCACCCCTTCTCCCTTTCTGTAATCACTTAGATGCTGTGGTCAATATTGCCTGAAACTCCCAAAGGTTTAAATGGCTGGTACTGGAGATATCCATACGGCATTCCTAAGTCATGGCGTGTGCATGGCTCTCATCCTTGCACCATCACCATGAGGTATTATGACATATTTTCATACTGTATAATTAAAAGCAACATTTAACTGTTTCCAATCTACTAACGTCTTCAGACATTCTTATGTCGGAAGACGTCCGGCAGGGTATTCTTACTGTATATTACTGGCCGCTCTGTTGTCGGGGGCCTCTCCAGCATGTCTTATACCGCAGTACTGGCTCTAGCCAGCAGATGGCACCATTGTATAATGGCAGAAAGAGAAAACCCCCTAGGTAACCCTGAATCCAAAATTGGATTGCAAAGGGTTAAAAGGTTAACAGACACAATTGGTTAGATCTCCAATCTCAGCTGTAGTGGGCAGGTGTCATCTATCATGCTGTTTGTGGAGCAGGCTTGGCTACCAAACCCGCTTCACAACTTATACTTTGGATACACATTTTATATATATATATATATATATATATATATATACTTTTACTTTTATTTACTTTATGCTTAAAGGGGTTGTCCCGCGGCAGCAAGTGGGGGTATACACTTCTGTATGGCCATATTAATGCACTTTGTAATGTACATTGTGCATTAATTATGAGCCATACAGAAGTTATAAAAAGTTTTTCACTTACCTGTTCCGTTGCTGGCGTCCTCGTCTCCATGGAGCCGTCTAATTTTCGCCGTCTAATGGCCAAATTAGACGCGCTTGCGCAGTCCGGGTCTTCTTATCTTCTCAATGGGGCTCCGTGTAGCTCCGCCCCGTCACGTGCCGATTCCAGCCAATCAGGAGGCTTGAATCGGCAATGGACCGCACAGAAGAGCTGCGGTCCACGAAGGGAGAAGACCCTGGCGGCCATCTTCAACCGGTAAGTAAGAAGTCACCGGAGCGCGGGGATTCAGGTAAGCGCTGTGCTGTTTTTTTTTTTAAAGTCCCTGCATCGGGGTTGTCTCGCGCCGAACGGGGGGGTGGGGGCGGGGGGGGGTGAAAAAAAAAAAAACCCGTTTCGGCGCGGGACAACCCCTTTAAGACCTTTTTACTACAGTTCACACTGCATATTTTGCAGACGAGTAAAAATACTTCTCCTAGCATTTTTGAGGGGTATCTTTAGCCAAGGAAGAATGCGCAATTTGCAGTTATTTAAATTAACAATACATAGGCACACACGGGGTTAAAAACTTGTGGCCAATGCAAGAAACATTACTGTAAAATCTAACAATGCTTCCTTTTATATATAGAGAATTTAGGGAATTCAAAATCTGTTTTATATCATACACTGAACATAAGGGCGTGACATCGCACAACTTATCGAAAAGATATGTGCAGTCACAGTGACTGTAGCCTAAAGTAAATGCAGAGCAAAGCATCTGCTGCACACAGTCATATACCCGCGTCAGTAGTAATGCCACCTTTTCTGCCCATCAATAGTAGTAATGCCACAGAGTAAAAGGCCCCCCTTGTTGTCTCCATACAATAATAATACTCTCTTTTTTGCCCCCATCAGTAATAATGCCCCTGTAGTTAAGCCCATCAGTAGCTCTGCCACCCTTTGTGCTCCCATGGGTAGCAATTCTCCGTTTTATACTATAAGATAAAAAAATGATGAGATACTTGCCTCCCTTGCTTACCTTACGCTCAGCTCTGCTTTTACCTCTCTGCCGGGTAAGGTGATCACTTGCTACACAGCACATGACTACTGCAGTCAATCCCTGGCCTTGGTGTCTGAGACAAAGGGTTGGTTGCAGCAGTCATGTACCAGCTAGCATGTGATCATGTTAGCTGGAAAAGAGGAAGAAGCGAAGCTGAGCATCGGGGGAGAGAGAGATGTAAGTATCTTCTCTTTTTATTTTACTGATGGGGGCATGCCAAAATCAGTCCCATTTGTAGAAATATGCATGCAAATAATAATAAATATCAGTTTTTTTCATTAAATTACACAGGACCATTTTTTTTTTAAAAGCTTATATTCGATTTTCGCAATAAAACACAAAGAGATTTTTATTTCTAGTGTGACAGTCAATATGTTAAAGGGGTTTTCCGGTTACCAGACAATCCCACTTCAATAGGATCCTCTGTATTAAAATAATAAATTGAACTATAATTACCCCTCTGCCGGGATCTACTACTGCAGCCCCACTCTGGTCCCAGTGTTTGTTACAGATGACGTCACAGTAGATTAGATGACTGCTACAGCCAATGAGAGACTGCAGCATCATGTTCCTGAATTCATGGCATTCAGGATATGAACGCCAATGACAGGAGAATAAGCAATGACACTGTATCCTCTGATTGGCTGCAGTAGTCCCTTGATTTCCTGTGATGTCATCTGTCACAAGAAATACTGGGACCACAGCGAGACTACATGCTGGATCCTGGCAGTTAAAGGGTAAGTATAGTACAGTTTATTATTTTAATGCAGGGAGCCCTATTGAAGCGGGATTTTTTACTAACAGGACAGACCCTTTTAAGTTACAGTATATGTTGGGAAATGCTTCTGATGTATACCTCTGATGGATGCTACAAAACGCAACTTCCATGAGGCCCAGCTTGTCTTATATTTCATTAATAATTGATATTAATATTGTTAGAACTAATTAGTACTCGTATTGTTCTAAGAATGTACTGACAAAGTGTTTGAGCTTTGAATCTGGTCAAAAATCTTGGCTTGCTAAGCAGACTTGCCGAGACATGAAGACTTGAATGAGTCCTTTTTCTATTCCGATGTAATAAATCCATATAGTAGTCAGGTCACAGAGCACATACAAGTACATTAGAGCACCTCTGCAGCTGAGCATAATTCATCTGAATACTCTAGTGAAGTGCATTATTTATAACCCGATAAAATGCTAACACTAGCTGTACAGTATCTTCCTGGGGGATTCTTTTTTATTATCTAGTTTATCTTCTATTGTATTATATTTTAATAATAAAGCAATTTTCACTCAAATCTTAAAATGTCATTTTGAAGAGAGTGAATAGCGAACCCCTCACCGTTACTGAAGGACTCATTCCCTTTGCAGTGAGAGAAAGAAGCTGATTGTAAGGAAAGTAATAGAATGTATCTGGGCAAGTTCAGAAAAGGATTATAAAATTGGCCAACTGAGTTCTCGAGGGCAGTGTTTTTTTCATTGATGGTTTGAGAAAGGCTCAACGTAACAGAACTGAAATGTCACTCACTGGTGAATAAAGGTCCATCTTTTTCACTGAAGGTTTGGAGTGCTGCCTTTGTTTATATTTTAGTACAGGTAAGACTCAGAAAAGTACAATAAAATTGGCCAATTAGATTCGCGAGTGGAAAGTGTTTTTGAATTGACAATTTAGTTGGTAGCATATAGGATCTGATCTAGGTTTCTAGCATGTGCAATGTGGATACATTTCATTTTATTGTTAAATGCACTTCATCCGGCTTGATTATTGCAACTCGCTGCTGATCGGCCTTCCCCGCGCCAGACTCTCCCCTTCTCCAATCCATCCTGAATGTGGCATCCAGGCTCATCTTCCTGTGCAGTCACTACTCGGACGCCTCTGCCCTGTGCCGGTCACTGCACTGTCTGCCCGTCAAATACAGAATACAATTTAAACTCGCTACCTTTATCCATAAAGCCCTCCACAGCACTGCGCCGCCCTACATTGCATCCCTCATCTTTATCTACCACCCAGCTCGGGCCCTCCGCAAACGAAATCAGACTGAGTGCCCCTTTAATTCGAACCTCTCCTGCCTGCCTCCAAGACTTCTCCAGAGCAGCACCAGGCCTCTGGAACGCGCTACCCCAAACTATCCGGGCAATCCCTAACACAGGAAACTTCAGGCATGCCCTAAAATGTACCTCTTCAGTGAGGCATACCATATCTCCTAAACCAAACCCCTCTGTACTCCGCCTGATAGCATGCTCCCTGTCCTACTGACTGCAATCCCTGCTAGCCACCATCAACCGCCCCCTGCAGTCACACCGATTTAGCCACCACACGGCTTAATGCCTGACCATTGTCTATGTGTATAGCATCCCTCACTCTCCACCTCGCCATACCATGCACATCTCCAGCCTCTTTACCTTCTGTATCTCCCTATTATTTGTAGTATATAAGCTCACTGGAGCAGGACCCTCACCCCTATAGTTTCCATCAACTGATTAATACATGTAACCGTAGTTTTTGTATTTTTGTCTTTCTCTATCCCCCTGTTTTTGTATGCATCCCCCTGTTTTTGTATGCGCTGCGCTATATAAAAATATAATATAAAAATTATTATTAAATGCTGAAGGCCAAGAATTTTAATTTGGTTAAAACAACTTGCAGAGTGAAATCCAGCTGCAGTGACAAGAAGGTACTGAGCAACCCCAGATTTTAATATTGTTTCTTCAAAGCTTCATATGAAAAGCTTCTATAGATATCAGAGATGTGGCAAAGGGATTACAAATAACTGTTCTGGGTCTTCTCTATGTATGACACTGGAGATTGCTTGTACTTCAGCTAGCTCAGTATGCCATGCTGAAGTGTTTTTCATATCTTCTAAGTTTTAGATAGAAAAGAGACTAACATTCTGTTTTCATCCCCTATGGAAAATATAACTGGAGATAAATGGAAGAGAAAGTTTCAGAGTAAATTTAGGAAATAGGGGATTTAAAGGAGCGAGTCTGGAATTTGATGTAGAAGCTACTAGTGAGTTGATCATAGCTAACAGATATGGTTCTATCAGACCGCAGAAAATAAATGGACTCCTGTCCTGCCAAGATACACTTGCCAATAGCATTGCAGAATTGTGAAGGATGGTGTTATATACCTACGTGTACTTTGCACCGGCCACCAGCACTTTGACCTCCGTTGTAGCATTAAGAGACTTTTGTTTTTTGCATATTCCTGTATGTATCCCTTTAATTCTGAGCTGTGTGTTTCCTGGTTCATCCCACTTGTCAATCAGGTTCTGTCAGCACACCAATGAGTGTGTCTCTCTAGCATCCAATGAATGTGCTCATCGCTCCTTATGACTCTATTCAGCTCGTCATTGCTGGCCAGTTATTGAGGAGTTTTAGTGAGACTTTCACTCTGGTCTCTGTCCTGATTACCTGATTTTGTTTTGTTAGCTGGGAATGTTTAGCTTGCCAAAAAAGAGGGCTGAGAGGAATCTTAATAGCTGTCTACAAATATCTGAAGGGCTGTCACAGTGCGTAGGGATCAGTCCTATTCTCATTTGTACAAGGAAAGACTAGAAGCAATGGGATGAAACTGAAAGGAAGGAAAGACAGTGTGAGTGTGATCAATGAGTGGAACAGGTTGCCATGGGAGGTAGTGAGTTCTCCTTCAATGGAAGTCTTCAAACAGGCTAGACAGATTTAGTGAATCCTGCATTGAGCAGGAGGCTGGACCCGATGACCCTGGAGGTCCCTCTCAACTCTACCATTCTATCTTAACCCCTTAGTGACGGAGCTTTTTTCCATTTTTGTTTTTTTCTACTCCCTTTTAAAAAATCGTAGCTCCTTAATTTATCCATCGACATCGCTGTATGTGGGCTTGTTTTTTGCGGGATGAGTTGTATTTTTCAATGGCACTATTTATTGTACCATATAATTTACTGAAAAACTTTTAAAAAATTCTTAGCGGAGAGAAATGGAAAAAAAATGACATTCCACCATCTTTCGGTGCGTCCTGTTTCTACAGCACACAAATTGAAACAAAAACGACCTGATATTTTTATTCTATGGGTCAGTACGATTGCTAAGATACCAAATTTGTATAGTATTTTTTTTGCTGTAGTACTTTTATTTATTTTTTTTAAGATATTTAATTTTTTTCAATTATTTTCTGCGGTCATTTTGTGCGCGCAATACCTTTTTTATTTTTCCGTCGACGTAGTTGAGCAAGGGCTCATTTTTTGTGGGATGTCCTGAAGTTTCCGATAGTATCAATTTGGAATACATACGACTTTTTGATCGCTTTTCATTGCGTTTTTTCTGGTAGACAGGGTAACTAAAAAAGTGTATTTCTGGCGTTCTTTATTTTTTTTTTCAGACGCCGTTCACCGTGCGGAAAAAATAGTGCACTACTTTGATAGATCGGACTTCTACGGATGCGGCGATATCAAATACATAGTTTTATTTTATGATTTTGATTTTTTAATAATGGATATGGCAAAAGGGGGGGATTTAAACTTTTATAACTTTTTTTTTTTTAACAATTAAAAAAACTTTATTGATTATTTTTTTTACATTACTTTGAAGTCCCCCTGGGGGACTTTAACATGCGATGCTTTGATCGCTCCTGCAGTATGACGTAATGCTATAGCATTACGTCATACTGCTTTTTTACATGCAGTCTTTCAAGCCACCCTGTGTGGATGGCTTGATAGGCAGTCTGCTAAGGCAGCCCTGGGGCCATTCATTAGGCCCCCGGCTGCCATGACACCTGCACGGCTCCCCAGATCTCACCGAGGGGGGGCCATGCGGTACCCCCGAACAGCGTTCGGGCATTTAAAGGGTTAATAGCCGCGATCGGCCGAACAGCCGAGCGCAGCTATTGCCCGCGGGTGTCAGCTGTAATAAACAGCTGATGCCCGAGCTGTATGGAGGGAGATAGCGCCACTACCTCCCTCTATACACGTCCTGCAACAGCAGGGCATAGTTTTACGATAGGGCTGTCACTAAGGGGTTAATCTAATCGGATTACCTGCATTTCCGTGTTCCTGAAATCTGACTTTTCATTTGCCTCACTATCCATTTATCTGCCATGTTGTACCTTGAAGTCTTTCTTGTTCTATATTTGGAGGGAAGATGTAAGGTCCTACATGTACATGACATTGTTGATTTTGGAAAACCACAAGGACATTGCATGAGGGTGGTCAGTTTTCCAGAGTAGAGACATACAAGCTCTCATTGCCATCACCAAGTTTAAGTGGTGTTTTTCGCGAGCCTCACATCTCACTATAAAGCCTGCCTGATCCAAGTGTAACAAGAGAGAAGTCCAACAGGAGAGAAGCAACGTGAGCAGCCAGGACTTTAGCAAAGAGCTTAATGTCCACATTAAGCAATGAGATTGGCTGATAGCTAGAACAATGTAAGGGATGTTAACTGCTTTATGAATTCTGGAGATGCCGGCATATAGGGTATCTTGTGGAAGTGCGGGATCATTGGACAGAGTATTGAAGGAGGCGAGCATAAATGGAGATAAAATAGCAGAGAAGGTCTTGTAAAAAGGCAGAGAAAAAACGTTGGGGCCCTGTACTTTAACCGATGGGGAGTCTTTAATGGCTATCAAGAATTCAGTGTCTATGATGGGGGACTTGATGAACTCGATATCATCAACCTTGAGGACAGGAAGGCCGGAAGTATGAATGTATCTCTGAATATGAGATCTGAAATCCACCTGTATTGTATCTGGATTTGAATTATCAACAGAATAAAGCTAAGAGTAGAAATCTTTAAAGACTGATGCAATATCAGATGAAGATATCTACGTTCATGCGATGCGGTGTTGATCTCCGGAATGTAGTTGCTAGCTGGCTGAGATCTTAGGGCTGTGGCGATCTACTACATTTGTTGCTGCACTCATAGTAATGTCTATGACATTTAGCCACATTAGAGTGGGAGAAAAGTAAAGAGCACAGAGCTTCACGTTTCTGCAACAGTGAAGGCAGGAGTCCTCAGTAGGACAGCAAATGAATATCGTTGAGGAGGTAAGCCATAGTAAGGGCCCATTTGTGTTTAAGACATGCACTGTGCTTTAACAGTATCCCTTGAATTACACATTTGTGGGCATCCCAGATTGTACAAGTGTCAGAAGACTTAGTGGTATTAACAGAAAAGAATTCCATGAGGAATTGCTTAATATCTTAGAGGACAACTGGCTCATGTAATAGAGTAACATTAGGCCTCCACTGCCACTAACGTGGGTGAAATCACTAAGAGAAATAGCTAGTAAAACAAGGACATAATCTGAAAATGCAATATTCTTTACATGGGCTGTATGTAAGAGAGGTCATAGTATTTTAGAAAGAAATAGTCAATCTTCGAGTAAGAATTATGTGAAGAGAAATAGAAAGAAAAATCTTTGTCAGAGGGGTAGAACAAATGTCAAGAGGCCTTCAGCTGGTGATCATGCAGAAGATGCTTGATGCATCTGATGCAAGCAGAAGAGAGATGACATGATCACTTAGAGTTGTCGAGAGCAGGATCAAGTGCTACATTAAAATCCCCACTCAGGACTAAGACTTCCTCTGAAAACTATCCAGCTAATTGAGAAAATGTAAAAGGGCCTGTTCCTGGCCAGCATTGGGTAAATAGAAGGCTGAAAAAGTAAAAACCTGAGATAAAATCTGCCCTTTTGAACCCAAGCCATGTTTAAGGCAGAAAGCAAGAAAGTAAAATACTGGTACCATGAGATTTCGAGTCAGGAGAAGGGCTATGATTAACAGTGTGGAATTGGGGACCAGATAATTTAAACTGTTTATCCAAACAATAGAGAGTTTCTTGGAGTAAAGCTGCATGGAAACACTGTCCTCAAAGTAGATTCTGCAGAATGGAACGTTTTTATGGGCTATGGAGGCCTTTAACATTTAAAAACCCTATTTTAAGGTTGGCTTGTCTGGTTGTGGCTAAAGCAGTAGCAGCTCACAGAGACAGATATGGGAGAGATCCTGGGAGGTAAAACAAAGCCAGAAGAAAAAACAGAAAAAGGAAGGAAAGGATGAATAAAAGGTTGAGAATGATGGGAAGAGAGAAAAGAGTAAAACCGTGCCAAGGAAAAGTAGAAATAATGAAGGGAAGAAGCTAGATGCTAACAAGGCTAAAGGACTTATCTCTAGGAAAACCACTAAGAGGTGAGTGTGAAACACAAAAAGCCATAGGATGATGCCATAAACACAGACAACAAAAAGCTTCCTCCTTGACCACCCACCAAGTAAAAAGAGCAGAGCATCGAAGAGAAGGTGAAGATTTTTAACGGCAAACCACACCTTATATGGTTTATACACATAAACTATATACACATCGTATATGTGTAAATTTGTGAGTGTAATTTATTGGACTCTCCACACAGGTGTGCAGCTGTCTCACAACCAAGTACAAACTGACAGACTGAGTACTGCTGTATCCATAGCAACTGAGGCTGCTTATTCAGTGCACAAGGATAAAGCACATGTGATGACATCACTGTCATGTGATCAGGGGAGGAGTTAAGAGCTGGTAACTGATTACATAATGGTCATAGGTGCTGTCAGCACACGGCTGCTGTCAGGCTCTACATGTAACTTACACAGCACTCACGGACAAGTGGTCATTAGTACTTTAATGAAGTTGGCATAGGACATCCTGCAGATTGTGAACACCGTCATTAATATAAGTAGCATCTAGCGGTCTTTCTGCTAGCATATTGAAGACTGCAGTAACCATATGGAGGAGATTCTCCTGAAGAACTTGCTCCAGGATACCCTTTTAAAAGAGGGTGAGAACATGGATGTGGGAAAAATATTGCGAGATCTCAGTCTCCACCACCATAACCTGCTTATTAGGATCACTAGTGGCCCACTCTGTAGCCTGTGTTCTGGTGGTCAGATCCGTGATATCACCTTGGACCATTATTGTTGGGATTGTTCTGGGTAAGATACAAAGGAGTCCAAGTCTTACTTTGTAGGTAAAGCCTGGATGAAGGCCCTTAGTATCTACCGTTCAGATTGTGCCAGGGGCACCATACTGGGAGGCAGGAAAGCAAATGACTGGCTAATAGGAGAAGAGCACCCCAAAGGGGAGCTAGATGAGGACCCACACAAAATAAGATACGAGCTTAGAGGAGGAAAGCAAGCCAGATATAGAGGTGGAAGGCAGTGCAGGCTCACTTGGGTCCAAGAACACGGCATGAGGAGCAGTGCAGAGAGGAAGCAGTGATGCCATCACCACAGACCAGGAGGAGGATAGCTTGCTGTGAAATAAAGCAGATCCCGTGGAGGAGGCAGATGACAGGCTCATCGCAGGAGAAGATAGAGGATTTGAGATGGCAGACAGTCTGGAGGACAGAGGAGACTGTTCAAGTTCACCAGAGATCATGGAAACCTCAGGTGAGTCAATCTGGGATGGGACTGGTGCCACCATTACTAGAAGGCCAGAGGCTGCAGAGAGGCTTGCACTGTGCAGGAACTGGTTGGAAATGAGGAGGAGAAGCTGTCAAGATCAGGATGAGAGGCAGGATCTTTTTTACACCTGTTTGGCATCTCTCAGGAAGAAGTACTGAGTCTAAGGGCTCAGGGCAATAGAGCACTCAGAACACTCGTCTTCACACCACCATGGCTAAGCCATGTCCCTCCAGTCCTTCTGATTCTGACTCTGCTCTATACCTGACTCTGATTCTTGTACAGCCTTTAACTTCAATTTGGCAATGAGGTAATCAGCTTTTTATATGCTGAAGAATTGTGATAAAGGTTACAGAAGCACTTGAGCATGGAAATTTGCAAGTAGTACATATTGTCAGAAACAGTGGAGCTGCTATGCCACACACTGGTCTGACTTAGGGCCAGATTTAGAGGTGACATGTGAGGAACCCTAATCTTCACCCTTTCACCCCATCAGCCAAAAAGACCAAAAGCTTAGGCACTATCCTATAAACAGAGGTGCTCAGGATTTGTGGGGAACCAAATTTCAAGAAGTGTTGGCCCTTTAACACTGTGATCGTGTGTGTACACATGTCCCTTGGGTAGCAGAGAGACACTGACAGGAGGATAGTGCATGATGTCTGCCATGGAGAAGATGTTTTTCATACTTAATTTTTTCTCCATTATATATCCAACAATAGAATACATTTTGCAAATACTGCCAGACTGCAAAAAGTCACACAAGGAAATGTGCACAACCATGCCATTGGAAGGCTACACACACTCTAGAATAAAGAAGACAGCTAAGGGCACATTGAAGAATGGAATTGATAAAAGCCAAATTGTTGTTTCCTAGATGGAGAGATTTAGCAAGAAAGAAGTAGCAAGTACAAAATATGGCTAATACAACAGTGCTTATATTAAACATATAAATCCTTTTTACGAAATAGGTCAAAATGTGTAGGCCATGTGATAAGGGAAATAACTGCAAAACAAAGAATATAATTAACAGAGCAATCATCTCTATGGAGTGAAGATCTTGATGATACTAATATACAGTGGATTTTTAAGATGACATGTCCAGTAATGTTCATATGCGGTTAACGCAAAGATGAGATAGGTCTCATTGGAATGAAAATGTATTAAACAGAATGTATCACTTGTATATATTTTATAGATCCATATCTTTTAATCTTCCTTAACTTATTGATTGTTGAGTTTCTTAACTTTATTTTCTATACATGATTATGGGGGTGGCCTTTTTTCATGCTCTGCTGCTCTTCTCTATGAACATCATTCAGAGATATGCTCTTTGGAACTTGGAAAACTGGAGTCTGGAGATGATTCAATTGTTCCCATTTATTTAGCAAAGTACTGCAGGTCTTGGCATACACTGCGCCACTAAATTGTCACCAGTGATAACATATGACATTTAGACAATAACATTTGCAACTTTCTCTTTGCTCGCCAAATATGGTGGTTTAAAAGTAGGCTTAGTCTCGAAAGGTGACTTCGTTTCGGCCACATTTATTATGTGGAGTAGAAGGAGATCACAGCAGGCAATAATTTAATTTCGCCGCTGTCTAACAGTTTAAGAAGTATGTGCCTTTTAAATAAATTTGGCACTAATCACTGCAGCTGCTTTCTTTACTTAAGAAAAGTGAAAAAGTCTAAAAGCTTATGATAAAGTACCTTTACACAAGCAACTATTATTCACATAGTCACTCAAAAAAGGCGCTGAACTGTACAAATGACAGCTGTTCATTTACTTTTACACAGAAAGATGATTGCTCATTAGTCTTTTGCTGAATATCGTTAATAGTCGGAGATCCATGCAAATACGCTCACAAGTTGTTCAAATACGAACAACTGTCACTTTACACTAGGCGACTTTTGATCAACCAGCAACTAATTTTTGGTAAGCTGAAACAAAACGACTAGAGACTTATCACCCTGCCGGTCGCCATGTTCACAATGGATGAGTGTTGCTTGAATTTGTTCTTTCAAGTAATTATTCGGCTGATACTTGTCCACTGTTAAAGGTGCCTTTAATGAACACGGGCCTTTGACTTCTATGGGAGATTTTTGCATGCATGTTCTGTGACTGGTGTAGAGGCTTCTATGCAGGAAGAGGGAGGAGATAAGCTTGGTTTGATCTTGTGCTATCTGCTTCCAGCTTTACGATAGATGTATTAGCTTTCATTGCCTTCACAAGGCTCCAGGCTGCCATGACAAAGGAACGGCTATCCCCGATTTCGTCATGGGCAAGTCGTTCGGGTAACAGAGAGCTCCTTCCCTCTGTTGGACCATTTTAGGTGCCATTGTGAGAATTGACAGTAACATCAACATTTTTAACAGCTGCAACTGGAGTTATCGCTGATCATGGCTACTGCAGCTAGGTGTCAGCTGTCAAAGATAGGCAACCTCCAACACTTATGGAGTAGGCTTGGCTTCTTAGGCCATTCCCTAAAAATACCCAACAGATCTGACGTACTTGTATATTGGACGTCGCCGAGGATTTAATCATTTTTCTGCTTTTATGTAATTTTACGTTTTATCTATGTACCTTCTCTTTCAGTCTTAGCACACAAATATACTCCCATTGGAGCATAGTGAGCACTTAATTATAGTTTTGTTAATTCATTTCTTTCTGTGGTTCAATGTGTGATATTCTGTAGGTTTATATGCAGGCATACAGAAAGACCTTAGGCTGCTTTCACATCAGCATCCGGGGTTCCGTTTTCCTGCTCTATTATGGGAGCAGAAAAAGTGGAATCTCCTGGCTGTATGTATCCATCTTATTATGGAACCGAGCAGCGCAGAAGTGACCACATTGACTATAATGGGGTCCATTTGGTTTCTGCTCAGCTGTTCGGCTTTTTGCCTAAATGTGACAGAACCTCTCAAAGGAGGTTCACACTTATTCGCGTTTTCGTAGTTTATCAGTATTTTGCATCTGTTTTTAGCTAAAATCAGGAGTACAAAAAAAGTAGTAGAATAAATGTATCAAGTATATTCCGTTCTGTATTTATGATCCGATCCTAGTTCTGGCTGTAAAAATGGATCCAAAGATCTGATGACTGCAGTGTGAATGAGGCCATAGTTACAGTTTCATTAAACAATTTTGCCATGTCATTATTTCTAACCTGCAGCTGAAAATGTTACCATACAAATTGACCTTCAACTACGATAAGCAGATGAACCTCATTGATAACGTAATGTACAATGTGATTATAACGTGTTCTTTCCTTCTTAGGCTGGTACAGAGGATATCTGGTAAAGCAGAGGACGCATGTGGTAAGAGTAAATTGCTTCCTATCTTTCGTATGATTTATCACTCTACTTGTAGCGAACGCGATTGAATGTCTTAAAATAATTTAAAGGATTTATTTCCACTCCTGTGTTAATAAAAGACAAATAAATGACTGTTGTTTGCGATGTTTAATTATATTTCATTCACTCAGATAAATAATTCATTTTCGGCAATTATTTCCCTTTTCTAATTAAAAGTAATTTATCTGTAAATTAAGAAATTCACTTTATAATTGATTTTGAAATGTAATAAATTACTTAACAGCAAAAAGCACAGTTACATTAATATATTTGTACCGACACCTAAACGCTAGACGAACAGTTAAACTGATGATAGATGATCTTTTGCCCCTCGTTCAAAGTAAAACTATCAGGTTTTGTAAAGCAAAACAAGTCTAAAACTCGGTGCTGATAAAAGCTATAATATACCTTTATGGAGCTCTGTTTTTCTGTTAAAGAGCTTCAAATTTCCTGCTTCACTGCCCCAGAGTGAAAAGAGGATTTCCAAGCTTTAAAAATACAGAAGGGTAACTATAAGGGTCTTTAATGGAACCTGTCACATTGCAAATGGAATCCATTCTGCAAGCAGCATTTTACAGAGCAGGAGGAGCTGAGGAGATTGGTATTGCTAACTTTGTGGGAAAGGACTCAGTATGTCTTGTATTTTATTCAGGGGCAGAATCGGGGCCCCCGTGCAAGGAATGTGTCTGCCGAACCCTATTTATATACACTGTGTTTCACCAAAAAAAGACCTACCCTGAAAATAAGCACTAACATGATTTTTTCAAGATTTTCGGGGAGGCTTGAAATATATGCCCTACCCCAAAAATAAGCCCTTGTTCGTTAAAACAAAGTCAACAGGAACACATTGGGTGCATGAAAAGCCTCAAAAAAACGCAATTGCTGCATTTTTACAGTGCTTTTCTGGGTTAGCCAAGTTACTTATCCAACAGGTTTGGTCACTGAACACTGCATTGTCTGCTGCCCAGCATTTAAAACACAATCCCTCTAGGGGGAAGAGTCAGGGAACAGTGGCAATATGAGGCATTTAATATGTGACTTCTCATATTTCAGGGAGGGGATATGCGTTCCCGACCAGCTTTTTTAAGTTGATTCCTAAATATGTTACACTGACAGATATTACACTGAACCATGTTTTCTTTACCCCTTCCCTGCCCTTTCCCATTAAGAAATTCAAGATAAAATACACATATGCATTACAAGCAAGGCAGAAGCTGGAGGAGTAGTGCAACTCTGCCACACAACAGGGGACCAGGAGGTTACCAACAATTTTTGCAAATCTTGTCTACTTTGCTGCTTTATCCCGGGATAGAAAGCCACAAGCGGAATTTCCGTGCAGAAAGTCTATACCGAAATTACGGGGCAATTTCACCCAGTGGGAACCCAGCCTAAGGAGTCTCCTGGTTTTCACCATTTAACCTCTTTTTGAGGGATCTGGTTTAAGCTGTAGGAAACCCCCAGGTTGTTCCCCAAGAGTGGTCTGAGTGCACTGACAGCTGATTCAGGCAAGCCAAAAGCACCAAGCATGGTAGGAGAGGAAAACTCAAGGATCTAGTCATTATTAATAACAGGCTGAGGTCATGGCAAGTGCAGTTCATCCAATGCAGTAAACCAAACTTGAGGTCATGGCAAGCGGCAATCCAGCAAAACAGTCAGAAAACAGAAAGAGGTCAGGACAGGCAGAGTATGGGAAAGCTGTGTATAGAAACAGGGGTCAGAACCAAGTAGCAAACAGAAAATGGGAACATCTTCATTTGAAACCCTTTGGAAGAGTAATGTGACTCTGCCACACAAGAGGGGACCAGGAGGATACCAACAGCTGCAGGAAGGTGAAGGTGAGAGAGCAGTATGGACCGTAGCCAGCCATAAAAAAGGAAAACAGTCATCAATAAAACAAGAAGTTATTGACATATTATTGCCCTATGTTCAATCCCAGACAGGGACATTAGTCAGGGCTTTCAATGTATTTGCCGAGGCATTTCCGCTCGTGAAAATCTCGCCCGTATAATGCGACAAAGGGAAGCATTGATTTCAATAAGTTTGTTCAGATGAACGTGTTTGTGGTGCGCAAAATCCAAAAAGATAGGACTTGTCTGTGTTACGCAGAAAGGGAGGGGGAGGGAGTTATCCTGCGTACAACGCAGGGTAAGATAGACAGCTGCCCCTAATTTGGCGTTTAATTGCCATTGTCTTCCATGGGAAGGATGTAACATGCGAGCGTGTGAACTAGCATTTTCATCTCAAAAATTACAGTACCATTCGCTGGCACATGCATATCAGCCTGTTTCTTGCCAACTCCCAACCTAGTTCACGCGCAAATATGATCTGTCACGGCGAACGTATTTGCGCATAGGCTCGACTGAAACCGCCCTTAGGCTGCTGCTTGTTCCCTTTCTGAGTTTTAACAGCAGGAAGTCAAAAAGAGATGTATTCGAGAAAGTTGTCTCTTTCCCAACTCCAACTTAATTATTGTACCTGACTCCTTTAAAGATTATGTCTTGAACACTTAAATCCTGCAGCTTGATGGGACAGAACTGGTCTGATCAAACGGGTAATATCCGCACATAAACAGTTGTTGCGAATGCATTTTACACAACACATTATCCACTACGTTTCAGAATCTCATGTCATTTGTCTTTAAAGAAATGACACAAATTACCTTTTACCGCAGCCAAACTACTTTAGATTGGCTGCAATAAAGGTAATTTGCTGAACTATAACTAAAAGCCGCTCATCTGCAGAACAAGATGCCAGTTGTTCAGTTTCATAGCTGTATCCTGGTGCTTAGAAGAATGAAGAGAGCTTTATGCCCTCTTACAGCAATGCCTGTATACAGTATATGGAGTGGTAGCGGCAGTGACTGCAAATAAAATAGTCTTCAGTATTGTTCAGTTTAGGCTTTGCTTACAAGTATGCTGCTGAACATATGTAGACATACAACTGGAAACCAATGAAAAGCTGTACTGCAGGGTAAACATTCTTTGCCCAATTCAGTTGTATTGAAAAATGCAGCTATCCTTTTCAGTTAAAAAAGTTCCATTCTTTGGGGGGCCCATAAGTTCTCTCTTCTCCATATAGGGAGCCCAGTAGTATGACTAAAGCATTAAAGTTGGGGGCCCTGTTACAGGTTTTTCATTGAGGCCCAGAAACTTCAAGTTACGCCATTGGTATATGTCATAGTGTTGAGCAAACTAAAAACAGTTTAAGTTTATTTTGTATCAAAGTTTGCTAAAAGTTCGACCCAAACCTTGGTCGGTTAGTCTCAACCGAACTTACTAGAAGTTGGCAGTCCTTCACTATGGCTCAGTGGTTAGCACTACTGTATTGTCATGCAGTGCTGGGGTCCTAGGTTCATCTCTGACCAAGGACAACATCTGCATAGAGTTTGTGTGTTTTCCTATTGTTTCTTCTCCTCTTCAAAAGGAGAAGGAAGACGCATGGTGTCTCAGTGCTTAGCAATGTTGCTTTGCAGTGCTGGGGCCATAGGTTCAAATCTGACCAAGGACAACATCTGCATTGGGTTTGTTTTGTGTCTTTTTTTTCTCCTTCAGAGGAGAAAGAAGCATGGTGCCCCAGAGGTTAGCACAGTTATTTTGTAGTGCTGGGGTCCTAGGTTCAAATCTAACCAAGCACAGCATCTGCTTGGTGTTTGTATGTTTTCCCTGTGTTTGTTTCTTCATAATAACAAGCATTTTATATAGTGCATATATTTATTGAGAAGAAGAAATGCAAACACGGGGAGAACATACAAATTCCATGCAGATTTTGTCCAGGGTCCGATATTTACCTAGGACCCCAGCACTGGGCAACAATACTAACCACTAAGCCAATTGGAGTACCACCACCTTCTTTTAGACAGTGTTGTACACTTTTTGTAGGGGGTTATGGTAAAGTTCCGGTTTGGTTCAAACAAATTCGGATCAAACAAAACTTTTTGTCGAAATTCGGTGAACCAGACGAACTCAAACTTTTGAAAAGTTCGGTCAGCTCTAATTATAAAATTAAATAGGATATTCTGAAATTGGCAAGGTAACATTGAAACATTGTCACTGGAATAGGAAGGGGTTGAGTAACAAGCGAGTAACTTTCTTTTATTACATATTGTTAGCAGTTTTTTTGTACTCTTATATAATATATTTAGATGGAAGATTAGAAAAAACATGGCTGCTTTCTCCTAAAACCGTGCCCACCAGTTATATATGTTTTTGCAGCATGTTTTTTCAGGTAAACAGCATTTTTTCCACAAAACAATTAATTTGAAAACCAATCCGATTTGCAGAATAGCACATTTAGTTGTGCTGACATTATTAGGTTTCTCTTTGGACCAATTAGTATTTAAATATGAATAAATAGGAGCATGTCAAAAGAGTTTGGCATTTGCTGAACAATCCTTTATCTGGTCAGTCATATGTTGTGTGAATTAGTTGCTGTACTTGTATCCTGTATTGTAGTGTGTTACTATTTTAATTTACTTGGCTGAAATATCCTCTATATTTGTCTTCTGAATGTGCAGAGGAGAAAGGACTGTAGAGGTACAAAAAAAATCTAAATCAGCCATATTGACCGTCGGTTAACATTGTAACAAAAACATATATATACCTTGATACATGCGCCCCAGAATAACGGATCTGTTACAGAGGCCGTAAGATATACCTACAGTTTACATCATTTATTACTGCTGTTCTTTTTTTTTTTTTTACAGGGAATATTTCCCAAATCCTTCATCCACATCAAGGAAGTTACAATTCAGAAGAAGAGGTACGGAAGCTTTTTAGTTTTCTCTGATGAGACGAGATCTGTTCCGGAAAATTAATCAGAACTTTTTCCTTTTGATTATGTTACATAAACACCATGAGAAGGATTTCTACAGAGAATAAAGAAAGTAATATGTTGGTGACAATCTTGTATCAATCACTTTGTTTGTCCCTCTTGCATGCAGATGGTTGTCATTTGTTGCTTTTAAACTTCTTAAAAGAGTACAGAGCCTAGAAATTAATGATGATTGTAAACAGTGTGTGTCAGTCTGCAGAATATTCTGCAGCTCCTAGAACAAACTATGGGTGTTTCACATCTGCATTGGAACTGTCACGTCCGTGCGGTACACAAGCACCACGCTCAGCACGGATGCAGGGTAATGTTCACAACCGCTGCAGCTGACAATACCATGCACTGTATCACAGTGCGCACCACACTATGCTGAACAGTAGCACCACTCCTGGGAGAAGGAAGCCTGGCCTATCCTAGCAGGGGGGGAAGTGAAGTGTCCCTGCCTAGAAGTGGAGTAATCGCCTCGATAGCGGCTGCCCCATGGTCTTCTTCCCGGGCCCTGATTGTCCCTATAGAGGCCCCTGGAGCGATGAATTGAACAGCAACGCAATACAGAAATGAAAACAGAAAATACAACTGGAAAGTAAACCGTAGCAACTTATCTGTAAGTAGCAATACAACCAGCACAGAGGAGCCCTACTCTCTACTACTCCTCTATGGAGCTGAATAAGCAGCACTGAGCACAAGGATGGATGAGAATATAAAGCAACTTCACAACTGAGGACTAGCACAGCCATTAGAGAAGCACACCTCCAACCTTCTCCCAGGCATGACTAATCCAGCATGCACCATGCAGCAAAGAGAGATAGCACCAGCAGTCTCTACACATGGAGCATTATCCCTTGTCCTGCATTACAAGGTGACAGGTCTTGACCTGCATCGAGGCCACCATGCCACAACGCTGTCGTGACCGACAAGCCACAGAGGAAACCTTCGGTCGGAGGTTCAGTCGCACATCCGACACCAAATACTGAAGGAAAAGCATTGCATGCAGCACTTTTTTTTCCGGCTAAAAGCCGGGTAGCTGAGTGGAAAGAAAATGGTCCCCATTATAGTCAATAGGGTCCGTTCTGCACTGTTCAGTTTCATCTTAAGACAGAGCCCTTCGGCCACCGGGATTCTCCTTTTCTGTTCCTCGAATGTAGCGGGAAAGCAGAACCCTGACTCAGGTCTGAAACTACTTTATCTTGTAGGACCTCTGCAGCAAACACAAGCGTTACACAAAAAAAACAACTTATGTAAATTCTACATAGTTTTTCTTTAATATTTACTGTCGTTACACTTCTGCCTATTTCTCTTCTAATGAACTTTGTGTATATTTATATTATCCTATTGTTTTTAAGAAATACAGAAAACATAGTTGCTGCTGAGATTCCTTTGGTGCGTGAAGTTACAACTACCTTACGAGAATGGGGAATGATTTGGAAACAGTTATACGCGGTAAGAAACATTACTTGATTGGTGTTGTAAACATAAAATATAAGGGTGTATTCACATGTTGTGGTCATTGCACATCATTTCTTCTGCAGTTTTTCATTAAAGGGGTTGTCCCGCGCCGAAACGGGTTTTTTTTTTTTTCAACCCCCCCCCCCCGTTCGGCGCGAGACAACCCCGATGCAGGGACTTAAAAAAAAAACAGCACAGCGCTTACCTGAATTCCCGCGCTCCGGTGACTTCTATACTTACCGGTGAAGATGGCCGCCGGGATCTTCTTCCTCCGTGGACCGCAGCTCTTCTGTGCGGTCCATTGCCGATTCCAGCCTCCTGATTGGCTGGAATCGGCACGTGACGGGGCGGAGCTACACGGAGTCGGCATCCTGCACGAGAGGCTCCATTGAAGAAAGCAGAAGACCCGGACTGCGCAAGTGCGGCTAATTTGGCCATCGGAGGCCGAAAATTAGTCGGCACCATGGAGACGAGGACGCCAGCAACGGAGCAGGTAAGTATAAAACGTTTGATAACTTCTGTATGGCTCATAATTAATGCACAATGTACATTACAAAGTGCATTAATATGGCCATACAGAAGTGTATAGACCCACTTGCTGCCGCGGGACAACCCCTTTAAACGCATAAATGATAGTACCATGCCGCATAGCTAGATTAGCTAGATAATACTGGTTAAGCAATACCGAGCTAGCTATATCTCTACTTGCTGTAATACTCCAACCTAGCCAAGTCACATAGATGATACTACCATGCCGCACAGCTAGATCGGCTAGATAATACTGGCTTAGGCAATACCGACCTAGCTATAGTGAAGGTCAGTATCTCTGCTTGCTGTAATACCCCAACCTAGCCAAGTCACATAGATGATACTACCATGCTGCACAGCTAGATTGACTAGATAATACGGGTTTAGGCAATACCGTGCTAGGTATAGTGAAGGTCAGTATTTCTGCTTGCTGTAACATAGTAATATAGATGATTATAACCACTCTGCACAGCTAGATTGGTTAGATAACACTGGCGATACTATACTGAGCCAGCTACAGGAAAGGTTAGTATCTGTGCTTGCTGTTATACTCTACACATTTCCACATCATAATGGTAAATATTTCACCAGGAGATTCTTAAATCAGCAGGAAAACTATTTCAGTCCACAAGATAATGGGACAAGCAGCAGCCATCCAGCCCTGATGGTGGACTGACAGCAGAGTGAGTGAGAGAGGCTAGCCCAGTGCAGCTATATATACTCCAAGCCATGCCCCCATTCCATGAGGGAGCGTTACTCTCCTCCAATCAAGAGTAACTCAGTAGATTGGTTGTGAACACCTCCTGACAGCGTCATAAATCACATGATACACATGCACAGTGAATACCCATGAAACGTGCATTTGCTCATCAAAATAATTGCCCCTTCTGCATATTTATGTGCGAATAAACCCCACAGAAGGGCTGAAATATGCAGAGAATAGGCATTCTTTGGTCTGTGAATATGCTACATTTTCATGGACAAAATATGCTCACGCCCATCGCCCATGTGAATGAACCCGAACTAGTATATTATTCATTAAAATTTTCTCTTTTTCTATACTTGGAAGGCAGTCCTATCAGTGATTGACCGTTATCTCTGTGCAATCATACAAGGAAGGCTGTCAGTCATTGGATAAGAACCACCCACTGGACTCCTGAGCATAGAAAGAACAGGAATTTTATAAATTCATAAATTTGCTTAGCTCCTCCTGCTGACTATCACAGCAGCAGGTGTTGATCCGATTTGTCTTAGAAGTGATTTGACGTGGAGCTAGATCCAGGAACAGTTTCTGGGGTTCCACAGTTTTCATCCTTTCACCCCATCAATCAGGATCTGGTCTTCGCTGTGGGGACCCCCAGACTGTTTCCTTAGAAATGGTCTCAGGGAAGAGACAGCTGACACACTTGGTCAGGATTTCTATAATGTGGTACTGGAGGAGTCAGGGCAGGCAGAATATTATCACAACAGGCCAAAGGTCAGAGCAGCAGCAGACAAGGAAAATAACAAGCTGAGGTCAGGATTAGAGGAGTCAGCAAAGTTGGGTTGCTTATATGTGGATCAAATACAGGAGTCCAGACAGAAACAAACTTACAACTTCACACAGTATGGAGACTGAATGCTCTGAACTGTACAGCCAATACTTCCTAGACTCAGGCATGACCGCGGACTGTTTAATTTTTAAAATAATCTTTTACCAGCCTTTAAACCAATAATCATCAACCTTTTTAATATGAGAGGACCATAGAAAAAAAAACCTATTGCTATTTTTCAATTAACCCCTAGCTGCTGTAAGTTTTAAAGAACCTATCCATAAACCTCTGGTTGGGTCATCCACTTTAGGGGGTCTTTACACTTGCGATAAAATCACGCAATTCTCATGTGATGTGAGAGTGAGAGTGCAGAATTATGAAATTGTCAATGGTTTCCTTCACCGCATTTGTGATGTTTTAACTCATGCGATGTTGCGAAAAAATAAATCGTGGCATGAACTATCTTTCTGCATTTTTTCTTCTTTTATCTCTCATGCTTCCCTATGGAGCCTCCTTTTTATCGCATTGCAAAGCACGAACTTGCGGTTTTCGTGCGATGTGATGCGTTTTTAACATTAGTAAGTCCTATTGATTTTCACGCTAAAAAAATGTGTGATTTTATCATGCAAGAATAATTTTGTGATGATTTTGCAAGAAAAAGCAGCGCTAGTGCTCAAAAATCGCAGGAGCAAAAAAGCGATTTTTCCGCGATTTTATCACAGCGGTTTTGCGATCGCCAGTGTGAAGGAACCCCCAAACCATGGTTTTATTGTTGGTTCTCTCATGATGCATAAAATAAATTGCACTTGCCTATTTTCTATATTGTAGCGTAGCAACAAGCCCTCTAGTCTCTGAACTTGGGTGATGTCAGTATTGTAGCTAAGGATGATCTATATATCATAATACGTTGTATGATTTATCAGTACAGACGTTACACAGACACATTGCAGCGATACATTCTGCTTTGTTGTAGATTCATCTCGTAAGATAATTTAGATTGTTCCATTTATTTTTAGAGCACAACAGTATATTGTCATATTTACAGGTTACTCCTTCTTGTACATCTGTTTTGTTCTTGTAAGGAAGCTCAACTACTTTATAACCATAAAATATGTTGCCGAGTCCCGCTCTCTTTGCTGGGCTGTCTGGAGAAATGATGGTTTCTAATGGAAGCATTTTCATTAAACAAGAAATACTCAATAAAAGAAAAAAAAGAAGAATTAGGAAAGTGTATTGAATATATTGAGCAGCAGAAACTACTTGGCAGATTATTGCACTTCTCATTGTGTTTATGCCTCATGCAGAGCGATGCAGCTCAGAACAAAAACACTGATTGTAATAACTCATGTTCTTGCTCATTGTTAGAATGTGAATGCAGAGAATAAAAGATGCCATGCAAACTTATGTTCAGGTTGAAAACACTGACACAAGTAACTAAATTAGAATCCGACGCTAGTGATAAATCAGTCATGCGTCCTAACTTATGGCTCGGAACTTTAACGTGTGAACTAATTATGTTTTTTTGATTAATTCAAGAAAAAGTAAATTGTGGAATTGGAATATATTGTGTCAAATAAAATATAAACAGAATATATGTACCGTGTCCCATTACATATTCTTACATGAATTGGCAGCTATATCCATGTTGGTTTAATTCAAGTGCTTGAGGCACTCATAAATCTGCAAGCATGATTATGTCACGAATGCTTCTGTCCCAAGTGTTAGTAGAATTTCAGTAGTTGTTTGGAAGTGGAAGAAAATAAAGTCTGTGGCAGCATGAATAGATGCAATAAAATATAAAACTTTTATTCCTCCATTACATAAAAGCTGCAACGTTATGCTTGACAAAGAGCTAACTGAAGGTCGAAACGTTGCAGTTTTTATGTAATGGAGGAATAAAAGTTTTATATTTTATTGCATCTATTCATGCTGCTACGGACTTTATTTTCTTCTACTTCTGAACTTTGGAATTTTGATCCGGATTCCTTTTCTGTGGCTTGCATAAATCCTGTGGTCCTGCCTTATTGAAATTTGAGAGAGTGCTGCTGGTGACTGTTTTCTCTTTTAAGTAGTTGTTTGGGATGTACATTATTCGTATGACATGAATTATAACACTGGCCTTCTATAAGTGATTTACATTGTGTCATGTTGAGTGGCAGGAGGTCTGGGTGTTGCAGTCGCAATATATGCCTTTATATACAGTATATTGGTATTTTGCCTTTGCAAAAGTTTGCAAGTTGACATTATTTTAAGGTTGTTTTGCCTGATTAGATGACTTGCAGGTTTTCAAGTCCATTAAATATTATGGGAGAATCAATTCAACTATTATTTTCTAAAATTTGCCAATAGTGAATTTCAAACCTAATAAATCGCTTCCGCAAGGTATTCTACCGGCCAAAATCCAAATACAGATAAATGAATCAGCGAAACTCAATTCAGAGAAAAAAGTTAAAGTGGTCGTCTGGGGAAAGAAACAACTACATGATCCAGACCAAGTTCACTTCCAACTCAGTTAGGACGCCATGTCATTTGGAAAAGAGTCTTCCTCCCCTCTATCGTTGCTGGTGACATCATTGAATGATTCATTTCAGTACTAAGCCTGCCCCTTCTCACGGCTGATGCAGTGACAGAGAAAGATGTCTGATCTAGCTACATAGTCTGTTCAATTAATCCATGGACAGCATAGTGGCTCAGTACTTAGCACTGTTGAGTTTGAATCCAACCAAGGACAACATCTGCATAAAGTTTATATGTTCTTCCTGAGTTTGTGTGGGTTTCCTCCCACCCTCCAAAAACATACAGATAGGTGAACATAGATTGTAAGCCCCGATATTAAGTGATATTGGCATTGCAAAGCTTTAAATAAAGCTGATGCGGGTCCTGCAACTGTGACCTCAACTAAATAAAAAATTGGTTTGCGCATCTCTTCTATAAACATTAGTGCAACTGGATCCTTTATTCGCTGCATTGTTGTAGGACTAAAAGAGTACCTGTCACTAGTCTAAAAGGAAAAGCTAGTAATAAATGACTAATAAGTGATATGCTCTCACCTGGACCAAATGTGTAAGATATGTGCACAACCACACGTCGTGTTTTATCCTCGAACAATGCTGGTCTCATGGAGCAAACAGGAATCTGGAGCTGGAAACTTCTGTTGGTTACATGGAGAATAGCTGAAATAAGCTTCTCTCTGGTCAAGCTATTCTCATTGTCAAAAAAATCAGACAACTAGAAAGAGTTGATTGAATCAAATGAAACGTTCTATGTGTGATTGTAAGGTTGATATAAGTAAGTGATTACAAAATCAGAACAAAAAGATAATTTTTTGTGGAAAACTGAACACTTGAAAGGAGGCTCTAGTGCACTATTGGTTCTGTATGGCATCCTGCGGTATATTAGTCCACATTTTCTGTAACTGAACTTCTAGATCGTCGAAATTGGTGTTGATTGTCCTATTCATGTTCTATTGGTGATAAACCTGCCAGCCTGGCAGCCACTGAAGTGTGACAATGTTGTGTAGACATTCCTATGAGACCCTTGTGTGTGCGGCCGAGTATTATCCTGCTAGAAAATGCCTCTTGGAAGCACTGCCATGAGAGGAACACATGTAGCTGCAGGATGTCCTGAACATATCGCTGAGCTTTCATTCTCCCTCATACCCCCACTGAGTGATCAACTGTTATATGCTAGGACCTCCCAAACCATCACATCAGCAGGGGGTGCAGTGTGCTGCTCCACAGCAAGGGCAGGAGTTAGGTGCTCGCAAACACGACTGTCGTCAGTGCCCAAACCAAATCTGGAATGGTCACTGAAGACAACCCAGTTCCGCTCTGCAGCAGTCCAGCTTCATTGTTTACAACACCACTGGAAATGGAGGGACAGTGGGTCTCAAAGCCAGCACTCGTAATAGGTGCTATAAGACCAAAAGTCCTTCAGCTAAGCTCCTGTAAATGGTTATGACAAACTGAGGAGCCACTTGTCTCTGGATGGCAGACAATGGAAGTTGGGGCTGCTTTCTGCTTATCAGACAATTAGACTAACTTCTCTACAGACTGGTGGTCTGTCGAGGGCACCCAGAGTCCGGTTGCCTTTCGTGCATGCCATTATGCATCCACTGATCCCAACACCTCCTAACAATATGGTCAGAACGGCCCATGTGGCACGCAATTCGTCGTTATGACCATCCCGCTTCTTGCATTCTAAAGATGCACTCCGTCTCAAACTCTGTTAACTGAGCAAAATCTCATTAAATTTATCATACAGGCGTCTAGTGGTCAATAAGCTTTAGACAAGTGGAAAAAGAGGTCTACAAGAGTCTTTTTATAGGCCAAGGGCCATCATTTGTATATATGCTGGGAGATGTAACTGCATGTTGAGTTTAGCAGCAAAACAGCAACTCCCCCTAGGTGCTTGATTTTTTTCTGACAAAGAGTGTATATTGGATGGGAGAATAGACACAACCAAAACATCAGCGCTGCTCACAGATTTCCAATAAAGTCCATGATGGATTCTGATATGAAGGACTAAATTAAATTACAGCTATGCCTTACGACCCTAGATTGGAGTCTCCCCCAAGCATAAAATACATGGATGAAAACCATTTCTGTTAGGTGTATTCATCCATCCAAATAAGATTACATCATATCAGTGTCCTAATGAAGTAGATCTGAAGTTCAGCTAAATAAATGGGGGAAGATATTAACACTTTACCTTTTTTTTTCTTTTTTTATAGCACATCTTACAAAGTCTTCATTACCTATTATCTTAAACTATAATTTTTGTTCTGACAAAATAAATTAATCCAGTGGCCTGCTGTGTTAATAATAGCCTTATTCTTTGCTCCAGGATTTGGATGGCAATTTCAGATTGCGACTTCCTTACAAGAAAACCGATAACAAATCTTTTATGAAAGCCTAAACAACTCGGATCGTTCTGTTCCGTGAAATTTACAATGTAATTCAGTAAATCTATCAAATGACACATTCATTCTCTTTGTTCATCTTCAGACCTTTCTTTACTTGCCAATCACCTTAAAATGAGATTCAGAATTAGACGTGACATATATCAAGCAGCATTTAACTGATATTTAACAATCACTGAAGTATAGCCTATTGTTAGAATAAATAGTACTTTTAATATATGATAATTATCAGCTAGATTCTAGTTTCATCAAGTTGCATCATGAAAATGTATCACTGAACACAAGAAAAGACTCAAAAGTTTGAATGCTTCTTGAGTTATTTATGCATGTATTACATTACAATGTATAAGTTATTATAATTTATAGTGAAGTTCCTGGAACTCTCTGGAACATCACATTCTGTATTGCTGGAAATCTTTAAAGATCTAAACATTGTCCAAGAACCAAAAAGCAACAGAAAATCAGAGAGCATAGTGGAAACAATGGAAGGGTTGGTCTGAATGGACTTTTGTGTATTGGCTTAACCAGTATTCGATTTAGATCTCTGGATCTTGCAAGCACACAATATCCGGTGCCAAGTAACAAGCAAAACCTTGGCATTCATTGATACAGATTGCACAGTTCTAAAACCTGCTGTGGCTTTGCATATAATTCTCAGAAAAGTGGTTGTGTTTTTGAAACCTATTAAATCCAAAAATCGACATTTTCATTGAAAATTATTTATTATTGGAAAAACACCTCCACAAATTTGGTATCGATGCTTGCATAATAATACATACCATACAAGTATTATGTTATTTATCTCATACAATAGAAAAAAAGAAAGAAAACAATGCCAGAATTGCTTTTAATTTTCTTACCTTACACAAAAACGATAAAAAGAGATCGAAAGGTCGTATACACCCCAAAATGGTACTAATGAAAGCATCAACGTATCCCACTGCTCTTAAAACAAGCTCTTATATAACTCTATAGAGGAAAAAATAAAAAAATATATAGATCTTTTGGTTATGGTGATGCAAAAAAATTTGGATAGCAAATTGTGGGGTGTTTTTTCACCTATTGTGTCCCTTGAAAATGAAAAATTTGCACCTAAATGTATGTATTACTGGAAAAACTGAAATGTTTCAATTTCATGGCCCAGGGTTAGCAAAATTCATCTAATATCTCTAGAGCCAAATGCGCACTACTCCCCTTGATGAATTCCATTAGGGGTATAGTTTCCAAAATGTGGCTTGCTCTGGGTACTTCCAGGAGGTCTGTAAATGTGACACGGCATCCAAAAATTCTTCCAGCAAAATCTGTGCTCCAGAATCAAAGTGGCACTCCTTCTCTTCAGAGTGTTGTCATATTCCCAAATATAAGTTTATGTCAAGATATAGAGCATTTCTGTATTCATAAGACATTGGAAAGCAAATTTATGGTGTGATTTTTCTCATATTGCCCATGAAAATAAAAACTTGGGTCTACATTCACACATTGTTGAAAAATGTTTGAAATTTTTCATTTTTATGGCCAAATGTAAACAACTTAGGTCAAAATTAGGTCTTTTGCGGGGTGTTTCTTATGTTTTGGCACCTCATGGCCTCTACCTCAAATGTTGCCTGGAAAAAGTCTTAATAAAAGGGAAACCCCAAAATCCACAGAATGTTTCTTCATTTCTGAAGTTTTCATTTGAGTGATGCTGCGTTCTAGGATCACACGTGGGATTTTTTTAAAAATACAGAATTGGAATAATAAATATTGAGCTTTGTTTCTCTGTTATACGGTAACTCCTGCTGTGCTACAGAAAAAAACATTTTGAAATTAGAAATCCACAAAAAATGAAGTTGTGAAAATTTTCCCTCCAATTTGCTTTAATTTTAGTTCTTGTAAAACACATAAAAGATTAGAGAACTAAATGCCATTCTGAATACTTTAGGGGTTGCAGTCTTAAAATTTATGTGATTCATTATTATTATTTATTCTGGGCTCTATGAGGTAATTATTACTTAGTAAATGCAAATAGCAGTAGGTTAGTTCACCCAGTTCCGGATAAATTCCCAATATATTTCAGATGGATGGCAATCTCATAGGGTCCATGGAAGCTTTAGTGCAGTGGCTCTCAACCTTTTTCAGCCCAGCGCCCCCTTTAGGTATTGGGATGGTGGCCAGCGCCCTCCAAGCCTTACCAGTCAAAGTTTACCTTGTTTACAAAATTGAAAGTACAAATTAAAACTCCCAGTACTTTTTTTGGAAAGTTTGATCGTGTTTAACAGATTATCATTAATTGTGAAAACATGTCTCTAAAAATTACCAAAGTAGTACTTTAGTTAGCTAAATTTTAGCTGCTTAAATGTAGATGCGAAATATTTTAAAACAGGTTAATTGTGGATACAATAATAAATAGGTTTTATTGCAGAAGATAATTTTTTGGGGGAAGCAAGCAATAATACCATCTTTAATTATCATTCGATAGAAACATACAACGTATAAAGAAAATGCAAGATACACCTTAATCCTTACTGGTCAGAAGACTAATTAAAATGCAAGAACAATGAAATTCGACTAATAATAATGCTTGCCACAATCAATCTGTGTCATTAATGGCTACCTTGGACCTGATAAGTGGGTGCCAATTTCTTGATATCTGATTCTGTCTTCATCAACCGCAGTCTCAAGTCACCCCTTACACATATCTGAAGTTTGTTTTTCGCTTTTGTCAGGAGCTGCTGAACTGCACTGAAGCGCCCCCTAACTATGTATGTAAATGTAAAAGCTAACACGAGCAACTTAACTTCCTGCCACAGGATAGAATTCTTCACTTTCACCCAAAAACATTCATAGTCACATTGTTGGAAAAGTGCTTGGGCTTCCCTATCGTGTTTCAAGTCGATCAACTGCTCTTGTAATGTGGCATGAAATTCTCCTGCATCTGCTAAAAAATGGATTGAGTACCCATGTTTGTATTTCAAGGGTACATAGATCATGAAACCTAGTTTGCATGTCTTCTGTGGCAAAAAAGTCTGCATCTTGAAGTTTGTCACCAGCTTCGTGTGCAATTTCTTGAAGACTCGGAAACTGACAGAGCTCGCGTTGACTCAGGTTATTGGTATGTAGGTCTAGTTTGGTATTGAAGGAAGAGATTATACCTTTAGCTTTAATAAAATAAATTTTGTCTCCTTGTAGCTTTGTGTTGACCTCGTTGAGTTTGCCAAATATGTCTGTGAGATAGGCAACGTCAAGACGTCGTAGTTCGACTGCATCACAAAGGCTTAGGTCAATCGGCCAAAGAAACTCGACTACCGTGTCAAAAAGTTTGTAGAAGCATCATAAGTACTTTCCTTTTGACAGCCACCTCACTTCAGTGTATAGGAGTAGACATTCAAATTCTTGGTCATGGTCTTGACAGAACTTGCGGAAAAGACGTTCGTCCAAAGAATGCGCTTTTATCTTGTTAACAGCATGAATTACATAGCGCAGAGAATCATGCAATCTCTCACATAAATGTTTAGCAACAAGGTGCTGCCGATAGATCACACAGTGGACTGCCATTAGGCCAGGTATAGCAGATTTGAAATAGGCTATAAATCCGCGATATTGACCAATCATGGATATAGCTCCATCGGTTGCACAAGCAAGTACATTTGTTAAAGGGATTTCTTTTCTTGGAAAAATTCTTCCACTCTTTTGTATATAGAGGAGCCTAAGCAACAGTTTCTCCACTACCTCTTCATTCCGACTAATTCCGATTTAATGAAATGAACATAAGCTAGCAGCAAAGCTTCATTGTCTCTAACCGTTGACTCATTGATTTGCATTAAAAATTTTGTGTTCTTTAACACGTCCAAAAGCATTTCTTCCACATCAGCAACCATCTCGTCAATTCTTCTTAAAACGGTGTCATTACTCAAAGGAATCGATTTCATCATGGCACATGCATCAGGCCCCAGCATAGAACTGACAATCTCTGCGGGTAACACAAGTGTTTCCCCAATACTATGTGACTTGCCACATTGCACTATTAGGCCTTAGTCACACGGGTGTTTTTTGCCGCGATTTGCGGATCGCATGACGGATGCGCATCCGCAAATCACGTGACCGGAAGCACGTCACACGGAAGCAGGACCCAGCGGAATTTGCCTTTTGTGGAAATCTGCACCAAAATCCAGGTTAGCCATGCAGATTTTGGGGTGGTTTTTCCGCAGTACGGCAAATAGTGCGCCCATGTGAAAGCATCTTACCTGTTTATGTGTGTGTGTAAATCCATGTTCTGTATTTGTGCAGTATTTTACTGCTTGGTTTCAATCCTTACACTTCTATTAGTATCTGGCAAATTAGTAGTTTTATGATGTGTCTGAATATTTGTTGTCTTCACTTACAACCTGATAATATGCTCTTACACGTAGGATACTGCCATTATTTCCTATTAAGGAAACCTTCATGTGCTGTAGTGTTATTATATAGCCATTAACCTTTGTGTGTTGTCTCGTTGCAGTCAAACAGAAAGGAGAAATTCCAGCAGGTCCAGTCAATGATGTGTGATTTGATGGAATGGCGATCACAGCTCCTTTCCGGGACCTTGCCAAAGGATGAATTAAAAGAGCTTAAGCAAAAAGTGACTTCGAAAATTGACTACGGCAACAGGTAGGTTTTCTTCCTTTAGTCTACCCTCCGGTTTAGAATACATTAAGAATATGTTACTTTATCATCTGTTGTAGGCAATGATTGAGTAAGTGACTGCAAAAATGCTTTCATTTCCCGAGCACCATTCTGTGAGACTGTTCGCCCACTGTAATAAATTGGATTTCATGACTCCTTAAAACTTGATGTACAATTTACATACTGGGTTTCAGCTGCTGTTAAAGGCATACTGTTAAAATAATTACTTGGCTTGTGACTGCATACTGGAGCTTCGTAGTGAGGCAACGTCCACAAAAACAATAGTAATGGTTGGTTTACAGCTGGGACCAAGAGAAATACATTCATTCTCAGAGAAGACACATACAGTTGTTATGAGAAAAGGTGCTTTTAGACAGAATGACTATCGTTCAAAAAACAACAAAACGATGAATGAGAATCGTTCATTTCTCATTCGTCACTCAGTTTCTACAGGCGTAAAAATCATCGTTGGTTCTTTTATTTTTTCGCTCCGTTTTACCCCTTAAGGACCTGGCCTATTTTGGCACAAAGTATGCAACGATTTTTGGGGGATTTTCGTCTCCACTTTTCCAAAGTCATAAATTGTTTATTTTCCCCTCAACATGGCCCTGTGAAGGCTTGTTTTTTGCATGGCAAACTAGTTCAATTACATCAGTAAATAGGTCAGTACGGTTACGATGACACCAACATTTTTTTTATGTTTTTCCACTTTTGCGCAACAAAAACCCTTTTCTTGGAAATTATTTTTTTCTACATTGTTGCATTTATAGTCCCATAACTTTTCTATTTTTCAATGGATTTGGCTTGTTTTTTGCGCTAGTTTTTATTGTTACCATTTTGGGGTACATATGGATTTTTTGATCACTTTTGTTGATTTTTTTGGGGGTAGGCAAAACAAACAAAATGAGAATTTTGCCTTAGTTTTCTAGGGTCTTTTTTTAAATGGAGACATGGAAATAGTTAGGAATACACCACTCAGACACTTCAATCTAACAAATCTCACACGTTTGGTCAGATTGATGTCCGAGAAACTTGGAGGCCGAGTCAACTCCTTGGGTCAGGAATAGATAAGATGGGAAAGCTAAGTGGAAAAGACATGGATCAAACTAGGAAACAGTCAGGACAATATAGCACCTTTGCACACTTGACATACTAATTGCTCAGGCACTTGATAGTGGGAGAGGTTGCATTAGAAAGCCAGAGGCAGGTCCGAATTGGTTGGGGATAGAAAAGCTGGATGCCCTTTAAGAAGTGGGCCTGCTGCACCAGGAAACTGATAGGAGATACAGCATCTGCTGGAAACAACATGGGGGACATGATACTGGCCACGACCGATGATAGGAGGAGATACGGGACACTGTCAGCCATAACCAATGGTAATAACACCCCCCTTGTGCCCCTGTTCTTAGGACCAGGCTGCTGGTGAAACTTCTCCAGGAGAGCTAAAGCATTATTATTCTCAGTGGGCTCGCAAGATCTCTCTTCTGGACCAAAATCTTTCCAGCCCACTAGATAAAACAATCTACCTCTTATCTTCTTGGCATCTAGAATTTCTTTTGTCTTTAATTCCTCTTGTTGAACGATGTCTGCAGGAGCGAGACAGAAGTCTTGAAAAAACGATTAAGAATCAGTGGTTTCAAAATGAAGAGATAAAAATAATAATAATAATCTTTATTTGTATAGCGCTAACATATTCTGCAGCACTTACATAGACAGGGGATACAGAAAGACAATACAAAAATTACAGAACCACGGTTACATAGTAATCAGTTGATGGAAACAATAGGGGTGCGGGTCCTGCTCCAACGAGCTTACATACGACGAATAGTGGGGTGATACAGAAGGTAAAGGGGCTGGAGATGTGCACTGTATGGCGAGGTGGAGAGTGAGGGGTGATATACACATAGACAATGGTCAGACATTTAGCCGTGTGACGGCAGAAACAGTATGACTGCAGGAGCGGTTTATGATGGCTAGCAGGGATTGCAGTCAGTAGGTCAGGGAGCATGTTATCAGGCGGAGTACAGAGGGGTTTATTTAAGGAATGCGGTATGCCTCCCTGAAGAGGTGCGTTTTTAGAGCACGCCTGAAGTTCTGAGAGTCCTGGATTGCTCCGGTAGCCTTTGGTAGTGCGTTCCAGAGGAGCGGTGCTGCTCTGGAGAAGTCTTGGAGGCGGGAATGAGAAGTTCGAATTAAAGGGGCGCTCAGTCTGGTTTCGTTAGCAGAGCGGAGAGCCCGGGCTGGTTGATGGATTGAGATGAGGGAGGCGATATAGGCGGGCGCTGCACTGTGGAGGGCTTTGTGGATGAAGGTAGCGAGTTTAAATTGAATTCTGTATTTAACGGGCAGCCAGTGCAGTGACTAACACAGGGCAGAGGCGTCCGCGTAGTGGCTGGACAGGAAGATGAGCCTGGCTGCCGCATTCAGGATGGATTGGAGAGGGTAGAGTCTGGAGCAGGGGAGGCCGATCAGGAACGCGTTGCAATAATCGAGCCGGGAGTGGATGAGGGCAACAGTGAGCGTTTATAACGTGTCCACAGTGAGAAAAGAGCGGATTCTTGCGATGTTCTTGAGGTGCAGCTGACATGTTCGGGCCAGAGATTGGATGTAGGGGGTAAAAGAGAGATCAGAATCGAATATGACCCCAAGGCAGCGGGCATGTTGTCTAGGAGTTATGGTGGCGCCACACACTGAGATGGAGATGTCAGGATGGAGTCGGTTAGTGGAGGGTGGAAATACCAGTAAGTCAGTTAGGAATACACTATTTAGGCACTTTAATCTAGCATATATCACACATGTTTGGTCAGATTGAGGTCTGAGGAACTTGGAGGCCGAGTTAACTCCTTTAACTCATTTCTTGAACCACATCTGAACAATCTCTGCTGAAAGAGGCCACTGTCGTTAGTGAATACCGTTGCCATAAATGGATGTACATTACTTGGTCTGCAACAATGTTTAGGTAAGTGGTACTTGTTAGAATAGTTCCTGCATGAATCCCAGTACCGGAAATCTCAGCAAAACATTATTGAATGCATTATATTGCCTATGCCAGCTTGTCTTCCTCCCATAGTGCATCCTAATATCATTCTTTTACTAGTATATTTTGGATTTTAAATAATGTGTATGTTTTGCTCAGATATTGGTGTGGGGAGCTGCACACATGATGAGGCTCTGACAGAATGTGTGAACGCAGGAGACGGGCTTAGGCTGTGTTTTCTCCACATCTTGCTATCTTGCTTTTATACAATGAAGAAGATTGAAAATAATGTGAAAGCCTGGATATTCTTTCTTTCCCTGTGCATTATCTGGAACTCTTATAATATGTTGCTGAACACAATTAACCCTTTCCAAACCAATTTCCCACACATTCTCCAGCTCTTATTTATTTTAGGTGGGAAAGCGCATTGCGGATTCTGTGGAACTACTCAATAGAAATACATAAAAATTAACGATGATAAATAAATTCATGATGATTTTATTAGAAAATAAAAATTAACAATTTCGAATTCAGTTTCAGCCATCATTATGATTTCTCTGCATACCTCCAATGATGAAGGCTGTTCTGCATATGTATGGTACACTATGCAGGACAGTACTCTGATGTCAGAAGCTGTTCTGCATATGTATGCTTTATATATATGTGAACTGTCCTGTATACTGTAACTTATATATGCAGCACAGCCTCTGACATTGAAGCTCTGTCCTGTATACTGTAGCATACATATGCAGAACTGCCTCTGACATCAGGGCACTGTCTGGTATGCTGTAGCATACATATGCAGAATTGCCTCTGGCATGGGAGCACTGTCCTGAATACTGCAGCATACCTATGCAGAACAGCCCTTTGACATTGGAGCGCTGTCATGCATACTGCACCATACATATACAGAACAACCTCTGATATCGGAGAGCTGTCCTGTATACTGCAGCATATATATGCAGAACAGTCTCTGACATTGGAGCGCTGTCCTGTATACTGAAGCATACATATGCAGAACAGCCTCTGACATCAGAACGCTGTCCTGTATACTGTAGCATACATATGCATAACAGCCTATGACATTGGAGTGCTGTCCCATATACTGCAACATCCATATGCAGAACAGCCTCTGACATCAGAGCGCTGTCCTGTATCATACATATGCAGAACAGCCTATGACATTGGAGGGCTGTACTGTATACTGTAGCATACATATGCAGAACAGCCTCTGACATCGGAGTGCTGTCCTGTATACTGTATCATACATATGTAGAACAGCCTCCAACATCAGAGCACTGTCCTGTATACTGTAGCATACATATGTAGAACAGCCTCCAACATCAGAGCACTGTCCTGTATTCTGTATCATACATATGCAGAACAGCCTCTGACATCGGAGCGCTGTCCTGTATATGGTATCATACATATGCAGAACTGCCTATAACATCGGAGCGCCGTCCTGTATACTATATCATACATATGCAGAACAGCCTCTGATATCGGAGCGCTGTCCTTTATACTGTATCTTACATATGCAGAACAGCCTCTGATATCGGAGCGCTGTCCTTTATACTATATCATACATATGCAGAACAGCCTCTGATATCGGAGCGCTGTCCTGTATACTGTATTATACATATGCATGACAGCCTCTGATATCGGAGCGCTGTCCTGTATACTGTATCATACATATGAAGAACAGCCTATGACATCGAAGTGCTGTCCTGTATACTGTATCATACATATGCAGAACAGCCTCTGATATCAGAGCGCTGTCCTGTATACTGTATCATACATATGAAGAACAGCCTATGACATCGGAGTGCTGTCCTGTATACTGTATCATACATATGCAGAACAGCCTCTGACATCGGAGTGCTGTCCTGTATTCTGTATCATACATATGCAGAACAGCCTCTGATATCAGAGCGCTGTCCTGTATACTGTATCATACATATGAAGAACAGCCTATGACATCGGAGTGCTGTCCTGTATACTGTATCATACATATGCAGAACAGCCTATGACATTGGAGGGCTTTACTGTATACTGTAGCATACATATGCAGAACAGCCTCTGACATCGGAGTGCTGTCCTGTATACTGTATCATACATATGTAGAACAGCCTCCAACATCAGAGCACTGTCCTGTATTCTGTATCATACGTATGCAGAACAGCCTCTGACATCGGAGCGCTGTCCTGTATATGGTATCATACATATGCAGAACAGCCTATGACATCAGAGCGCCGTCCTGTATACTGTATCATACATATGCAGAACAGCCTATGACATCGGAGCGCTGTCCTGTATATGGTATCATACATATGCAGAACAGCCTCTGACATCGGAACACTGTCCTGTATACTGTATCATACATATGCAGAACAGCCTATGACATCGGAGCGCTGTCCTGTATACTGTATCATACATATGCAGAACTGCCTATGACATCGGAGCGCTGTCCTGTATACTGTATCATACATATGAAGAACAGCCTCCAACATCAAAGCTCCATCCTGCATTCTGTTACAAACATGTGTATGACATTGTCCGACATCAGAGCTATGCAGAGAAATCTTAATGTCGGATGAGTGCCGACACTGGATGGGAAAGGGTTAAACAGTTGAGCACATTAACAGGCTCCTAAAGTTGTGCTGGGATTAGCAGTGCTAGACTTCCAAGACGGAGCAGTACTGATTGATTTCTCTTGTGTTCTGGACCCTACGAATCGGGTATATTAAAACTAATACATTCAATATACTGATTGGCCTCTGTACTTGACAGCAACGGCAAAGGCATCTGAAACAAATGTGTTCTCTCCTTATCATTTTGTCTAATTAGTCTGTACCAGATAGGAAGTACTATATTTTATGTTTTAATCCCTGTTGATAATATGTTTAGTCAGCCATGCGATCATTAGTTTTCATGATCTATTGAGGTTTTTGCTTTTTTTCCCAAAGATATACAAACATTGTTGATTTCTTTACAGAAGTAAGTGCATTAATATTTAGTAAATACTGTAGGTAATTGATATCTTAAAAGAAGCTGAAATAGAGTCATACTGTATGAATGTATTATTTATAAACCAGCTCTGATATATGCAGATCTCTACGCAGCGGGAAGATGAACTTGATTGGTTTAGTGAATGAAAGTCTAATATTTGCTTTTCTTATAACACAATATCTTATTGGAATGAAGTGCTTTTAATCATATCTGTTTTAACTGCAGAATTCTTGAGCTTGATTTGATTGTACGAGATGAAGATGGGAATATTTTGGATCCTGACAAAACAAGTGTGATTAGCTTGTTCCATGCCCACAAAGAAGCCACAGAGAAAATCTCTGAGCGAATAAAAGAAGAAATGGTTAGTGAATTATCTTAGAAGGCTATGAACCTTAGAAAATGCTGCATGTTCTCGAAGATGGAAATTGGTTATATCATTTTTTGAGCCCTACATAACCCAATTACTAATGGTGTCTAATTAACAAATGACTTTTAGTAGTATTGAAGTTGTTAAAGGGGTATTCCAGACTATAGCATATATTACTTAGGTAATAAATGCTTGAATGGCGTAGGTCTAACTACTGTAATCCCATATGATAGCTGAGATCTCAGAATCATGTTTCTCTTTACGAGCCCATCTGCCATCGAGAGTTGTATGGAGCGGTAGTCGGTGCTTTTCGCACCTTTATGGAGATGTATTGACATGGTGCTTGGGTGCAGTATGGCTAATATTCATGAAGTACTGAACCCTGATTTGATTATTTGAATATCCCACAAAGAAACAGCCTTTGTGGGTGACAGCTCCTGTGATACACAATCTTCTAATTACAGTGCTTAATTTACAGTGAATGGCAGTCATTCACATCTGGACACACAGTGCCACAAAACCAATTAGGGCTAGATCTGGGATGTGGGCCCAGCACCCAGGTTGCCTGGTTGCCCCTTTTAACGCCACTAATTGAGATATGTTATTTGCTGCAGTGAACCCCAGACTATTACCCCATAAGTAGTCTTGGTTATGTGTCAGGGTTGGTGTACTATGATATCAGAGGATCAGAGATATGGTCATAGAACAGAGCAAGGCAGGCTGAATTCTTGCATAACAGTAACTTAGTCCAAGGGTCAGGACAGACAGCTGACATAGTAAGCATGGTTAATAAACAAGCCATGGTCAGGAATGGAAAAGCTAAGTGCAAAAGACATGGATAAAACCAGGAAGCAGTCAGGACAATATAGCACCTTTGCACACTTGACATACTAATTGCTCAGGCACTTGATAGTGGGAGAGGTTGCCTTAAAAAGCCAGAGGCTGGTCTGAATTGGTTGGGGATAGAAAAGCTGGATGCACTCGCTGGCCCTTTAAGAAGTGGGCCTGCTGCACATGTGCAGCCTATGAAGACCAGGAAACTGATAGGAGATACAGCATCTGCTGGAAACAACATGGGGGACATGGTACTGGCCACGACCGATGATAGGAGGAGGTACGGGACATTGTCAGCTGTGACCAGTGGCTATAACAGTAACACCCCTCTTGTGCCCCTTGTTCTTAGGACCAGGCTGCTGGTGAAACTTCTCAAGGAGAGCTAAAGCATTAATATTCCTAGTGGTCTAGCAAGCTCTCTCTTCTGTACCAAAACCTTTCCAGACCACTAGAAAAAACAATCTACCTCTTATCTTCTTGGCATCTAGAATTTCTTTTGTCTTTAATTCCTCTTGTGGAACAATATCTGCAGGAGTCGGAACAGAAGTTTCGGGGAAACTATTTAGAATCAGTGGTTTCAAAATGGAGACATGGAAATAGTTAGGAATACACCCCTCAGGCACTTCAATCTAGCAAATCTCACACATGTTTGGTCAGATTGAGGTCTGAGGAACTTGGAGGCCGAGTCAACTCCTCTAACCCATTTCTTGAACCACATCTGAACAATCTCTGCTGAAAGAGGCCACTGTCATTAGGGAATACCGTTGCCATGAATGGGTGTACCTTACTTAGTCTGCAACAATGTTAAGGTAAGTGGTACTTGTTAGAATAGTTCCTGCATGAATTCCAGTACCAAAGATCTCAGAAAAACATTACTGAAAGCATTATATTGCCTATCCCAACTTGTTTTCCTACCATGTTGCATCCTAATACCATCTATTGCCCAGGAAAGCGACGCACATACACCCAACCATGCACATAATTTAAAAGAAAACTTGAGTCATCAGACCTATCCACCTTTAGCCATTCCTCCATGGTCAATGGACACCTTTTTATCACAGTCAGCAGTAACTGTTCAGTAACTTATGCAAGAGTAATTATTCTGTGGGATTGGACTAGGTGGGCTAGCCTTTAGTAATCTTGTCACTGGTTTACCGATTTCTTTTGGTAGGTATTACCTACTAATAACTTATTCAGCAGCACTTGGGAACTTGACAAGACCTGCCATTTTGAAGATGTTCCGACCCAGTCGTCTAGCCATCGCAATTTGTCTCTTGTCATAGTTGCTCAGATCCTTTTGCTCGATCATTTTTCTGCTTCCAATACATTAACTTCAAAATCAGAATGTTTACTTGCTGATGTTGTAATGATATAATCAATGTTACTCTATCCACCTGTCAGTGGTTTAATCGTATGACTTATCAGTGTAACCTGTGAAAAGTAAAATTAATGGGTATTATCTCTACTTTATGATACCGTGGTAATTAAGTAGAGCCTTTCTTAACATGTAACAACCACTTGATTTCTATCTGTACTGCGTTTTACAGTTCATACATATTTTTGGCACTACAATTTTTGGCATGTAGAAGCAACCGGGTCAAAACCTGAAAAAAAACATCATATTTACTTTTCCATTTGATCAATGTTATCTAAAAACATCATGACTCGTTCATAAAAAAAGTAATCTCCAATTTACACGGAATGATTATCGTTCAGATCACAGGAATCTAAATGATAATTCCATAAGTGTAAATGCCTGTACGATCTGAACAACCGATGATATTCATTCTCTTCTTGTTTGTCTTTTGGATCATGTAGGCATAAAAATCAAATGACGATCATCTTGTGTGAACAGGCAATTAGAGATGAGCGAACGTACTCGGATAAGCACTACTCGTCCGAGTAATGTGCTTTATCCGAGTATCTCTCCGCTCGTCCTGAAAGATTCGGGGCGCTCCGCTGCTGACAGGTGAGTCGCAGCGGGGAGCGGGGCAGAGCGGGCGGGAGAGAAGGAGAGAAAGATCTCCCCTCCTTTCCTCCCCGCTCTCCCCTGCAGCTCCCCGCTCCGCAGCGCGTCCCGAATCTTTCAGGACGAGCAGAGAGGTACTCGGATAAAGCACATTACTCGGACGAGTAGTGCTTATCCGAGTACGTTCGCTCCTCTCTACAGGCAATCATTCATCTATGAACAACTGCCTGTTTACTGTGAATGGAGGCGAGTAGCCAGAATGATCTCCAGTGTGCTGAGTCTCCATTCACTGGGCGATCCTTGCTCTTGCCTAAAAGCACAGGAGTGATTATTGTTGGGATGACAGTCTGGCTCCTTTACCCCCGAGAATTGCCACATGTAAAAGGAACCTAACATGGGACTATCAACATGTCATGATGCCATAAGTAAGGAGTAAAATAACCACAGAAGATTTCTGGCCTACTCTCCTTTCATCTATGATAATAAAATGAATTCCATATTAAATGGATTAAGATTGGTAGCAGGAATTGTTCTTACCAGACAAACAGTAAAGCCTGGACAGAGGAGTATAAACGGTCTATTCAAAGACTACAGACAGTCTAAAGATACATTCAAGTTTGAGTTTTCTTTAAAATTAAGTAAACTTTTTTATTTGTCCTTTTGAGTAATTATTAGAGATGAGTGAGCATACTCACTAAGGACAATTACTTGATCGAGCATTGTCCTTAGCGAGTACCTGCCCGCTCAGAAGAAAAGGTTCGGCTGCCGGCGCGGGTGAGAGGTGAGTTGTGGCAGTGAGCAGGGGGGAGCGGGGAGGAGAGAGGGAGAGAGAGATCTCCCCTCTGTTCCTCCCCGCTCTCCCCCGCCGCTCCCCACCTGCCGCCGGCAGCCGAACCTTTTCTTCCGAGCGGGCAGGTACTCGCTAAGAGCAATGCTCGATCAAGCAATTGCCCTTAGTAATTATGTTTACCTCCTGTGTATATAACTTAAATACATGGGATTCCTTCATTTTTCCATTTGAAGTAAACACAATGTCAGAACACAGAAGCCATAATTAAAGTACTCGTTAGTCCTTGGGATGACTGTGGGGGACTTCTACAATCAGCAGTCGTCCTGTGTAAAGCCACCCTTAGTTTTTCTTACTTTTTCCTGTTATCCCATATTCGAGCATCGTAGCTCACCTGGTTTCTTCTTAGGAAAGCTGGTTTAAATTGGAGCTGACAATGATGACAGCTTTTTATCACAATAGATTTAACATATTTTGATATTTTCTGCATGGTTTTAAGAGCCAATTGTCTTAAATTATTCATGTGATGAAACTTTCATAGCATACTAATAAAGTAGTTTGGAAAACAAAATCACTCTGTTTAATAAAACCTCTTTGCTTTAGATTGTTCCATTTATCAAGTGGTAATTTGTATCATATTTTTCTTTTGATTTTCAGACCAAAGATCAAAATGACTTTGCAATGCACGGCCGTATAACTTCTTCCCCCACACACAGTTTTTACGTCTTTGTAAGGAATTTTGTCTGCCGAATAGGAGAAGATGCCGAACTTTTTATGTCATTGTATGACCCTCAGAAACAAACAATTATAAGGTAGGAAATGTATTTTACGCCCGCGACTAGAACACCGTATGGCCACTCGGTAATATCTTGGAAAGCAGTTTTACTTTTCTACACTGCAGAAGAAAATAAGACAGATAAAGAAATCTATAATAGCATTTAGACAAATTGATAGAAAATGTGTTTGCTGAAGGAAAGATTGGGTGGTTTAGGCAATGTTCTCTGTTTTGGCTGTGTTTGAGACAGCTAAAATATTGCTAAGTACTATGACTTACAGGAGAACAGATCTATAGAAATATCATGAAAGACAGATGAAATCTTTCAAGGTAATGTGTGTCTAAGGATTCAAAAACAGCGTACAAAAATATCGCCATGACAGAAATCTGTACAATTTATGCCAAAGGAACACTCTATGGTCATATGTTTGTCCATGGAAAGCTATGAACATATTGGGGTTTTGGAACACTATTCAGGCTTGGTGACAACCATTATAGTGGCTTCAGTCAGCAAAGTAACTGAAGACAAGTTGATGGAACACCTTAATTGAGGTGGTGACACGAGGTTTCATTATCGTGTACTGTCTGTAATAGTCCCTGCTACTCTTCAGTGCTGATTGGACAGCAGAATAGGCAAAAATCTTTCCATTTTGATTATGGTGCCAATCTCCCATTGGCACTGAGGAGCTCTTCTGTCCATCAGAAACACATTACCTGCCAACTACACAAGGTCGATCTGAACTGATTGTCAGGCAGAAATTTAGACCAGAAATAGCTTCATATTAAATCTTTCCTGGGTGATGATCAGGCACTTGTTATAGTCAGAAACACTTGTTACCAGTCCACTATATGGCCTGATTTCTGGCCTGATTGTCACATCAAGCAGTTGTGTGTAAGTGTATGGAAACTCTGTTGTCATAGCATAATTGGTTCCACTTTTTATTGTTCAAAACTATCTATCTATCTATCTATCTATCTATCTATCTATCTATCTGACCATCTATTTCATATCTATCTATCTATCTCATATCTTTATCTATTTCATATCTGACTATCTATCTATCTATTGCATATCTATCACATATCTATTTATGTATCTATCTATCACATATCTATCAATCTATGTATCGCATATCTATATCTATCCATCTATCTATTTATCTCCTATTTATCTATCTCATATCTATCTATTGCATATCTATCTATTTATCTCTTGCATATCTATCTATCTATCTATCTATTTATCTATCTGTCGCATATCTATCCATCTAATCCAATGTTTCCTAAACTCCAGTCCTCAGGATGCCCCTACAGGTCAGGTTTGCACAGGTTGTACAGTTATAGTCAGTACCTCAGATATTGACACAGGTGTGCTCTCTATAGGTATCCTGAAATCATGACCTTTTGGGGTGCATAAAAAATGTATTTTATGAAGAAAAACATTATAAACTTAAACCACGGTATATCATTCTGTGCTGTGCAACGGTTGCATTATTTCACAAAGAAGTGTTAATGCTATCTATACTATTAAAGTTGGTTATAACAAAATGTACACAGTAATTTCATGAATATTACATTTTTTCTAAAATTGTATATATTGTTTCAATGTAAAAATCTATTTAATTAACATAAGCTCCATAATTTATGTATGTACTGACTGTATGGACCAGAAGTATGCAATTGCATGCAATACCGTTGTACAGTATTTGTCAGCATTTGAATCCTAGAATATATACTGCCGTCGCTTACCACCCAGACAGCCTCTGTAAAGAGAATCTGTCAACTTGAACATACTGTCCAAACTTCAAGCATCCTGTTATAGAGCAGGAGGAGTCGAGCAGACTGATATATAGTTTTATGGGGAAAGATTCAGTAGTTCGTCACCGAGACAGAAAAGTTCCCTAAGGAACAAAGAGTAGATCACCGAGGGAACCACTAAATAATAAATAAAATATAACCTTTATTAATTAATATTAAAATATATGTACACAAGGGGCGTGATCAATCCTTTTATAAATATCGTGCCTGTCACGACCAATCGGCACCGTCCTAAAAATATGATACCTAGGACAATACACAGTTGTAACATCCGTTATTACATGCGCCTATATCGGTGAAACTTCACCCCACTTTTTAATCATATCACAGTGTGTGTTCATCATATGCATGCATGCCCCATATATGTCCTAAAGTCTGTCAAGTCTCAACCACCAGGATAGGGATAAATCCCTTTATGGTAGCATTAGTATTAGAAATAAATACTTATAGAGCACTCCCACTTACTACTCGATGGTTATATGCACCAACAGATGGACAATGATGCATGGGCTCTCATAAGAATATTTATAATAGTATCACCATACTCCTATTCTGGTAAGTATACAAAGACCAAAATAGCAAGGAGCAAGAAAAACTATCTCCCATATGGTGAACCAGTGATAGGGAATAGTGTATTCATGTGATAATTATGCCATACATCAAATCTATCACTGTGTTTGACTAGTCGGACAATGGGATTGGATGTATCAACTGGCCACGGTATCAGATCATATGGTGTATAACTGTTTGGCTGGGATGTACGACCAACAGTATACATACACCATGCTGCTGTAAGTACTTATTATAGTTTTAATAAACAAGCACTTAGTCAAAAACTCAAAGAAGATCCAATATTTGAGGCAGGACCGATTTATGGTCCATCAATTGCCTATTAATTGATCTACTGAGTATTTGAACCCGTTTAAGATGGCACAAATAGAACCAATATCTAGGGCAGGACTGATTGTTCTAAGTCCAAAATCAAGCCCGACAGTTGGTCTATTCTATACAGTTTGCTCACTTATTAGCACAAAAGTGAAGAGACTCCAGCAAAAAGCCTTTAAAAGTCACATCACTATTTGTTTTGAACAGAAAAAAACCATCTACGCGTTTCAACAGCTCAATACTATAAGCTGTATCCTCAGGATGGTATACTGGAATGCAATCAGAGTAGGCAAATTGCATAAAAAAACAGCTAGGTATAGCAGCAGTCGTAGGATTTATAAGACTGTGCTATATAATTAGCTAGAATTAGCAGATAGATTCACTAGAATATTGCAACAGTCATGGATGTATAGAGACTGTGCAATGTAAGTAGCTAAGTCTAGCATATAGCGAAGTGAACAGCCTGACGGGCTGTGTGTAAATGAGCAGCGATGGTCAGTAGCCCGATGACAGGGCTTAAAAAGACCAAACCACGCCTCCCTGTCTGGAGGGCTCGTCCCCGCTCAGCCAATCCGCTTCATTCCTATACCCGGCACCTATCTTCCGAGATCTCGCGATATTAGAGATCCCGCGCATGCGCAGAACCACACAGCGTCCGTGGATGCCAACCAACGCCAACCAGGGGACCGGAGGACGCAGCGGCATCAGGACATCTGGCAGAACTAGCGCACATAGTGCACAGGGGAAAGCGAGGCTCAATAAAGCCCAAACCAGGGCAATATCAATCTAGGTGTAAAATGAATATGACTCCGGGAAATGGATCAATCTGTATCATATAGACAAGTATAGGACACATATCTGTATATGAGAAGAAGGTAAGTATATGACGCAAAGGGATTCCAGCATCTATATAGGTAGTTTAAGTAACAAGATGATCAGGATTATCATATATAGAGAAAAGGTAATACGGCATCTGATGGTATATATATATTTTAATATATATATATATATATAAAATAATGGCCTCTACCTAATTATTACAACCAAGTAACAGGTACATATTTGGTGTACACCATAAATATGGTAGATGATATGCCAGAGGACCATTAAAACATCACCCAACATACAGTGCTGGCGAGTTAATCACTCAGCACCGTTATACTGTGGCAATGATGCACAACATAGCTATTGGCAATAAAGCATAGATAGTAGATGCAAGTGTGTTTAATAAAGCATCCGTCTCCAAGATAAAATAGGAGACGTGAAGATTACGCCAATCATCGGAAAACTTGTTATTAAACTAGACCTGATAAAGTAATGATTTAATCATATGAATGCAGCAAACGATAGCTGGTCATTCAAGCCCTTGGGACTACAGCAATCCAGGCGGTGAATCCACTTTGTCTCTTTTTGTAGCAACATTCTATCTATGTTGCCTCTTCTACCATTGGATCTAAAAATCTCAATACCTTGAAACTGAATGCAATCTGGGTCATTATTATGTACGTCTCGAACATGTACTGCCAAGCTCGTCTTATCACCTCGATTGACGTTCCCAATATGTTCAAGTATACGTCTACGTAATTGGCGGATGGTTTTGCCTACGTAAAAGCGATATTTCGTAAAGCAACAGCAACCAACACTCTTCTGCACTGGGAGAGTCATCATCCCACCTCACTTAAACGCGGAATACCCAAGGGACAGTTGATTCGGACTCGACGTAACTGTTCCTCTGACGGTGATTTCTTGATAAAATCTCAAGAGATGAGCCGCAGATTCATCAATCGTGGTTATCCAGCGGAGGTAGTGAACAAAGCCAGTATTCATGCTAAGAGTGTAAAGAGGGAGGATTGCTTGAAATCTAGAAAGAGAGATGATGGCGATGCAAAGATCCGGATTATTGGCACTTACGATGATAAATCCAACGAAGTTAGACAGGTGTTGAGTAAATACTGGCACATACTGTGTAAAGATTCGGATTTAATAGAATACCTTCCGAACAAACCCTTGATTACCTACAAAAGGGGACGCAATCTGAAGGATCGATTAGTCCATAGCCATTTTTCAGCACAGACATCTACGAAAACATGGCTTGGCTCTGATCCTCCAAAGGGGACATTCAGATGTACTGGTTGTAAGGCGTGCAAGTACATCAGACGGGGTGGAAACTTTTCCAGTTCTTCTACTGGTGTGACATACCAAATTAAGGATTTTATAAATTGCAGATCCAGTGGTGTCATATATAAAGCGACCTGCCCGTGCCCACTCGATTACGTAGGCAAAACCATCCGCCAATTACGTAGACGTATACTTGAACATATTGGGAACGTCAATCGAGGTGATAAGACGAGCTTGGCAGTACATGTTCGAGACGTACATAATAATGACCCAGATTGCATTCAGTTTCAAGGTATTGAGATTTTTAGATCCAATGGTAGAAGAGGCAACATAGATAGAATGTTGCTACAAAAAGAGACAAAGTGGATTCACCGCCTGGATTGCTGTAGTCCCAAGGGCTTGAATGACCAGCTATCGTTTGCTGCATTCATATGATTAAATCATTACTTTATCAGGTCTAGTTTAATAACAAGTTTTCCGATGATTGGCGTAATCTTCACGTCTCCTATTTTATCTTGGAGACGGATGCTTTATTAAACACACTTGCATCTACTATCTATGCTTTATTGCCAATAGCTATGTTGTGCATCATTGCCACAGTATAACGGTGCTGAGTGATTAACTCGCCAGCACTGTATGTTGGGTGATGTTTTAATGGTCCTCTGGCATATCATCTACCATATTTATGGTGTACACCAAATATGTACCTGTTACTTGGTTGTAATAATTAGGTAGAGGCCATTATTTTATATATATATATATATATTAAAATATATATATACCATCAGATGCTGTATTACCTTTTCTCTATATATGATAATCCTGATCATCTTGTTACTTAAACTACCTATATAGATGCTGGAATCCCTTTGCGTCATATACTTACCTTCTTCTCATATACAGATATGTGTCCTATACTTGTCTATATGATACAGATTGATCCATTTCCCGGAGTCATATTCATTTTACACCTAGATTGATATTGCCCTGGTTTGGGCTTTATTGAGCCTCGCTTTCCCCTGTGCACTATGTGCGCTAGTTCTGCCAGATGTCCTGATGCCGCTGCGTCCTCCGGTCCCCTGGTTGGCGTTGGTTGGCATCCACGGACGCTGTGTGGTTCTGCGCATGCGCGGGATCTCTAATATCGCGAGATCTCGGAAGATAGGTGCCGGGTATAGGAATGAAGCGGATTGGCTGAGCGGGGACGAGCCCTCCAGACAGGGAGGCGTGGTTTGGTCTTTTTAAGCCCTGTCATCGGGCTACTGACCATCGCTGCTCATTTACACACAGCCCGTCAGGCTGTTCACTTCGCTATATGCTAGACTTAGCTACTTACATTGCACAGTCTCTATACATCCATGACTGTTGCAATATTCTAGTGAATCTATCTGCTAATTCTAGCTAATTATATAGCACAGTCTTATAAATCCTACGACTGCTGCTATACCTAGCTGTTTTTTTATGCAATTTGCCTACTCTGATTGCAT